>NC_082687.1:135071586-135380487 GCF_949987515.2 Delphinus delphis
CATTTAATCGTGTCCATTCTTCTGAACAGAGTGTTCCCTCCCCCACTCCACATCTAATGTATATGTTCCTTTTCCCCCTGCAGTGTACCGTCCCCATGAATTTTGGATTCTCTGTTACTCTTTATCATACCAGCAAGATGCTGCAGACCCACCGTGTACTGTCTTTGCCCGAGACCTGGAGTTAGCCATTTGTCCTAGGAGCTTTGCTTCCTTTCAGAGGGTGGTTTTTAGAAATCAGTGTCTTGGTATTAGCTGAACTCATTTATCAAAAGGTTTCGAGCTGCAATGATTGATCTGTTATTGATTGATTCCTCCTTTCTCACAGGAGAGCCCTGGAATGAGACACATGGATTTAGTTATTCTCAACAGCTACTTCTATCAGGCTGAAACCCCCAAGGAATAACCCTTCTCTTCCCCCAGGGAGTCTTTCTGAAAGCAGATCCCCCTTGTCCTGGCAGAGATGTTGCTGGATTAAACACAGTCTAATCCCTCATTGGTCCCCGTCGGCTCCTCTCTCTGGTGTCCCCAGCAAGCGGAGACTGTCCTGGGTTAGGCCACAGCTTACCTCCATGTAAGGAGGTAACCTCAAGAGTTACCTCCATGCCTGGGGCCCCTGGAGGCTTCAAAGACTCCCACCTTGTCTCTGTCCCTGGGAGGGTCCCCTCCCCTTAATTGGGGGTCGGGGTTTATGTGAGCCAAGTTTTCTGGAAACTCTTAGGAGGTACAATTTTCTGTCAAAGTAGGTCAAACTGGTCTTGTTTCCAAGTTCTAGGACCCCCTCCCTGACTCACCTGGGCCAGAGAAAGCATTTTACCAGGGCAAGAACTAAGAACAGGAAGGAGGAGGATTTGAAGTGAGGAATTTGCTGTGCTGCGTCGCTCGAGCCACTCACGTGTTTGTGTTCCTAGGCGCAACGTAAGGAAGCATAAAGGTTTCACGTCAGAAATATTTGTGTCCAGAGCCTCACTTTGCTGCCCACTGGCTGTGCAAGACTGGGCAGTCTGCCCATGCCCCCGGAGCCTCAGTTTCCCCATCTCATAGCGATGACAGTTGTGCTCACGCTGCAGGCTCAGCGTGAGCGTTAAAAGTGCGAATAATTGGGAAAGCGCTTACCCAGAATCTGGGACGTAGAGCGTAGTTAATAAATAGTGCTATAAGTATTACTAAACGGAGTGACTAATATGAACTAATACGAAAGTGCTCTATACTTAGAAAGGGTTGATAATTTAAACATAAAAGCCAGGGTCCTTATGATCTACGACCAAGGCTGGCACATAGGGACACCTAACTCCCAGCCCTCAGGGAGACCTCACTTGGGGCCTGGCCCCTACCCACTGTCACTTCATCATGGAGAGAGCATGGGGAACTTCTGTTTCCTAGAAGCGTTAGGGGGACGATCCCTCCCACGAAGGAGAACCAGAAAATGGGGCAATACTAACAGTGGGGCAGGGTCTCCGGGGAGATACAGGCTCGGGGAGGGGCGCGCGGCATTTGGGGCCACGGTTATCCCGGAGCACGCTTTGTGAGATGTCGAGTGTTGCCTCGACAGCTTCACGCGGTGCCGGGACAGGAGTGGGGGTCCAGGGCTCTAGCCGGCTGAGTAACGCCCCCCCTCACCCCCCGCAAAGACATCAGGTCTCAGTCTCTGGAACCTGTGAGTGTTACCTTCCATGGCAGAGTGGCTTTAAAGATGTGAGTAAGGATCTTGAGATGGGGAGGCTGTTCTGGATTATCTGACTGGGCCCTAAGTGCTAACACTTGCCTTATAAGAGGCAGGCAGAGGGAGAAGACAGAGACAGAAGGTGAGGCCGTGTGGCCACTGAAGGATGATGCCACGCTGATGGCTTGGAAGACGCAGGAAGGGGCCATGAGCCACGGGGTGTGGGAAGATGTCAGAGGCTGGAAAAGGCAAGGATTCCCCCCGGGGCCTCCAGAGGGAGCACAACCCTGTCAACACCTTGACTTTTCCCAGAGAAACTGATTTCAGACTTCTGGCCTCGAGAATTGTAAGAAAATAGATGTATGTTGTCTTGAGCCACCAAATTTGTGTGTAATCTGTTACAGATGCCACAGGAAATGAGTACAGGGACCCTCCAAGGCCACCTGACCTGGTCAACCCACCTCGTTTTGAGTTAGGACCCCAAAGGGCTGCACCTTATAAGTGAGGGTGAACAGGAGTAGACAGACCCTTGCAGGACTTCACTTCACGCCAACTTCACTTAATCCTAATCCCTGAAGTTGTGCTGAGCTCATCCGGGATAGCTGCTGCCCCAGACAACCAGCATACACATGTAAATCCTTTCTGGACAGAGATGATGTCATCCTAAACCTCAATTAGGTAAATACAGTGTTTAGACACAATAACAGGTTACGAGGCACGCAAGGGGACAAGGCAGCATGACAAAAGCTACAGAAACAACAGAGTGAAGAAGCAGACCCACGGGGAATTCAGATAGAGTGGTTATCAGATACGAGCTTTAAAATAACTATGTTTCCTGCATTCAGAGGGATAAAAAACAGGATTGAGGATGTCAGTGAAGATCTGGAAACTATAAAAAGGAGCTCACTGGGGGCTTCCCTGGTGGCGCAGTGGTTGAGAGTCCGCCTGCCAATGCAGGGGACGTGGGTTTGTGCCCCGGTCCGGGAGGATCCCACATGCCGTGGAGCGGCTGGGGCCGTGAGCCATGGCCACTGAGCCTGCGCATCCAGAGCCTGTGCTCTGCAACGGGAGAGGCCGCAGCAGTGAGAGGCCCGCGTACCGCAAAAAAAAAAAAAGAAAAAGGACCTCACTGGAAATTGTAGAACTCAAAAGTATACTCAATGAAGTTGGGAATCCAGTGGATGGGTTTAACAGCAGATTGGCCACAGCTGAAGAGAGAATTGGTGACATAAGAAGGCTTGAAAGAAAATAACCAGAATGAAGCAGAGAGTCAAAGGATAGAAAATAGAAGAGAGAAAGAAACAGAGGCTAAGATACGGTTAGAAGTCTATCATACGTGTAACTGAAATTCCAGGAGAAAAGGAAAGAAATGGGGTAGAAGCAATATTTGAAGAGATAATGGCTGAGAACTGATGGAAGACTATATTAGTTTGCTTGGGCCGACATACCAAAATGCCATATTTGGAGGAGGGCGTCGCTTAAGCAACAGAACTTTATTTTATCATGGTTCTGGAGGCTGGAAGTCCAAGACCAACGTGTTGGCGGGGGCGGTTTCTCCTGAGGCCTCTCTTGTTGGTTTGCAGACAGCCGCCTTCTCACTGTGGCTTCACATGGCCTTTCCTCTGTATGTGTCTGTATCAAACTGTCCTATTTTCATAAGAACAACAGTCATACTAGATGAGGGCCACCCTGACAGCCTCCTTGTGACTTAGTCACCTCTTCAAAGATCCTGTCTCCAAATACAGTCATATTTGGAGGTACCAGCGATTAGAGCTTTAACAGAGGAATTGTTTTTGGGGTGGGGGACGCACAGTTCAGTCATAACAAAGACAGTACACCATAGACTGAGGAATCTCTGTGAACCTCAAGCAGGAGAAATAAAAGGAAACCACATCTCTCTACCCCATGGTAAAAACTTCCAAAAACTACAGGTAAAGAGGAACTCTTAAACACCCAGCTGTAAAAGACAGCTCTCCTTCCAAGGAGCAATGGTTAGAGCCTCAGCTGACTTGTCAACAAGCCATGAGACAGCGAACGGTGTCCCTGACGAGCTGGCAGCAGTAAACAGCAACCTAGACTTTTATCCCAAGAGAGAACGTCCTTCCAACTTCAGGGCAAGGTCACTGCCACAGTCTGGGTCCAGTCAGGAGCTGAAAACCACACAGTGCATCAAACAGAGAAGCTGAATGTAAAGAACAGTTAAACTCGGATGGAAGAGTGCCCATAGGTATAGGGAAACTCTGTATGGTAGCTTAGGGCTGAGAGAGAAACCAGGAAGAAGAAATTGGAAGGGCCCCTCTCCCGCCAGGGCTGCTTTCGGGCCTTGGAGGGGGTGTGGCTCAGCCTACCCGACAGCAGGGAACTCGGCTGCGTTTCCTAACCTAGAGCCGGTCTGGGGCCTTTGGGCGAGCAGGCAGCAGTTAGGACACAGTGATAACACAGATGGTGTGGCCGCACAGAGAAGGTGGCGTCTGGGGCGCAGGTGAGCTGCATGGGGGCTGCAGAGGGAGCAGAGGCTTGGTGGGGAACCTCAGGGGTGTGTAGGGAGGAAGTAGGTGGCTTCCCAGGGATTAGGGCGGTGGGGAGGAGGGGGCGGTGGAGAGAGGATTACAAGGGGCACCAGGGAACGTTTGGGCTGATGGATTTATTTTCCTGATTATGGTGATGGTTTCACGAGCTGTACAGGGTCAAAACGTATCAGATTTTATACCTTAAATAAGTTTATCATCTGTCAATGATACTGCAACAAGGCTGTTAAAGTATATAGTGTCTTGGGATGCTGGTTTAGATAGAAATCTATAAAGAAGAGAAGTGTTTTTTTTTTTAACATCTTTATTGGGGTATAATTGCTTTACAATGGTGTGTTAGTTTCTACTTTATAACAAAGTGAATCAGTTATACATATACATATGTTCCCGTATCTCTTCCCTCTTGCGTCTCCCTCCCTCCCACCCTCCCTATCCCACCCCTCTAGGTGGTCACAAAGCACCGAGCCCATATCCCTGTGCCATGCGGCTGCTTCCCACTAGCTGTCTTCCTTACGTTTGTTAGTGTATATATGTCCATGCCTCTCTCTCGCCCTGTCACAGCTCACCCTTCCCCCTCCCCATAACCTCAAGTCCGTTCTCCAGTAGGTCTGTGTCTTTATTCCTGTCTTACCCCTAGGTTCTTCATGACATTTTTTTTCTTAAATTCCATATATATGTGTTAGCATACGGTATTTGTCTCTCTCTTTCTGACTTACTTCGCTCTGTATGACAGACTCTAGGTCCATCCACCTCATTACAAATAGCTCAATTTCGCTTCTTTTTATGGCTGAGTAATATTCCATTGTATATATGTGCCACATCTTCTTTATCCATTCATCCGATGATGGGCCCTTAGGTTGTTTCCATCTCCGGGCTATTGTAAATAGAGCTGCAATGAACATTTTGGTACATGACTCTTTTTGAATTTTGGTTTTCTCAGGGTATATGCCCAGTAGTGGGATTGCTGGGTCATATGGTAGTTGTATTTGTAGTTTTTTAAGGAACCTCCATACTGTTCTCCATAGTGGCTGAACCAATTCACATTCCCACCAGCAGTGCAAGAGTGTTCCCTTTTCTCCACACCCTCTCCAGCATTTATTGTTTGTAGATTTTTTGATGATGGCCATTCTGACTGGTGTGAGATGATATCTCATTGTAGTTTTGATTTGCATTTCTCTAATGATTAATGATGTTGAGCATTCTTTCATGTGTTTGTTGGCAGTCTGCATATCTTCTTTGGAGAAATGTCTATTTAGGTCTTCTGCCCATTTTTGGATTGGGTTGTTTGTTTTTTTGTTATTGAGCTGCATGAGCTGCTTGTAAATTTTGGAAATTAATCCTTTGTCAGTTGCTTCATTTGCAAATATTTTCTCCCATTCTGAGGGTTGTCCTTTGGTCTTATTTATGGTTTCCTTTGCTGTGCAAAAACTTTGAAGTTTCATTAGGTCCCATTTGTTTATTTTTGTTTTTATTTCCATTAAGAGAAGTGTTTTAAAAAAATTTTTTTTTGGCCGTGTGCTTGCGAGATGCTAGCCCCCCGACCAGGAATCGAACCTGGCCCCCCAGAAGAGGAAGCACAGAGTCCCAACCACTGGACCGCCTGGGAGTTCACAGCGTGTTACCTTTTGATAGGGGTTATATCGGGAGGGGGGCCTGGCTCAAGGAGGGGCGCTGGAGGTCTTGGCAATGACCCATTTCTTGATCTGCGTGGTGGTTACATGAGTGTTGTTCACTTTGTGATAAATTTTTGACAAATTATTCAACTCATGATAAATTATTCTTCAAAAAAGGGAAGTAAGGATATGGTGTTGGAGAAGAGATGTCTGTTCAGTTCCCTTCTCAGCTGCTTCTGGAGTGGGGGGCCCGAGGGTGGCAAGGGACCCCCGTCAGGACATCCTCCATCCCCCGGATCAGACACAGGCATTGGGAAGAGTGTGGCCGAGAACAGAACGGGGAGCAGCAGGATTACCCTCCTCCAAGCTGAGGGCCAGTGGAAGTGAGGGTCTCAGCGCCATGGAGGGTCACGTGGAGAAGTATGTCTGTGCCTGCACAGGGCTGGCGGGCAAGCCCCCCGAATGGGCAGTGGTGTCTGAGGTCAGTGGTGCTGGCCCTGGTGAGGGGGTTGCCCAGTCAGGTGGGCGCATTCAGTGCTGGGAATGATGCGAAGGGGGCCAGTGAGAAGGAGGGGACCTTCTAACGCTGCTTGATGTCCCCGAGTTTCAGTTTCCTCATCTTTAAATTGGGGGTGACAAATAGTACAGCACAGATAGGTGACCATGTGTCCTGTTGCCTGAGACAGTCCTGCTGTGTGCATGCTATCACGGCATAACTACTGAGAATAATTACGCTCCCTTTCATCTCAGCGGTGTCCCTGCTGGGTTTGGGCAAGAAATTTCACCGTCATCCTAATCATAGGGGCTTTGTGAAGATAGCAATGTAATGTGTGTGTTTTGCAGGACACTTGCATACAGTTTGTGCTCAGTTCATGTAGGCTTCTGAACCATCTACCTGCCACCTGGCCCAATCCCGGAGAGCAGCCCTATACTCCTAACCCCGTGCTCTTTCTTTTCACAGATAACTACCGAACCATGAGACATTTTCATTGAGGGAAATGAGGCTGGCCAGTGAACTTGCTTGAACACTTGCATTTTAAGAACTGAAAGCATCTTAAACATCCCAAGAGGAACCACTCATTCGCCTACTCGTGCGTGCACCCAACCGTCCATTTACCCAACAAACATCTTCATTCAAACTTTATCTAACAAAACCCATTTATTTTAGCATCTATCCACGCATCCATCCATCTAACAAACACCCATCTACCATAACATCCATTCAACAAATACCTGCCTGTCATAACATCCATTCATCCATCTACCTATCTTGTTTATACATCTACCCAACAGATACCCATCCATTCTAATATCTACCCACCCATCTACCTATCCACCCACCCACTCATCCACTCATGCATCTATCCACCCACCCATCAGTCCATCCATCCATCCATCCACCATCCACCCACCCACCCACCCACCATTCATCCATCCATTCTTCCACCCACCCACCCAATTCTCGGACCCTTTTCTTATTAATCTATGTTTTTTACCCTGTGATCTCATCTAGTCTCAAAGCACTGACATGAACATGGACTATCACATATCCATCTCCATCCTCATTTGCCTCCCTCAGCTCAAATCTTGTATGTCCGGCTGCCTACATGATTTCCGACCTTGGGAGTATAATTGATGCTCAAACTTAACATTTCCAAACGCAGACTTCTGCCCTTTCCCACATACTGCTCCTCCCTCTTTTTTTCACATCTTAGTTGCTGGTGACTCCATCCTTCCCGTGCTTGGACAGGACATCTTGGGGCTCATCCTTGAATCTTATCTTCCTCCTATGCCCTGTCTTCAATGTGTCAGCACAGCCTGTTCACTCTACCAACCAAATCTATCCAGAATCCCTCTTCTAGTCTCTCCTCTTCTTGCCACTTCCATCCTGATTCAAGCCTCCACCCTCTGACACCTGGATTATTGAATTATCGGGTCTCCCTGCCTCCCCCCTGCATCCCCCTAAGTCTGTTTTCAACTCAGCATCCAGGCACCCTGGGAGATCAAGTTGCCCCGCGGTCAGAGGCCTCCAGCTGGTTCCTGCTTCACTCAGACGCCACCCCCGCTCCTTCTCCTGCTCACGTGCTCCCTCCACGCCGGCCTCCACACTGTCTCTAGAAACCACCAGAAATGCTCCTGCCTCAGGGCCTTTGCACTTGCTGTGCTCTCTGCTTAGAACGCTCTTTTCCCAGATATCCGCGTGGCTGCTTCTCTCTCCTCTTTGAGGCTTTAGGCAAATGTCCTTTCTTAGTGAGGATAGTGCCTTTTGGAATGTTTAAAACTGCATCTTGTGGTCCTAAAGAAAGTAGAGCCTGAGGCTAGGATTGCGGTGTTTGTGCTTCATTTGGGAGGTGCCAGTCCAGGCTGGTGGGGATGAGGGGAAAGGGAACCAGCGAGGATGGGGGAAGGGACCACCGTGTCACGGGTTTCACAGTGAACCGTGACGGTGCACAGGAGGCTGCTTGGTGCACAGGAATTCTCCAGGACGTTTGCAGGAAGGGGTCGTGTTTTGGAGGAGTCCACAGGTGAGAGCACAGAGGTGGGATGGGTCTGCCTACCTTTTCTCTCCATCCTGTTTCTCACAGGTTAAGGTTCACGCCCCCAGGGAGTTCATCCACTCACAGGTCTGTGTTGTTTCATCCAGCCCTCCCTGGCCATTCAGGGACCCAGATCCCAGGCTCAGGGTGTGATGTTTTCTCCCAATCTGAAAGTGCCTGGGCCCTGGGCACAGGTGGGTGCCAACAGAGAGGGGGGCAGGAGACGGGCCAGTGATTGGAGCGGTGCCCAAAGTCTGTGGTCAGACCCCCGCTGCACCCCCGTCTCCCTTTCCTGCCTTTGTTTTTTCCCTTGGAACATAGTGTCTGACACACGATAGAGTTTTGTTTATTTCTCTGTTTATGGTCTCCCTCCCTCCACTAGAAAAGAAGCTCAAGGAGGCAGGGATTCCTGCCGTGTGCCGCTTGCCCCCAGCAGTCAGAGAAGCATCGCTCCGTGATAGGCACTCAGTAAATGTTTGTTCAACGAAAGAATGAAAGAAGATTCTCTCTCATTGACCCAAAGAAGAGTCTCTTTGGAGTGGTGGTTTTAATGACGTTGGATTACATTTTTTCTCTATGCGTCTTAAATGCTTTCTGGATTCTGGGCAGTGGATAATATCTATTTAACCACATCTTTACGGAGGCTGTGTCTCGGACGCTGTGTTTTAGAATCTACTTTTAGACAAAGCATACAAGGCTTCGTTCGAGTTAGAGGGCAGAATGTCAATGTTGAAATCTAGGCGTCGTGAAGTAAACACTGGTGTGTGTGTGTGGAGGTGGGAGGGAGCAAACATCTGGAAGGATCCACACCTACTTGTTCGCAGTGGCTGGGCGGGGGAGGGGAGGGCACACTTACTCTTATGTGCTTATGTGTATCTGAATGCTGAGGTTCTTTTTCAGCAGGAATGCATTCCTTCTACATTCAACAATTTATTTCTAAATTTAAGAAAGAAGTCCAACTTGAGGCTCTGGGAGAATGACCGTCAGTCTGAGTTCAGCTCAGGCCCTGGGGGTCACAGGAACCCTGGGCAGCATGGCCAGGCTGGCCCCTCCTGGGGAGCGCTGGCCCTCTGGGGCCCTGGGTGTCCTGGCCCGGGGAGGCTGGCTGGAGTGGAGCTCTGGTTCCTTCTAGAACAGACATCTTGTGGAATGCCGCGTGTAGACAGCTCAGGACGCCTGCTCCGGTGGGGCTGGCGTGTTTACTAAGCTGTCACTGTGAGGGTGGAGGGTGTGTTTGGCGTCAGGGGTACAGGGTCGCCCATTAACTGTGCGTGTGACCTTGGGCAAGTCACTTCGCTCACTCGTTCATTCATTCGTTCATTCATCATCCCCGGAGGGCTACTTCGCACTGGGCCCCGGGTGTGAGGAATAAGACGTGGCCCCTGCCCTCAGGGAGCCCACAGGCTAGTGGGGAAGACGACACACACACTGACATCCTTCATTCCATGTGGGTGACATGTAAGCCCTGCTGGAGCGGGGAGGGGCCCAGAGTCCTGCACTCAGAGATCAGGGCAGGCTTCCTGGAGGAGGTGGCTCCAGAGCTGTCTTCGAGGCCTTAGCCAGGCAGATGGGGGAGAAGGGGAGTGGGGTGAAGCAATTTAGGAGGTGTTCCAGAGGCAGAGGGGAGGCTGTGAGTAAGGGGCAGCTTCATCTCTTCCCCGGGTGGGAGGAGTGCGGAGGGTAAACAGACCAAACAAGGAGAAACTGGCCCTTGGTGGGGCTCAGGACACGGAGTCCCATCCCCTGATGGGAGGGTTGGGGCTTGATCTTGCCCCTTGGATGGCCTTGATGATGTAGGCCCTCCGCCTTCATCCCTTGGAACTGCTAGCGCTGGACACAGATCTTAACGGGCTGGGCTGCCCTGTAAGCTGCGCCGCGTGAACCTTGCTCAACCCCAGGAGGCGGCATTGTGCGTCCTTGAGCTGCCTCACACCCAGTGCCAACCCCAGGGAGATCTAGGGCTCCGATTCTCCATGAGGAGGAGCCAGGGCACCACAGTGACCCGTGAGAGGGCTTCGGGGGCAAGGGGCGGGGGCGACGGCTGAACCAAGGGATGGAGGGATGGGTCCACCCATACGTCTACAAGACATTTGGAGATTTTCTCCAAGTTTGGCCAGATCCTTGGATAAGTGGCAGGCCCAGGTACTAGAACCAATGTAAATGTTTTAAACACTCTTAACACATGCAGAAAAAATCAGAAAACAACCACAAAGCACCCACGTACCCACCATTGACACTGTTTACAGTCTTAGACTTCTTTCTCTCCACACCCGCCCGTGGACCTGAGCGCTGCCGACACAGCGTGGGTGCTGATCCCTCCTGCCCCTCCTCCCATCCCCAGAAGCAGCCCCTGTTCCCTGGGTGATGCTGCCATTCGCAGGGAGGCTTGGCACTTGCAACGAAGGGCATTTTAGCTGTAGTGATACATGCCGTCGCCCATATTTACATAGAGGGCCGCACAGTTATCCCCTTAGCAACTCGCCCAGCTCACTGCACACCATGTTTCTGGAGATGTATCTGTGTTGATACACATGGATCTAGTTCATTTCAATTGTGATCTCCTGTCTGAATGAGCGTTCCCGGCTCCCACGAGGAGGGACCGCGAGCTAGCTTCCGTTTTTACCTTGTTCCGCACTGTACGAGCTTCCCGCTGCTGCGTAACATATGGCCCCGCACTCAGCAGCCTAAAACCACGCACACTCGTTATCTCCCGGTTCTGAGGGCCAGGGGGTTGCACGGGGTGAGCTGGGTCTCCCCTCAGGGCCCCCGAGTGACCCCTCCTCCAGACCTCTTGTGACGTGAGGATAGTACCTTTTCCTTATTGTTTAAGCCATTTGGGGGTGAGATTTAAGAATCTGCTGTCAAAGGCAACCTTAATGCCTAAAGACTCTGGGGTTCCGAGGGAGTGGGAGGCGCAGCCCAGGGCACCCGGCCGGCAGCGCAGGGCCCAAGTTTGGACTCCAGCCTCGGGATCCTGCACGCCCTGCTAAGCAGGCACTGCTAAGGGGCAGTGCCCTGGTGTCCTGCTATCACGAGGTCCACAGGCTGGGGGCCTACACCACGTTCCGGAGGCCACAAGTCCAAGATCAAGGTATCAGCGGGGGTGGTTCCTTCTGAGGCCGAAAGGGCGCCTCCGTCCCAGGCCTCTGCCCTGGCTTCTGGGGTTTGCTGGTGATCTTTGGTTTCTAGAAGCGTCACCCCAATCTCTGACTGCATCGTCACATGGCCTCCTCCCTGCGTGCCTGTCTGTGTCCAAATGTCCCCTTATAAGAAGGACACCAGTCGGTGTTGGATTAGGTCCATCCAACTCCAGCATGACTTCATCTTAATTAATTACTCTTGCAATGGAACTTATTATTTCCAAATAAGGTCACGTTCTGAGGCACAGGGTTTAGGACTTCAGTGTATGAATTCCGGGAGGACGCAATTCAAACCATCCCAGGCAGTTAGCGTTGTTAACCTCGCCGCTTCGATAGAAGTTGTTCCCCCCATGTCAGTCTCCCAGGCAGATTGGAAACTGGGATATCCATGGTCCTGTGACCACAGCGCTCAGATGAGCCGTGGGGGAGAGCAGTGTGGTCCCGGCTCCGGCCCTGATGTTAGCTCTGTGCCGGGCGGCTTGTTTCTCAGACACGCAGTTTCCTTATCTGGTAAAATGGGGCTACCCGTTGTCTCCTCGCCAAGGGGTGACCCACATGTCCGCCCCCCGTGAATGGGCTTTGTAACCTGAAAAGTGCTGGCCGAGGGTAACTTATCCTGGGTTGGAAGCCACCGTGGTGCTTGGGGGACAGGTCCTGATCCCGGGGAAGGAGAGGCCCAGAGCCACGAGGACAGACTTAGCTGATGTTGACGATTTCACCAGGGTGCCAAGAGGGGCTGAAAACGGGACTCCAGAGAATTAATGTTTGCGGTTAATCACTGGCGCGTCTCACTGCTCTGAACGGTTGAAAATTAACTGCATGAGAGATGATTAGGAAAGCAGGGAGCAAAGCCCAGATTCTACCTAAGAATAAATTCTCTGAGATTTCCCTGGTCAGGACAGATCCTCCAAGGCTTGCAGAAGGGAGAAGTGTGGTCTTCCCGCCCAGCAGACCAGAAATAACTCACGTAAATGCTGTTCTACGAACACGCACGCTGTGGCCACCTGAGCAGGCTTTCTCCGGGGCTTCCTTCATCTATGAATCATGAAGCACAAAGCACATTAAAATTGCCCCGAGGTTTGAACACATCTAGGGCAGCTTGGTGGAGTCCGAGCACGGGCTTCCGCATGTCCAGGAGCTAATAGTGTGAGGGATTTGGGGCCGGGGAGAATTGAGCGATATTGTGCCTGTTCAGAGATGTCATATCCTGTTCTGCTCCTCTCAGCTTACGCCTGGCATGAGGGTGTTAGATCTGAAAGCTTCTCTCTTCCCGACTGCCTGCTGTGCGTTCCCTCACGTTCACACGTGCGCGGACAGGTCTGGGTTCCAAACTCAGATCTGCCATGTGACCCTGGACCAGTCACTCCGCCCTCTCACTTCTCACCTGGGAAGTGGGGACGTGTGGACCACACCTTCCAGGGCCGTTAGGAGATGATTCCAGACAAAGTGGACGGATGCCTGGCCCAGAGCTGGTGCCCAGAAAGGGCCCCCCTCCTGAGAACGCCGGCAACCCAGGTCCGGAGAACAGACGTTCGAATTCCTCTGGGTGCCGTGCACCGTTCTCTCCCTGAAACTTGCTCTCGGGCAGCGCCACCACTTGGAAAAACAGTTTGCCGTTCTCCAGGGACGTCAAGGTGCTCGTCTCCGCGGATCCAGCAGATCCACCCTGACGTTCCGTGGGCAGGGATGTAGGACAGAGATGCACGGACAGCCCGGGGGGATGGTGCTGTGTCCACACAGTGGAAATGGATGCAGATGGTGCTGTGTTCACACGACGGGGCCCTGCGTGAGTCTCCTGCAGCGGGAAGGCATGCTCGGTGACGGGGTGAACCTGCAAACATGGTGAGCAGAAGAAGCTAGCCTCTGTGTGCAACTCCATTTATGCGATGTCATAACAGCTGAGCTCTGGGTCCAGGTGCACATGGGCTGTGGGGGCAGAACCACACAGCACGGCAAGGCTGCCGTGACATCACAGTCGGATCCTGGCTACCTCGGGAAAGACCCAGGGGCCTCTGGGACCACCATGTTCTGCTTCTTGCCCTGGGTTGTGGTCGCTTGGGTGAGAGTCCTGGTGAAGCCAGAGATTTCCGTTTCATGTGCTCTTGTGTGTGTATATTAGACTGTGCTGTGGATTTAATTGTGGTTCCCACCCCCCGCCCCACCCCAACCAGTTCATATGCTGGAGTCCTAACCCCCAGGATCTCAGCACGTGACCTTATGTGGAGACAAGGTCTCTACAGATGATCAAATTGAAGTGAGGTCGTTAGGATGGGTCCTAATCCAACATGACTGTGTCCTTTTAAAAGTGGGGACATTTGGGTATGGGGTCACACATACACACAGAAAGCCATGTGATGACGAAGGAAGAAATCTATAGGCCAAGGAGCACCAAGGATGGCCAGCAAAGCCCCAGACACTAGGAGAGAGTCCTAGAGCAGATCCTCCCTCTGGCTCAGAAGGACCCAGCCTGTTGACACCTGATCCCAAACTTCTGACCTCCAGGTCCAGGAGACAATACATTGCTGTTGTTTAAGCCACTCGATCTGTGATACTTTGTGACAGCAGCCCTGGGAAGCTAATAAATACTGCGCAGGAGAAAAGTTAAGAAAAACAGGCTTGTGTTCAAGTCTTGGGCCGGGTGCTTCAACTTATATAAATTCGGGTGAACAATGCAACCTGTGCCCCAATTCTTTGGGTCACTCTCACCACCTCTTTGGGTGGGAGAGGCCGCAAACAGACCTTTGTTCTCCACAGAAGGGCCATCGTGGGTTTAGAGAGGAGCCCTCATTGGTGATTCCTGGTTCAGGGTCACCCACTCCCCTGGAATTCTGACCTGGGGGAGCAGAGGCTGCTCAGGTGCCACTCCCCAGAGAAATAAGGCATGTCTGCTTACCATCCATGGTGTCAGGAGAGGTGTCAGACATCCTTCCCAATAAGGGCCTTTTATGGAGTACTGGGAATGAGGTGCCCTGGCTGCCCTCCCAGATCCCACTCTCTGGCTGTGCTGCTTTTGGTGAGCTCCTCTGTAGGACGTTTCCCGGGGCCACCATAACAAAGGACCACTGACTTAACAGCAGAAACTTATTTCCCCACAGTTCTGGGGGCCACAAGTCTCAAATCAAGGTGAAGGTAGGTTGGTTCATTCTGAGGCCTCTCTCCTTGCCTGTAGACGGTCATCTTCTCCCTGTGTCCTCACGTGGTCATCCCTGTGTGTCTGTGTCCTAGTCTCTCCCTATAAGGACACCAGTCCTGTGGGATCAGGGCCCACCCATATGATCTCATTTACCTTAATCGCCTCTTTCAGGGCACTCTCTCCAAATGCAGTCACATTCTGAGGTGCTGGGTCTTAGGACTTCACCATGTGGATTTGGGAGGGACACAGTTCAGCTGATAACATCCCTTACAACTGTAAAATGACAGTAAGGATTATATCCGTCTCTTAGTGATGCCGCGAGGCCCAGCAGCCGCCCTTGCACCTCTAGTGCTTGCACCTTCCCGTGTGCAGGCCATCGTCTGTTTGCCACCCTCGGACCCCCTCAATCCCCCTTCCCAGCCCTGCTGCAGCCCCAGAAGCTGACCTCTATGGATGTGCCCATCCAGGCAGTCGTGTTCAGCCAGTGGGATTCACCAGCGGGAGTCTGGAAGGCCCAGTGAGAGAGAGGCCGGAGTATTTCCTCCTGCTTTCCTACCTGCCTGCACTTGGTCCTCGAAGAGGCTGTGCTCTCCTGTCCGGAGGCCCCACTCGTGGCTACAGATGTCACTGTGTCCACAGTCAGGCCTAGGAGTGGGACACTGCCTGCTGTTGACCCTGGAGAGCTACATCTTCCTGTGGAGATCCCTCAACCCCAGCCTGTGCCTGTGTGAAAGCCCCTTCACTGAACCATTGTCATCACCTCTCTGAGTGAGGCACCCAGGCAGCACCCCTGGGTCTTTCCTGAATGCACGGATGATTCCGGATTACCCAGTGCCCAGCTTAGAGAGGAGGTGTTTGGAGGATGTTCCCTGAATCAAATGTGTGATTTTCAAAGGGCCCGAAACCCTTGGATTAAAGCATTTTAAAAGTGCAAAGTTATATGATTATTCATATATTATTCATCCACGGAGCCTTGGAATTTCTGCAGCGTAAGCTCCCTGGCATTCTGGGGCCTCGTTTGTTTTCTGTAATGAAAGCTGATGCCCTTCTGTGTCCCAGCCTGTGTTTTCTTTACCTGTGTTTTCCGTATCACTGCATTGAATGGGGAGGGTGGGGAGGTCTGAGGGTAAGAAAGCCTGGAAACCCAGGGGAGGGGTGGTGAGTCCAGGTGCTGTGGTGGGCCGGGCTGTGGTCAGCTACTCCTGGCAGCGCCCTGGGGCTGACACTCCTTGGAGGAGAGGTCTGGGTGAGTAAGTTAGGGATGGTACAGAATCACCCACCAACCCCCTTGCTGAGTAGCCACCAGGGGGCGCTTCCTGAAGGGCAACGTGTCGGACCCACTGGGACTCCCGCGACCTGGGGAACAGTATCTGAAGCCCTTCACTACTCTGCCTGGGCTTGCCTCTCCAGCCTCGGACCCACTGCTGGCAGCCCCGCCCCGAATGATTCATAGCTTCCTAAATCTGTCATCCCGTGTCACACCTCCATGCCTTTGCCCATGCTGTGCACTCTGGCTGGGATGCCCTCACTTGCGATCAAAATAATCTCAATACAGAGAAAAATGTCAAGGGTAAGGAGAGAAGAGCTCGCTCCTTGGTGATGAGTGAGAGCGTCTGCAAGGAGAGCATGCATTCCAGAGCAGTAGAAAATGCTGGACTCTTTCTGGCAGGGGCCTCGCCCCCTTCTTCCCCTGGACCCAGCTGCCCCTGTGGTGGTCCAGACACTTGGTGGGGACCTCTGGCTGTGGAGTCAGGTGGGATTCAATCCAAGCCCAGCCACTTGCCAGCAATGGGAGCCCAAACAGCTCCCTCCAGGAGCCTCAGTTTCTTCATCTGGGAAATGGGGTGATGATGCTTGTCCTACAAGATGGAGGGAGGTGACTCATGTAAAGAGCTGGCACATGGGCTGGCCCGTAGGACTCACTCCACAGATGGTCCTGGCTGTGATTTAGGGCTGGTATTCAGGGGCAGAGCTGGACCCCAGTCCCTGTCTTGGGCTGAGTTTGGATTTGGGGGCTTGTTTTACAAAGTCACGATAGTAGGTCCTTGAACTGCAGGCTGGGCCGTGGACTAATGAAAAGCCACTTGGCATAGATTTCAGGCTCCTCACGTCCCCCCAGACCTGTGACAGGGCTGAGCTTGCAGGTGGGGAGCAGCGAGCCTCACATTAAACTGAGGTCTCGAAGCATCTGTCGAGCCTGTTCTGTGCCGGCTGCTGGGATAACTCCCATGCTCTGCCCCAGATGGCTCCCGCTCCAGCGGGGGAGGCTGATGTGCAAAAGACAGTGACAACCGCGAGTGCTGGGATCTGCAGGAGGCTGCAGGAGGGCAGGGGGTCGCCACTCTTCTGAGGGGTGGGTGGTCAGGACAGGCTTCTTGGAGGAGGTGGTACTGAATGAGCATCAGTTTTTTTTTGTTTTTTTTTTTTTTGCGGTATGCGGGCCTCTCACTGCTGTGGCCTCTCCCGTTGCGGAGCACAGGCTCCGGACGCGCAGGCTCAGCAGCCATGGTTCACGGGCCTAGGCGCTCCGCGGCATGTGGAATCTTCCCGGACCGGGGCACGAACCCGTGTCCCCTGCATCGGCAGGCGGACTCTCAATCACTGCACCACCAGGGAAGCCCGAGCATCAGTTTTAAAAGCTAAGCAAGAAGGAATTAACCGCGGTGAAGGGACCAGGGAATGTGTGCATAGGAACCACCTGAAATCAGGCAGCAACGTGTGGGTCGCGGGAGAGGAGTGGTGGGAACTGCAAGCAGCTTGGTGTCGGGCCAGTCCCTGCCTTTTACCCGTGCGACTTCTGGGTGGGCCAGCCAGAGGGAGGGCAGCGCTCTCCAGGTGGGAGGGGATGCGTCCCAAGGCTGCTCTTGGTCAGCTCAGGCCTGAGACTCGAAGCTACACCTCCTGATGTCTCTACACCAGGGCCCCAAGCTCAAACTTCGGAGAAAAGATGGTGCCTTGGTCAGCTCAGGCTGCCAAAACAGGGCATTGCAGACTAGGGGGCTTAAACAGCAGACATTTATTTCTCACAGTTCCGGAAGTTGGGGAGTACAAGGTCAAGGTCTAAGATTACTAGAAGTTCCAGTGTCTGGCGGGGACTGCCTTCTCACGGTATCGTCACATGGCCGCGGGAGAGAGGAAGGGCCATGTCGCTTCCTCTTCTTCTTTTTTTAAAAGAATTTATTTTTATTTTTGGCTGCATCAGGTCTTAGTTGCGGCATGCGGGATCTTTTGTTGTGGTGCACGGGCTTCTCTCTAGTTGTGGCGCGCGGGCTTAGTTGCCCCGCGGCATGTGGGATCTTAGTTCCCCGACCAGGGATCAAACCTGTGTCCCCTGCATTGGAAGGCGGATTCTTAACCACTGCGCCACCAGGGAAGTCCCTCTTCCTCTTCTTATAAGGACACGAATTCCATCCTGTGGGCCCCACCCTCATGACCTCATGTAACCTAATCACCTCCCCAAGGCCCCACCTCCAAATACCCTCAGCGTATGAATTTTGGGGGGAAAATGATTTAGTCCGTAACGAGGGGAAGACCCAGCTTCTGGCCTCAGAGCACTGTGACATTGGCTTTCCTGTGTATTTGAAATTTGCTGATTTTACCAAATGTGATCAGCTGCTGTTAACTCATGCCCTCAAACCCCCATCCCACCTTGCCTGTCACCCTGATGATCACCTGCACGGATGAGAGGGACTGTACACTGCAAAAGATCTGTGCTTTGGAGAGGATGCAACACCCTCTAAATGCACGTTATTGTTATTTTTATTAAAGGCAACAGAGCAAAACCACCTGTTCAAAAGAGCTTAATTTAGTTAGATCAAGCATAAGTGCTCCTTGAGTTGAAAACTCATTCTCCTTTGCAATATTTTCTTTTGGGTATAAATCAAGGCAAGGGCTTTTAGAATATTTTTAGTACAAATGTGTTTCAATCACACCGTCACTCACCTGTCGGCACACTTACCTATCAGGATCTCCATGTGATTACGGAAATTGACTTTTGTTTCGACGGCCCTGCAAATCTTTCTCTAGTCAAACCATGTCTGATTTCAGCGATTTGAAAAGGAAGCTGGGAAGATCACCCACAACTTGGCACGGAAAATCAGGTGTCCTGCAGGATGGTGGAAGGTTCCATTGGCAGACCTGACCTCTCCGTGGGATTGGAAATCACTCTGTAGTTTCGCCGGTGGGTGGGAGCTCCTAGGAAAGTTCCCTCCCCCAGATGGCTCCTCCCATTATACGTGTGCTACAGATTCCACCCTTGAACATACAACCCTCAAATCCTCCTGTTAAAGTGAAATTCCCCGGGAGGCACAACACCTTAAACCAAGACGGATGAACCACACAGCTGCTGACGATCCCCTAGCAGACATCACTCATCGATCAGGCACAGGGTCCTGTTAAGCCTTGATCTCAGGGGGCAGCTCCAGGCAGACGCTCCCATTGGATCACAGTCAGCATGTGGGTGGAGACTGTTAGCTGTCCCGGCCTGAATCCACGGTGGGGAATGAAGATGAGGAAGATGGGGAAGAGGATGAAGGTGGTGGTGGTAATTTATTATGTTTTATTTTATTATTATTTTTTTTTATTACGGTACGCGGGCCTCTCACTGTTGTGGCCTCTCCCGTCGCGGAGCACAGGCCCCAGACGCGCAGGCCCAGCGGCCACGTCTCATGGGCCCAGCTGCTCCGCGGCACTTGGGATCCTCCCGGACCGGGGCACGAACCCGCATCCCCTGCATCGGCAGGGGGACCCTCAACCACTGCGCCACCAGGGAAGCCCTTTATTATGTTTTTTAAAAAATTGTGGTAAAATACATATAAAATTTACCATCTTAACCATTTTTAAGTGTATAGTTGAAAATGGTAAGCACGTTCACGTTGTTGTGAGATCATCACCCCCATCTATTTCCAGAACTCTTTTCATCTTGCAAAACTGAAACCGTATCCAGTGAACAACTCCCCGCGCCCCTTCCCCAGCCCCTGGTGACCACGTTTACAGTGTCCGTCCCTGTGGACTTGGCTGTTCCAAGTCCCTCATGCAAGTGGGCTCCTACAGTATCTGTCTTTGTGCGACTGGCTTGTGTGCCCAAGCACATGTCCTCCAGGTTCACTCAGGGTGCAGCCTGCATCAGCATTTCCTTCCTTCTTAAGCCTGAATAATATTCCATCGTATGAACAGACCACATTTTGCTTACCCATCCATCATTCGACGGACACTTGGTCCGTCATGGCTTTGTACTTTGTTTATGCCCCTTACAAAGCCCCCCTCAGTCTCATTTAGTCCCACGACAGCCCTGGTGGGCAGATACAGGAGTAGCAGTTTTTGGTTTTGATGCTATTGAATAGTCAGGGCCCCAGAAATTCACAATTTGGGGCTCGCCGCGCCCTTCTCCTCCTCCTGGGGCTCCTGAGGGGGCTCAGCCCACTTCACCGTCTCAACATGAATGTCCAGCACCGGAACATGGGGTTCCCGTGAGTGCCGGGGCAGTGGACGTGTCTGGGGTCGAAACCGCTGTGAGACCTTCTCCTTCTGATTCTAAGTCGCGGACTCACCATCCACTCCAGTAGATGCCGCTGGAGAAGGCGGACATGGGAAGCCCCGTCCCGAGCATTTACCCACCCGCCACCTGGACGGCAGAAACAGCAGGCAGATTTGCACAATGTTTGATGTCCGGGCCCTGCCCACCTGTCCATGTGACCCTGTCTCCTGCCTGGACCTTGACTAATGGGGGGTGCGGTTAAGGAGGGGCTGAACAGAGGAAAATGTCCCTTCGCACGCCATGGACATGGCAGGCAGACGAGACTTGTCGTTGAGAGACTGGGGTGGAGATTTGGACGTTCAGTGACCTCCTCCTGAGTCACCCAGGGAGTAGGCGATGGACTGGTGGTGGAAATCATCCAGTCCTCAGCATGGATGAACTTATCCCCGAGCAGGGCACGGGGCTGCAGGGCACGGGCGGCTGGTTGGCCAGAGAAGGAGGAAGGTATGGGGTAGGCTCTGGGCAATTAGGGGAGAGCAAGGAGCAGGGGGTGGCTGGGTTGGGGGGGTGAAGGTGGCTGATAATATGGAATATTCCCCCCCCACCAAGGATATCCGACCCTAATCCCCAGAACCTGTGATGATGTTGCCTCATATGGCAAAAGGGACTTTGCAGGTATGAAAAAAAGGATCTTGAGATGGAGAGATTGTCCTGGATTATCCAGGTGGCCTAAGGTAATCGCCAGGGTCCTTCTGAGCGGGAGGCAAGAGGTCTGAGAAGGAGATGTGATGCCGAGTGAGAGGTCAGACAGAGACAGATGGGAAGATGCCAGGCTGCCGGCTTTGAAGAGGGAGGAGGGGGCCACGAGCCAAGGGGTGTGGGTGCCTCTAGAGGCTGGAAAAGCTGAGGAAATGGATTCTCCTCTAGAGCTTTCAGAAGGAGCCCACCTTGCCAGCACCTTGGCTCTGGACTTCTGGTCTCCAGAACTGTGAGAGAATAACATTTGTTGTCTTAAGCCCCAAGTTTCTGGTACTTTGACCTGACCACGTACAAGGTAGTTCCTGATCACCACCCCGTGTCTGACTGCGGGAGTCGCTCTCACCTGCCAAGTCAGCGTGGCTCGTGTCTCTGTGATATCTGGACTCTGGACCTTCTCCAGAGTCAGGCAAACACAATGCAGACCAACAGCAAAGGCAAGCTGTGACTCTCGGCAAAGGGGCAGAGTTTCGTGAAGTCCTGCAGGTGAGGCCAGGGAACTGCTTCGGCCACAAGCACGTGGCGAAGGAGAGCCGGTGCTGCTAGAGAGCAAGTGACAGAAGAACAGGGAGTCGGCACGACGCTCCCAAAGGACACTCTGATGTGGTGAAGCCCTCCACTGTGCTGGAGAAGGGACCCGCTTTCGCCGTTCTATTGGGGCTCTCCAGAGAAACAGAACAAGTGGAATATATATTGTATCTTATGATAAATCTCATTCCAGGTGTTGGCTCACACAGTTATGGAGGCTGAGAAGCCCTGCAACCTGCTGTCTGCTGCTGGAGACTCAGGAAAACTGGTGGTGTAGTTTGAAGGCCTGGGCACCAGAGAGCGGAGGTGTAGATTCTGGTCCGGGTCTGAAGGCATGAGAACCGGGCCACCGAGGGCAGATCCATGTCCCAGCTCAAGCAGCCAGACAGAGAGCAAATTCCCCCTCCCTCCACCTGTAGCTCTATTCAGGCCCTCAGTGGATGGGGTGAGGCCCACCTGTATCCAGGGGGACCATCTACCTTCTAATTTCTTCTGGAAACACCCTCACAGAGACACCCAGAAGTAATGTCCTGCCCGCTCTCTGGGTGTCAAGTGGGCCAGCCATAACAAAAAAACCAAAGTGAAGGATGTTGTATTTCGCTATCACAGAACTTTCTTAGAAAAAAATCACAGCGGAAAATACCCCAGTGCAAGCTTTGACTTCTATTTGACTGGTCCTAAAAATCAGCCCTTTAGTCCAGTTATATCTACAGTTTTGTTACATAGAGGGCAGAATCAGTTCATGTTCGTAATTCTCGGTTCCATTTGTAAAAACGTTTCATGGAAGTAAAGTATACAGCCTGCAAAGGGCGGGTATCGTGAGGAAACAGCTCTGTGGTTTCTCTGGCTGAACACACCCGTGTCCCAGCGCCCAGCGCAGGAAGGAGAGCTGTCTGCTCCAGGAGCCCCCCTGAGCTTCTTTGTTCTTTCCTTTGTAACTTACGTGCCCGCCCTCGCCCTTCACCAGACATGCTGATTTCTGTTCTCATTCTCAGTGGCCTTTGTCCTGGACCGGTTTTGCTGTGAGGACAGAGCCTCTTGCTCTGAAGCGGTAAGGAGCTCACGGTGAAGACGGGCAGGCCGCGGATCACGGATGCAGTATCTGATTTTCTAGAAAAGACAAAACCATCCCTGGAGCAGCTCTGACCGTCTCAGGGAGGAAGCTCCAACTGATGAATCAGAGGGACAAGGAGGTTGAGACTCAAACACGTTTCTGGTTCTCCCAGATGGGGCCAGCGCTGTGTCAGGGCTGGCGGTGCGGACACGCATTGGGCATGGACCCTGTCTGAGTTTCCTGGTGCTGCCGTAACAGATGACCACAGACTGCACGTGTGAAAACAACAGGAAGCTATTCTCTCACAGTTGAGGGGCCAGAGGCCAAGGTCGAGGGGTGGGCAGGGTTGGTTCCTTCTGGAGGCTCTGAAGGGAACCTGCCCCAGGCCTGTCTCCTGGCTTCTGGTGGTTGCTGGCAACCTGCGGCATTTCTTAGCTTGTAGGCGCGGCGCTGCGATCTCTGCCTCTGTCTCCACGTGGCCGTCCCCTTCTTTCTGTCTCTTATAAGGAGATGGGTGGTTAGATTTAGAACCACAAGGATGATCTCACCTCCAGATCCTTAAATAATTCCATCTGCAAAGATCCTGTTTCCAAATAAGGTCACATGGACAGGTTCTGGGGGGTAGGATTTGGACGGATCTTCTTGGGGGACAGAAGTCAACTCACTACAGACCTTCACCCCCTAGACCAGCCTCCAAGGTCTGGGGGGGTGGGGAAGACAGGGACCCCAATGTCAGGCCAAGTCAAGGAGGTGTGGCCCCTGAGTGGGACCCCGTGCTGGAGGAGGACGAAGTTCAGGACGGGCGGGACACGAGAGCAGGTCCTGAAGGGCAGATGGGAACTGGGGGAGGCGGCCGGGCGAGGCCGCTGCAGGGTGGGAGGGGTGTGAGCAAAGGTACAGAGGAGCAAGGGGAGGTCGTCCCGCAGAGGGGTGGAGGCCAGCTCCCAGGGTGAAGGCTTTCGGGCTGCCTCTGTGGTGCTCTGCTGGATCAGAACAGGGGCAAGTGTGAGGACCAAGGTGGAGGTGAAGGGCGTGGGAGTGAGGGCCGGGCTGCGGGCTGCGAGAGTTCAAACCTTGACTCTGACGGTTATCGGGTTACTTTGCACAGCACTCCCGCTGGGAGCCTCACTCTCCCCATCTGTAAATTGGGGGTGAGGGTCACAGGGCCCACCTCGCGGGGCCCTTGTGAGGGATGAGAGGCGAGGTAAGATAAGCAGTGGCCTTTTCGTCTCCGTTAGCTACTTGTACTATAATTCACCCCGTGTGCCCAGCAGCCAGCAGAGGCCACATGGGGGAAACGCTCAAGAAATGGTGGTTAAACAAGTGAAGGATGAAAGCCTGAAGCACTTTTCTTTCTTTTTAAAAAAACAGCTTTACTGAGGTGCAGTGTCCACATCGTAAAATCCACCATTTTAAGTGTACCATCCGGCGACTTCCAGTACGTTCCTAGATTTGTGCAGCCATCCCTCAGTCCAGCTTTGGAGCAAGGCCACCACCCCAGCCTGTGCCCATTTGCAGTCAGTCCCCATCCCCACCCCAGCCCCAGGCGACCACTGGTCTGCTTTCTGTTCCTACAAGTTGGCCTCGTCTGCACATTTGAAATAAATGGAATCATACACTATGTCATATTTGGAGTTGGGCTTTTTTGCACTTGGCATGATGTTTCTGAGGTTTGTCCATGGTGTAGCAGACCTCAGCTATCCGTTCATTCCCTTTCATTGATAAAGATGCGTCTGCCGTATCTTGTTTATCCACCGCTCATTTGATGGACGTTTGGGTCGTTTCTAGTTTGGGGCTATTATGGGTGATGTTGCTGTGAATTTTCACGTATATTCTCTGTGGGGGTGGGTGTTTTATTTCTCTCGGTTGGATTCTTAGGAGTGAAATTGCTCCTTAGGAGTGAAAAACCCCCATTTTCCAGATGAGGAGAGTGAGGCTCCGGGGCATTGAGTGTGTTATGCAAAGTCCATGTTAACTTTTAAAGAAACGGTCAGCTTTTTCTCCCCCAAGGTGGCTGTGCCGTTGTACATTCCCTCCCCAGCAATGTGTGCAGCTCTAGTTTCCCCGTATCTTTTTCATGTCTGTCTTTTTTATGATGGTCACTTTAGTGGGTATGTAGCAGGATCTCCTTGTGGTTTTAATGTGCATTTCCCTAATGACTAATGGTGTTGAGTGTTTTCTTATGTGCTTATTATCCATTTGCATATCTCCTTTGGTGGAATGTCTATTCAATTCTTCTGTCCGTGTTTAAATTGCTTTTTATTTTTTGGGGGGGTCTTCTCAAGTTTTAAGAGTCCATATGTTCTGGATCCAAGGCTATCCTTTTCCCCCCATTGAATTCTCTTGGCACCTTTGCCAAAAATCAATTACCTTATGTAAGACTTGATTTCTGGACTCTTAATTCTGTTCCATTCATTTATACATCTGTCCTTCCATGAACACCCCAATGTGTTAACTACTGAGGCTTACTAGGAAGTCTGAAAGGTAGAATAAGTCTTCCAACTTTGTTCTTTTTGAAAATAGTTTTGGCAATTTTAGGTCTTTTTGCATTTTCATATAAAATTAAAATCAGCTTATGAATTTCCATTAAAAAGTCTAATGAGATTTTGACAGGGATTGCATGGGATTTATTGATCAATTTGTGGAGAATTACTGTCTTGACAATATAGAATCTTCCAATCCATGAACATGGAATATCTCTCCACTTATTTAGAGCATGTTCAGTTTCTCCCTCTCGGCAATGTTTGGTAGATTTCAGTGTAGGTATTGCAGTTCTTTTGTGAAATTTATTCTTTTTGATGTTGTTATAGATGGAATTGTTTTCTTAATTTCTTTTTTGGATTGTTTGTTGCTAGTATGTAGAAATACAATTGTTTTTTGTATATTGATCTTGTACTGTGCAGCCTCGCTAACCTGGTTTGTTAGTTCTCATAGAGTTTTTATGGATCTGTGGGGATTTTCTACATAAAGGATCGTGTCATCTGTGAATAAAGATAGTTTAATGTTTTCATTTTGAATCTGGACGCTTTTGATTATTTGTTTTATTGCTCTGGTTAGAACCTCCAGTAAAATACTGAATGAACGTGGTACAGGCAGATGTCCTTGCCCTAGTCCAGATCTTTGAGGGGAAAGCATTCAGGTCTTTTGTTGTTGTTGTTCGTTTGTTTTCATCATTAAGTATAATATTGGCTGTGGACTTCTGTAGATGTCCTTTATCAGGCTGAAGAATTCCCTTTTATTTCTACTTTGTTGAGAGTTTTTATCATCAGTGGGTACTGAATTTTTTCAAATGCTTTTTCTGTACAATAATCATGTGATTTTTTCCCTTTATTCTGTTGATACGCTGTATTACATTAATCGATATTTGGATGTAAACTAACCTTGTATTCCTAGGATAAATCCCACTGGGTCATGGTGTAGAATCCTTTTTGCATGTTGCTGGATTCAGTTTGTTGCTATTTGATTAAGGGTTTTGGTATCAGTTTAATAAGGGATAAATTGAGGAATAAATGAATTGAAAAGTGTTCCCTCCTCTATTTTCTGAAAAGTTTGTGAAAGATTGATAATTTCTTCTTTAAATATTTGGTAGAATTCACCAGTGAAGCTGTGTGGGTCTGGGCTTTTCTTGTAGGAAGATTTAAAATTATTAACTCAGGTTCTTTGTTGCAGGTCTATTCAGATTTTGTATTTCATTTTGAGTCAGTTTTGGTAATTTGTGTATTTCTAGGAATGTGTCCATTTATCTAAGTAGTATAATTTGTTGGCATTAATTTCTCTATTATCGGTCATGCTTGATTTTGGGAATTTGTGCCTCTTTTTCTCTTTTGTTTTCCTTTGTTCATCTGGCTAAAACTTTGTCAATTTTTGTTAATTTTTTAAAGAACCAGCTTTTAGTTTCATTGATTTTCTCTATTGCTTTTCTGTTTTCTTTTTTTTTAAAAAAATATTATTTTTATTAGTTATTTATTTATTTTTGGCTGCATTGGGTCTTTATTGCTGCCCACGGGCTTTCTCTAGTTGTGGCGAGTGGGGGCTACTCTTCGTTGTGATGCGCGGGCTTCTCATTGCGGTGGCTTCTCTTGTCGCAGAGCATGGGCTCTAGGTACACAGGCTCAGTAGTTGTGGCGCATGGGCTTAGTTGCTCTGCAGCACATGGGATCTTCCTGGACCAGGGCTCGAACCCGTGTCCCCTGCATTGGCAGGCAGATTCTTAACCACTGTGCCACCAGGGAAGTCCCCTAGGCTAATTCACATTTAATGGAATTTATATATATATATGTCATTTCACTGCCCATTTTGCTGTTTTCTGTATTTCTTCTGTGGGTTTTGTTGTTGCTATTGTTGTCTGGTTCCTCTCTTCTTCCTTTATTGTTTTCTTTTGTGTCAAAGAAATATTTTTAATGTCCCATTTTAATCCCTTTAAAAAAATATTTTAAATTATTTTCTTAGTGGTTGCTCTAGAGACGGCAAAATACATTTTAATTTGTCACAATCTACTTCAGATTAATACTAACTTACTTCCAATCAAATGTGGAAACCTTGCTCTAATATAGTTTCAATTTTCCCCCTCTTTGTGGTATGATTATCACATATATATTACATTTTTAATGTTATAAACCAAACAACAAGAGTTGTGATTATTATGAATGTCTTTTAAAGAATTTAAGAGTATTTGTAGAGTATTTGATATTAACCCTCATATTTACCATTTCTGTTGCTTTTTATTTCCTCTTATCGATTTCATTTACCATCTGGTGTCATTTCTTTTCAGCCTGAGGGACTTCCTTCAGTATTTCTTGTAAGGCAAGTCTGTTAGCAGTGAATTCCGTCGCTCTTTGTTTATCTGGGAATATCTTGACTTCATCTGCCTCTTTTGGAGGATAGTCTTGCTGGGTATAGAATTCTTAGTGGCCCTCCTTTTCCGTTTAGCATTTTGAATGTGTCATTCCACAGTGTCTGTCCTGTTTTTCTTCCTGTTGATCATATTGTTCCTCAATACCTAGTAAGTTGGTCTTCTCTTTCATGCTTTTCTCTTTGTCCTTCAACAGGTTATGATGTGCCTAAGTGCACATCTCTTTGTATTTAACCTGCTTGGGGTTTCTTGAGCTTCTTGGATGTTTAAGGATTTTCATCAATCTTCAAAGCTTTTTGGGTATGACTTCTCAGGTGTTTTTTCAGCCCCATTCTCTCTCTCCTATCCACTAGGACCCACAGTGCACACAGGTGTGCTTGAAGTTGTTCTGTGGGTCTCTGAGGCTCTGTTTGTTTTTCATCAATGTTTTCTTTCTTTCTGTTCTCATATTGATAATTTGCATTACTCTACAAGTTCACTGATTCTCCTGCTATCTCAGATCTGCCCTTGGTTCTTTTACATGATTTCTCCTCCTTATTGAGACTCTTCACTTGTTGACTGATAATTGTCATACTTCCCTTTAATTCTTTGATCATATTTCTGATAGCTGCTTTGAAGCCTTTCACTACCAAATCCAATTTCTGGAGACCTCTGAAGACTGCCCACCCCCAGATATTGGTCACATTTTCCTGTGTCTTTGCATTTCTTATAATATTTTTGTTGGTGTTGAAAACTGACCATTTTAGGTTATATACTGTAGCAGCTCTGAATTTTGATTTCCTCCAGAAGGTCGTTGCTAGTTTTTGCTTGTTCATTTGTTTGTTTGTTTAGTAACATGTCTGGATTAAATCTGTGAAATTCATCTCCCTTGCTGTGTGCAGTTGCTGCTGCTGGTTTTTTTTTTTTTTTAAGTTTCTAATTTTTATTTTTAAGTCCGGCTTTTGAGCCCCTGTTTCTGCATAGCCTAGAGGTCAGCTGGTTTTTGATCAGACGTCATTCTGAAACACCTTGATCTAGTAAGCCTTTATCTATCTATCTGACACAGGTCAAAGACCTGTGTGTGGAGAGAAGAGGAACACATTCAAAATTTAGGCATTTTCAAGTCTGCCCGGCTTTCCCTTTTCACTAGGCCTTGGATGTTTCCTGTGTGCCTATACATGGCCTTAGGGTCAGCTAGGAGTCTGTGGCTGGCTTGGGCCCTTTCCAGAGTCACATAGCCTCAGTCGTTCTACACAACCTCCAGGATGGTGATTGCCATAGACAATGCTGTTGGGCGTGGCCATCACCCACTGTTCCAAACTGTGTGATTCCCCTTCCCCCGGGGCACGGCAGCTGCTGGCCCTCGGGGCCTGCCCCACCTTGCAGGATCTCTGAGTCTCCCCAGCTGGGACGGTGGTGTGGGAGCAGCCCTGGGCCAGAAAGCTGCAGACTCAGTGTTTGTACCTGAAGTTCAGCCGTCTTCAAGCATAAACACTTCTCCCATGGTTGCATGCTCTTGGCTGACTTCCAGAGTGTGGAAATGGTTGTTTTTATCAATTTGTGCAGTTTCATAATTGACTTTTGGAGAGAGGATCTGCCAACTTCTTCACTTGGCTGTAAGTACAAGTTCTGCCTCCCTGAAGTGCATTTTCGACTAGGAATGTTGGGGCACAGTTCAGGGCCCTTGGAAGGATATGGGTAGGGGAGAAGTGACGGGATATGAGGGTATAAAGGTTGGCTTGAGTGGTGAGACCTCATTTAGCAGAGGAGGAAAAGAGTAGTATCCACAGGGAAAGGGATTTTCCAAAGTTGTCAAAGCTCAGTCCTTGGAGTGCTGACACGGGACCTGGGTCTCCTGACTCCCAGTCCAATGCTTTTCCCTTCCAGCAAATTGCTGTTCATTTTAGCAGTTGTAGTTTAGAAGTCAGAATGTCTAGGGGTTTTCAATGTAAGGCCCTTCCATCCCTCCATCCCTCCATCCCTCTACCCAATATGGATCGAGTGTCTACTTTGTGCCCAGCTCGGTGCTGGATAGTGAGGATAAGTGGAGAACAAACACTGACACAGTCCCAGGGCTCAGGAAGCTCATGGTCTCCGAGTTGGGACCGTAGCCTCAGGAAAAGGCTTTGCAGGAGCCATTTGGAAGAAGCATCCCCTGCTTCTCTGGTAGTCTTGATTAAGGCAGGAGCACTTTCCAAGGAAAACAGTGAGTTTTCCCTCAAACCATGATTTTCAACCAAAATTTTATTTGTGGACAATTTTATTTTTGAAAAAAATGTTAAGCGTACAAAGCAGTTAAACTAAAAAAATCAGTTTCATATTCATTAGTTTTGTAGCAAAAGTTTTGATTTCTGAAGTGAATCTTAAAGGCAAGAATACGGTGAGGTCTCTTTCAAAACATTTATTGAGGGCTTCCCTGGTGGCACAGTGGTTGAGAGTCCGCCTGCCGATGCAGGGGACGCGGGTTCGTGCCCTGGTCTGGGAAGATCCCACATGCCACGGAGCGGCTGGGCCCGTGAGCCATGGCCGCTGAGCCTGCGCGTCCGGAGCCTGTGCTCCGCAGCGGGAGAGGCCACAGCGGTGAGAGGCCCGCGTACCGCAAAAAAAACACAAAAAACAAAAGGAAAAAACGTTTATTAAAATTGAAGGCTTTGAAAACCTCTGCTCCAGACAAATCTGTCATCGTGAGGCCCTTGGCCTTACACAGAGCATTATGGATGGTGTGGTACTCAGACACTTGCCAACTGCTCTTAGCTGCCTGTGCGATGCCAAGGAACCATATGGAAACTGAAAAATTCAGCAGAAATTCTGGATGCCTTGTCTACGTGACAACAAATAATCAGATATTTGGAAACAACAGACTTTGGACTAGATCTTGTCATCCTCTGGGAATTCCTAAATACAACCTTGGAGGTGTTACCTCTTTTACCCCATTGTTCTCTTTTCCTTTTTGTTTTTTTTTTCCTGGATGGTCTCACTCAACAGTCATGCCCAAATCTACGTCTCAGGCCCTGATACTCCGCTGATCACCGTTTCCAAGGGCCTCTGGAGCCTCCCTGGCAGTGTGACCGTGGCGAGTAGGGCTCGCCAAATGTCCACATGCTCCTACATCTGCAGCCTCCCCTGCAGGTAGGTGGAGGCCGTCAACTCAGACTCTGGCCAGTAGGATGTGAGTGATGGAGCACTTCCCAGGTCTGACCCCCACAAAACATCCTGTGTGCTTCTCTCTCCTCTGCCTCAGTGACCCTGGAGGTCATGTGTCTCAGACCGCGGGGCCACAGGCTGGAGGGGGCCCAGTCGACCTGCATAAGACTTTGTGAATGGGTGAGGTACACCTTTCTTGGGTTACCCCTCTGAGATTTGGAGTTCTTTGTTACTGCGGCGCCGCCTGGCCTCACCTGACTAATACCTTCAGGATGCCCCACAGGCACCTTCTCCTTCAGATTTGTTCCCTAATGAGGAACATGGCATCCTTGTTTTCCCAAATATCTCAGAGCCTCTTTGACTCCTCCCCCTTTCTCCTCTTGCATAATCAGAGGTTCTGGGGACCCGCCTCTACCTCTCCTTCTCCATGGCCCCCCACGATCCTGGTCAGGTCTCGTCATTGCTCTCCTGGACCAATGCCATGGCCCCCCAGCTGGTCTCTCTGTCTCTCTTCCAAGCTCCAGCTTTCAGAAGCTGCTGGAATTAGCTTTCTGCAACACAAATCTCATCTTGTTGCTCCTTTTCTGAAAACCCCAGAAGGTTCTCTTTGACCTCAGGAGAAGGTGCAAGCCCGTAGCTCCTGGGCCCGCTTTCTCCTCCAGTCTGGCAGCCACGGCTCCGTCCTGCAGGGCCAGGCCCACGTGCCCACCCTGAGCGGACCAGGCACCCTGATTCCTTTGTCCCTTGTGTGCGCCGTACCCTCTGTTTTACTCCAGCTGGGTCCCGACTCATCATTCAAGACCTGCTCAAATGTATTTTTTCTGACAGAATACATTCTTCCCTCCATTTCTTCCTCCGTGCTCATGTTTTCATAATAGCCCATGTTCTCTGGGGTGTTCGTGCTGTTAAGTAGAAGTAAAGAACTACAGGGTCAGAAAGTTGGGGGGAAACTGAAGTAATCAAAATGAAACAGATTTTGAAACTGCAGAACTTTTCCGTCCTTAATACGTACATGTCACAGGATAGACTCAGAGGCATTTCCTAAACCACAGGTACATTTCTGGAGGGTGTCTCATTGGGCTCGTGTCCTGCTGAAGTTCTTATGTAGCTCACCCTCTCGTTTCACCCTTTGGGAGACTGAGGCCCCGGGCACACAGCACTGAGTGGCCAGGCTGAGGCAGCTGGCTTCCCAGGGGGCTGCCCTGCGGGCAGAGGGGGGCCCCTTGAGTTAGAGACCCCCACCCACTGAGCATCTCTGGGACTTGCTGCTCTGCCCCGGCCTCGGGGAACGTTTCCGTTATGAATGAATGTGCGCTGCATCCCAGACGGGGCTTTTGGGTGTCTGGACTGAGTCTTCAGAGTGGACGGTCACAGACCATAGATGAGGTGTGTGTGACACAGACGGGACTTACTGTGGGTCGTTCTGTCCCTGTCCCCCGTGAAGGCTTTCTCTCTGCAGCGCACTCTGCAGAAATGCCCTCCTGAGCATCTTACAGACACTCATTTATCCGCACAACGACTGATGACCATTCTTACTGAACACAGGAGGAGACAGAGGCACAAAGACATTCAGTGACTGACCCAGAGCCCTGCAGGGCCGGGACGGAGTTCAGCTCCAGCCTCGCTTCCCGCCCGCGCTCTGAGCTCATTTCCCCCCAGTGCACGCTAAGTACACACTGATGAGGTGGGCGCTTGCAGACACAGGACACCCACCTGTGAGGCAGGTGTTGCCAGTGTGCTCACAGCGGCACCTGAAACATTACCATCAGCATCCTTGTCCCGAGGGCTGCCGCTCTCCAGCTGTGTGATCCAAGGCAGGTGACTTAGCCTCTCTGGGCCTCTCTGTTTCCTCCTCTGTTTCTAACATCAAAATAACGATGCACCCCAACACTGGCACATGGGAGGCAATTGGCAAGTTCTGCCCCCTCCCCAGTTCCGGTGAACCCTGGTGTGTGGGGCGGGGGTTGGGTGGGGCTGAGGGAGGCTGTGCCCCCCGGGGCTGGCTGTGTCCCCCCCGTTTCCTGCCTCCCTGCTTTGGTCCCTAGACCTTCCCTGGGCTCCTGCTGCAGCCCAGGGCCTGTGCATTCGGCTTCAGTGTTAAGACGCCGGCCTCTGCCGTCTTCCCCAAGGATGGTCTCTGTTTGGTTGTATGTCACTCCCAGGTCCAGCCTTTCTCCTCTCTGCCCTGCCCACTACGCTGACCAAACTGGGCCCTGGCCCCAGATGGACAGACGGGGGATCCCACTTCCCTGGGCCCGTGGGGGCTACTTTCCCAGCCTCCCCTGGTGCCCATCAGGAGATGGTCAGGTACCGTAGTGCCCCGAGGCCCTGAGGGCTCACTTCTGAGCCACATTCCAACCCAGTATGAGCGGGGTATCGGGTGGCACCCGCCCTGCACTGGCCAGCGTGGTCACGGCCCCTGCTCTGTCTCCACAGTGTTCTGTGTCATGTGGAGAGTGGGCAGCAGCAGGGCGCTCAGGCTCAGGCCCCACTGCCTGTGCTTCCCTGCTGCACGGGGTAGGCCGGGCACTGTCACGCCGAGAGCCTTGGTCTCACCGGGTATCAGTGGAGCTGACAGTCAACCCAGCCCCACAGGGTCGGGAGGGTTACAGATGTGAAGGCTGCGGCAGAGGAGCCTGGCATGGGGAGAGGTAGGGCACCCCGGGCCCACCCCACGCCCCAGAGCTCGTTGGCACATGCGGAAGCATGGGTTCATGGCCCACTGCCACCCTCTTGCTGCTGATGTAAACTTGGGCGAGCCCCTCTGCTTGGTTATGCTGTGCCACAGTTTCCTCCTGTGTGAAAAGGAGACGGCGATGGACCCCTCCCCCCAGCTACGGGGCGGGGCGCAAGGCAGCCCTGCAAAGGCCTGGAGCAGGGCTGGTGCCCCGTGCTGGGGAGGTATCTACGTCTCTGCTGCAGTGTCTTTGACGTCCTTGTCCCCATTGCTGGCGCTGACCTTCCTGAGGCTGGGCACTGGTTCTGGTCATCGCCTGGTCCCCTGACACTGTGGTGGACGCTTGAGGGACCGTGGAGCCTCCGCTCTCACTGGCCCTGCCCGCCCTGCCCTGCACTCGGCTGCCCTGGAGCTCTTCACCCGCTGGTTCCTCTAAGGACCCCATGCTGTCTTCTTCCAGCTCGCGCCACACGCTGGTCCCTCTGCCAGGACCACTCTTCCCGGTCTCACCACCAGTTCCTGTTTATGCCTCCAGGGATTTGGTCTGGTTCATTCCCTGCTCTCTCCCTGGGGCCTAGACTCATGCCAGGCACACAGTAGGTGCTCAGTAAACATTTGATGAGCGGAAGAAATGAACCAAGCTGTTTGCAGGCGCTAACTGTGCGGTGTCCGTGATTAAAGAGAGCCCTGATGGCCGGGAAAGGGCCACTTGTCATCTGCTCTCTGTCCGGTTCGGGCCTACTACCTGGCTAGCCTCTCACACGTCAGGGCTTTGGTGGCCCACAGTGCCGGTGGTCCGGGCATGGAAATCCCTGCCACCACCAAAAAGCAACCACCCTCACCACTGCCTATAATGCACCCCTATGCGGCACCACCCAAGGAGCTGCCGCCGTTTCCTCCCCGTCTCCCCGCCCTCTTTGGCTCGGGGCAGCCTGCGCACTGTCTGTCTCGCTGTGGGGCCTCGTCTTCCTCCTCCGTCTGGACGCGTTTCCCTGCCGTTGCGGGAGCAGACTTTTGTCCTGGTCCAAGTTAGTGTCCAAACCAGCTGTCCCCACTGCCTTCTCCCCGGCCAGCCTGGTGATGAGGCTGTGGCATTGGTTGATCCTTCTCCGCAAAGCTGGTACCTCGAACCCTTGTTGTTCCCTGACAGTCATCAGGACACTTGTCTGCAAGTCACCGCTGCCCTCCTGCCCCGGAGCAGGCAGAGAGCTTCTCAGCGTCGCGGGAGGCCGAGCTGGGCAGCTGAGGGAGCGGCCGGGGCTCCCCTCTGTGGAGCCCAGCACCCCACCAGCACCCCGAAAGCCTGTTCCCTCAGTCTCCCTCCTGCCGGGTCCCCCAGTGTCCCTGGTGAGTATCGCTCGTGATTCCTTGACTGTCTCTGAGACGGGCCTGCTCGGGGAGCCGCGTCTGCCGAGCTTCGTCACGATTATAAAGAGAAATTAAAATATTATCACTAGAGACCTTTGATCATTTAAAAAAGCTTGAGACTTTTAATGAGCAAGCAGTCTGATTAAAAGTTGGAGTGGGCTTCCCTGGTGGCGCAGTGGTTGAGAGTCCGCCTGCCGATGCAGGGGACACGGGTTCGTGCCCCGGTCCGGGAGGATCCCACATGCCGTGGAGCGGCTGGGCCCGTGAGCCATGGCCGCTGAGCCTGCGCGTCCAGAGCCTGTGCTCCGCAACGGGAGAGGCTACAACAGTGAGAGGCCCGCGTACTGCAAAAAAAACAAAAAACAAAACAAAACAAAACAAAACAAAAAATGTTGGAGTGACAAAGTATTTCTTCTGCTTTCTGGATGAGAGCATTGTCATGGAACCGGGAAGCAAGGCTGGTTCTTGAAACTAAAAGATTTGGCCTGGGGTTCCAGGGGCCCCCACGTACCTGTCAGGAAAGGCACCATTTACTGTGGTCCAGCCGTACGCCAGGCACTTGGCATCTGTCCTCTCACGAATCCTTATGAAAAGCTGTGCTGCAGGCCAGGGGCTCGCGGCTGGCTGCACACTGGCATCACCTGGGAGCTTAGAGATGCCCCACAGAGATGGCGCGGTCAGGGGTGGGGCCTGGGCGTCGGTATTTTTCTGAAGTCCTCCAAGTGATGCCAATTGTGCAGCCTGGGCCCAGAGCCACTGGGTGCGTCAGGACCACCTAGAGGGCGTGTTGGACACAGATCGGGGCCCCAGCCCGGAGTTTCTGGTTCAGTAGGTCTGGGGTGGGCCCAGAAATCAACCCATTAACTCAGATGCTGCGGGTCCAGGGATGACACATTGAGAGCCACCGAGTCAGGGCCGTGCTGGCCCCATTTCACAGGTGAAGCAATTTATGGAACAGAGAGGTGAAGTTGGGCCACGCTCAGGACACCCAGTTGGTACATGAGGACGTGGGCCTTTGAATCCTTTGGGTAAATTACTGCCCCCGTGTGCTTTCACCTTCCCCACCTTTAAATTGGGGAAAACAGTACTTACCCTCTAGGGGAGTCAGAGGTGCGCTGGGTTCTTCCATCAGAAACAGTGCCTGGCCCAGAGGAGGCGCTCGAGTGGCAGTCTCGGTTGTTATTGTTACTGTTACCTGGAGGGATGAGTGGAAGAGCAGAAGGCCAGATGGCGGCTCCCCCTTCCTTTAGGCCCCCAGACACCTCCCTGGGATCGCCTGCTTCCCTGACGTCACTGTTGAGCCGTGCGCCTCCCCCATCAGACTGCGAGCTCTCCAGGAGCAGGACCAGGCCTGACTCGGTCTGGAGCCCAGTGCCCTGCGTGGAGGCGAAGAGGGAGGATGACTGGGGCTGGTTTCCCCGTCTTAGGATCTTGCTGTTGTGAAGAATCAGGTGTTACAGATCTGGAGGGGGTTTAATATTTATCTCATGCATGCACCCTGATGCCAGGTGCTGAACCCCAGCTTCTGCACGTGGCCTGCCTCCACGTGTTCATGCCCAGACACCTGCTGAGCTGTCGGCCACCTCGGTGGGCGCCGCAGACACTGCCTCTGTGGCCTCCGGAGACCCCACTGCGCCAGGGGTGTCGGACAGGATGCCTGATCGAAGCTCTCCTTTGCTTTCTACACTTGCCTGCACCTTTCTCCTGCATCTGCGTCCCTGAGTCCCTGATGTGAGTCACTAAGGAGGGTGAGTGCGGGGGTAGGGGGCGTGAGACTGGGGTGAGGGAGGCACCCAGAAGCGGGCTCCCCTCCACTCTCCCCTCCTCCGTCGCTGCCCACTGCCCTGTGCCCAGCTGCCACGACTTCTCTCTTGTCCTGCACAGTTGTGTCCTCAGTGCCTTCCTGCACCTGTCCTCCTGGCGGCCAGAGTGATGCTGTAAGAACGCTGCTGGTCTCACTCTCCTGCCTGAGACCCTCCAGAGGCTTTGCAGCGGTCTGTGGATACAAGTGAAGCCCGGCAGTTCCTCCTCCGAATACCCAGTTGCTCTGGGCCGGGCCGGGGCTCACGTGCTCCCCCTCTGCTGGGATGGCTCTTCCCGCCAGGCTTGTGCCGGGCCTCTCAGCTCCAAGTCACCTGGCCCCCAGCACCTCCTCGTTGCCATCGCACACCTGCCTTATTTTCTCCTGGGTACGCAGCACTGTCTATGTTTTCCCCCGGATCTGTCTAGCTGCATGAGGACGGACGCTCCTCCCCAGCACAGGGAACTTGTCTGTCTCCCTCATCACTGTGTTCCTGGGGGTCCAGTGATGTTTGTGAGCTGAGAGATCCGGGGAATCACAGCGTCTCCGGATTTGGACTCAGAAAAGGGATGAATCAGTCCTGCTCTTCCGAATGCCTTGTGGCCTTATTAGGGCAGAGGCAGCCAGTTGTTCTGGAGGGAGCACTGGTGAGGCATCATGGCCTCTGCATTCCAGACCTGGACCCTCTCCCCGGTTTGTTGGGACATTAACCAAATCCCTAATGACGTGGCCTCGGTCTGAGCCTGGGGGTGATGTGTGTTCACATTACCTCCCTGCCTAGCTGAGCCCTCCAAGCCTCGGAGGGGTAACACGCATAGATGGCAAGTGACCGGGGTGGGGTGGAAAGAGCGCCCCCTTGGGGCCAGAAAACGTGCCTGGAGTCTGGCCCCTGACTCTGGCCAGGTGACCTTGGGCAGTCATCACTCTGAGTCTGTTTCCGTGTCTGTAAGATGGGGACAGCCTGATGGTGAGAGTTAAATATAACCTGCAACATCACCCACCCCAGGAGCAGAGGCCCCCATCTCCTTTTCCAGGACGCAGCCAGTCCCTAGGAAAGTGCCCAGCACACAGTAGGTGCTCGATCATGTGTCACTGTCAAGTTTTCTTGAGGACAGTACTTGGAGGCCTTCCTTTATTTAAAAACAAGACAAAACAAAACGAACAAACAACTGGAAGAGACCTTAGAGACTGTGCAGCCCCCTTCCCTTCACAGCCGGGGACATGGAGGCTGAGCCAGCATCAGGGAGCCTCTTGGTGAATTTGTGTCTAAGGCGGGACAGACCCAGCTCTTCTGACCGCCGTGCAGCGAGCACCTTCCCGCCAGCCACTGTCTGCAGTGTTGCTTTGCTCGTAAGCGTCATTTTAGTGCCCGCCTGCCACTTGGTTTTGTCTCCCCTCCCTTCAGCCCTGTGCTGACCCTGTTCTGTTCTTCTCTGCTCCCCGTGCTGGACCAGATGTTCCCACAGCTGCTGGCTCCCCCTCCTCTCCCGACCCTGGGCCTGAGCTGGAGACGTAGACTCTGACAGATTGGGAATTTACACCACGGAGGGGGTGAGGGCACATTCCAAGGTAGGAGACTTCATAGGTATCCAGCCAAGCCCCGCCCCCCACCCCAGCACTGGGCAGAGGGCGAGCCCAGTCTGTTATCGGCTATGAATTCCGGGTGAGCCTGGGTGAGCAAGCAGAAGACAGGGTGCTGGGTGCTTCAGCTCTTTGGGGGCCAGTGGGAAGCCCCACTGTCTGTCTTTCCCAAACGTTCGAGCCTTTGCTCCTTGGCCCCGTTAGGCTCTCTCACTCTGCTCTCTCTCTCTCTCTCTCTCTCTCTCTGAAGCAAAGAGACCCAACTGGGAGGTGAGTGTGACGGGGATGCTGAACCTGAGGATTTTTTTAAAAAAATTATTTATTTATTTTTGGCTGCACTGGGTCTTCGTTGCTGCGCACGGGCTTTCTCTAGTTGCAGCGAGTGGGGGCTACTCTTTGTTGCTGTGTGCGGGCTTCTCATTGCGGTGGCTTCTCTTGCTGCGGAGCACGGGCTCTAGGCAGGTGGGCTTCAGTAGCTGTGGCACGCGGGCTCAGTAGCTGTGGCTTGTGGGCTCTAGAGTGCAGGCTCAATGGTTGTGGCGCACGGGCTTAGTTGCTCCGCGGCATGTGGGATCTTCCCGGACCAGGGCTCGAATGCGTGTCCCCTGCATTGGCAGGCGGATTCTTAACCACTGTGCCGCCACCAGGGAAGCCTGAGCCTGAGGATTTTTATTTAATGTGGGGGCCACTGGGGAAGGAGGAGGCGGGGTGGCCCCTGGCTGAGGATGCACAGCTACTCTGACCCTGGCCTTGCCTCGGAGAATCTCCTGCTCCTGTGTCTTTTCCCTGAGGCCAGTGCGGAGCACATGGTGGGTGCTCAATGAAGTTATATTGAAATCTACCTAAAGTAGGTTCATGACCTTGGGTGGGGACTTGGTGCGCTGAGCCTCTGTTTCCCCAGCTCTGCACCGTGGCTGCCAGGCTCTGAATGGGACCTTGTCCCACACCCTCTCCTCACCCAGGCGTCTGTCCTTATGTTCAGGGACTGCCCCCTTGGTGGCCCCCGGGGTTGGGACATAAAGCCACTGTCTGCAAGTCCTGAAGCCTAAGCCACAGGAGTGGCTGCACCTGTAGGTCATCTGGAAGCTGCCTTAGCGTCTTCGCAGGGCCCTCCGGCTGCCTAGAAGGTCTTCTCCTCACCCTCAAGGAGCTAGGTCCTGTCTCCACTGTTACTCCTTCAGAGGCTCCTTCCGGAGACTACCTCCCCACTTACGGTCTGGCTTCATTCTGGTTCTCTGGGGTGATTTTGTCCGTGAACGTGTCCACTTAGGTGTGGTCTTTCTCCCACATTAGACTCTCAGCAGTGGGAACAGGCACCTGGCTGTGTTTACCTCTGTGTCCCCACTGCCTGGAACTCTGCTGGCCCAGAGTAAGTGGTCAGTAAATACAAGAAGAAAAGGCGGAAGGAAGGCAAGAGGGCGGGAGAGGAGGGAAGGAGTAAGGAAGGAGCAAGGAAGGGAGGAGAGGGGTCTGTGGCCTGTGGCCCTGGAGGGTGGCGGCCTGCTCCAGGACCTCCAGCCCCTGGTTCCTGAGCGGCTGGCGCTCGCACGGGCGGGCACGGAGCCGGCCGGCAGGTGGCGGTGCGCCCTCGGCTGCGCGGGTGGCGGCGGCGGAGCGGCGAGTCCCCTCCTCCCGCCGGCTCCCTCCCCTCTACGGCTCCTTTCTCTGAGCTCTCGCTCGCGCTCCCCAGCGCTCTCCGCACTCCCGGCCGCGGTCTCCCTTGCCCGCGCCGCCCCGCCGCCGGCCCCGCCGCCGCCCCTCGGCGACCATGGCGCACCGGGGACCCCCGCGCGCCCCGAAGGGCCCCGGCCCCGCCGCCCGAGCCCCTAGCCCCCGGGCGCCGCCGCCGCCGCGCTCGCCGCGCTCGCGGCCGCTCCTGCTGCTGCTGCTACTGCTGCTGGCCGCCTGCGGGGCGGCGGGGCGCTCCCCCGAGTCCTGGCGCCTGGGTCCCCGCGCCCGGCTGACCCGGGCGCCGCCAAGCCCGCCTGCGGGGCGCGCGCTGCCCGGCGGCGGCGAGGACCGGCAGGCGCGTGGCGCGGAACCCGGCGCCCCGGGTCCCGGTCAGGCTCCGGGTCCCGGCGAGGACGGCGCCCCCGCCACGGGCCAGGGGCGCTGGGCACGGGCGGCTCCGGTGGCCGGAGCGGCTTCGCAAGCGCAGGTCTCACTCATCAGCACGTCGTTCGTGCTCAAGGGGGACGCGACGCACAACCAGGCGATGGTGCACTGGACGGGCGAGAACAGCAGCGTAAGTGACCTCCGCGCGTCCCCCCGGGCCCTGCCCCGGACACCTCGGAGCCCCCACTTCCGGACGGCCCCGCGGTCACCCTGGGCATTCTCGGAGACTTGGGGACGAGAGTCACCTCGGCGGCGCCCCTGCTGGCCCCTGGCCACTGGTTACTTGGGAACCAGATACGTGAGCGCCCTGCCTCACCTCGGGGGGCATTTCCGCTGATTTCCGGGACCCTGAGCCACCTCAGGGGCGGCCCCACTGGCCTCCAGATCGCAGGTTGGGGGGTGGGTGTCTCCAGAGGTTTCGGGACCCCGGCCACCTTGGGGCGCCCCCAGGCCCTTTAAGATCATTCAGGACTCGGTGTTGCGCCTTTATCGCCTTCAGACTCCACCCGGTCCACCCAGCGTCGCTTTGGGATTTTTGGTTCCAGGACCCGCTCCACCCTGGTCTACCCGGGACCCCGCTCGTGGCACCTCCACGGGCTCTAGGACTTCCCCGGTCAGCCCGGCGTCCGATTCTGGGACCCTCGATTCTGGGGCCGCCGCTCTCCCCGCGTTCCCGTAGGGCGACCCGCGGCTGCCTTGAGGACCGGCCGCTGACGCACCTGGATGCGCCGGGATCTGCTTACTCGCGGGGCTGGGAGCGGAGGCCAGCTCCTTGCACTCCCTGCCCTCCCCCACCTTGGCCGCTACTTCGGCCTCGCTCCAGCTGGACACCCCTTGCCCTGCAAACACACTTCTGTTAAGGTCCTCTGGCGCCTCCTTCCACCAGCTCTGTGGGTCCTGCCCCCTCTTGGATCCCGCCTCCTCCTTTTTGGTGGTGTGTCCCGGGCATGGGGATACCCTCATATTCTTCCCCGGGGGGGGGGTGCCACAGGGTCGTTTCCCTCCCACCCCGCTCTATTCCCGCCGGAGCAGATAACCCGTGGTCATCTGTCTTGGGGTCACCTGTCGGCAGCCCCACGTGGATCATCTCTAGTTTTGGGAGAGGGAGTGGTGGAGGGAGGTGGCAGCTGTGTGTGCGCGCGAGGTTATGGGGAGAAGAGATGGGAGCCCCTCGTCACTCCTTTCCGTAAATGTCCACTCACTGTCCAGTGGCTGAGCCCCGACCCTTCTCCTTGACCAAGGCTTCCCAAAGTTCTGGGGAAGCCGCGCTGGGCCAGGGCCCCTGCGTCCATTGGGAGTGGAGGGGCGGGGATGCAGGTGCTTCTCTAGTCACCGCAGGGGTGTAGCCTGGGCTGGGCGGCACTTTTACCCACCTCCTCTGTCTAGCCCCGCTGGCTGGGGAACTCTGCGGGAGAAGGGAGGGGCTGGTGGATGCGCTTCTTGGGGCAGGGGCGGCACTGGATGGGCCTGATTGGTCCAGAGCGCGGCGCCCTGCCGGACCCCCTCCCCAGCCAGCTTCTCACGCTTGTGCCGGGTCTCTGGTCCTTGGTCACCGTCTCCAGTCAGACTGGAAGCCCTGGGGGGAGGGGCGGGTCGGCGCTGACCCCCTGCGCTCCGCCGGCCAGCAGGGGGCAGGCAGAGCCCTGAGGGGCGGTGCTTTAGGGAGGGGAGCAGGCGCCCCTACCTCGAAGAGCCCTTGGGGGAACGTCCCCACGTACATCTGGAGAGAGGGGTCAGACCCCAGACGTGCAGCTGGATCCCGCCCTTCTTCCTTCCTTCCCAATACTCGGGAGCAAATCGTGTCCTATGTACCGTAAGCTGTAACTCAGGGACTGCAAGGTAACCTGGACACCAGTAACTCAAAGGAACCAGTAAGCATTAACAGTCAGACCAGTGGAGCCGGAACATCCAAACCAAGCCCCCTCCCCCCAGGTTGTTCCTCCAGAAGCTCACTCTTTTCAGCTTCGTGGTGGGGGGCGGTAGGGGTGAGAGAAGTTAGGGAGACCCAGAGGGGTGGAGAGCAGCCTCCCAGGTGGGACCAGCACCTTCAGGGCTCACTGACACCCAGCCCGCCCGCCCACCCCCATCCTGAGAGCACAGCTCCCCTGGAGAGGCTGAGGAGAGTCTGGGCCAGTGGGGCGGGGCCCTGGGGGCGGGGCCTGGCAGAGGAGCCCACCTGGCTTTGCTGCTTGGGGACAGTGGCTGAGCTGAGTGACTCCTGTGTGACTGTCTCCTGGCTGCTGGCAGCTGAATGCCTGGAGGGGGGGCTTGGGAGTGGGGAGTGGGAATGTGGGGAGGTGCTGACTTCTCTTTAGTGGGCGGTGGGAAGTCCAGATCCGGGGAGGAGCTTTGAGAGAGGCACTCTCCCCTGGCCTCTGGGAAATGGGGGGCCGGGGTGGCTGTGGAGAGCAGGGCGTGGCCTGGCACTCAGCAGACGGGAGGCGAAGCCCGAGTACTCATCACTGTTACCGGCTGTGGTTCTGGAGATGCTGACCTGGCGTTTGGCTCAAGCACCTCCCACTTCTCTTGCCAGCCCCGCCCCCCCCTCACCCATTCTCGGGCTTGGGAAGTCGGGGAGACGGGAGTTCTCGCTGGATAAGCGCATCATCCTTTGACTTGGGGAGCAGGTGATGCTTTAAGAGTTTCACTTGCCTGGGAAGAACTCAAGAGGAGTGAAAGCTGTAACCCAGAGCCAAGGAAAACCCTTTTTTCAAACCATTATTTTCTCAGCACTCCGCGCATGCGTTGCATTGTTTTCTCCGCATGTGAAGTGTCTCAGAAATGCGCTTCGGTCCCTCTGGCAGCCGCAGGGCTAAGGATTTTAGCCAGGATTCTGCACGTGGTTCACCTCCGCTTGAAAGCCCCATCTTTGAAAGCTAAAACGGAAAAGAAACTAACTTGAGGCTGATTTGCTGAGCAGAGTCTTTTAAAAATTTTATGTCATCTGATTTGCACAGGTATCCGAACCCAAGGAGCTACGCTCTGCAGATGTGCTCTACAAGAGCAGAGGTGGTGTTTGCTTTCCCATGTCAGGTGTTTTACAAAGTTAAAAAAAGCATGTGGAGAGGGATAGACTGTTTAAAATGGTGTTTTAGAGCATCTGCAGAAAGGAACGGCAGGATTCGAGCTTATTCCAGGACAGGCCCCGTCGCTGTAGCGCTGAGAACATATGTGCGTTTTCCTTCCAAAGGCTCGGTTTCTTCCCGCTCCCATGGAGATACAGAAGGGGACTAGCTTGGAAGTTCGAACACTGCCTTTCTGTCTGCCGTTTAGCTGTAGAAATGAATTGTTAGGTGTGAAATGAGTGTTTCATTGAAACCAACTGGTGTTACCTTCGATGGATCCAGAACGGGTCATGCACGGAGGCTCCAGGTTCTGGGTCTCCCGAGCTGCCCTCAGAGGCAGAGGTGTGATCTGGAGACAAGCATGGCAACGCAGGTCCCTGCCTCCGAGGTCAGGGCTTCATGCTACCCCAATGGGACGGTGCTGTGCCCTGTCCCAATTTTACCATTTCTGGGAAATCGCGTGCGCGTTATACTTAAGTACAGCTCGCCTGTACGCCTTCCCTCACGGCACTGGAACTTCAGTTTCGATGCGGCAGTGGACTAGAATGTGAGCTTCCCGCAGCCAGGCCCAGTTGGTTCAGTTTTGTTGCTGGTGGTCAGCAGATCGGCATGTCCCCCACCCCCGCTCCACATCTGCTCTGTGCTGTCCTGCAGGGTTGAGGATGTCGAGGGGAGCTGTATGCAGAGGTGATTCTGCCCTGACTATTCATGCTCTCTGCTCAGGGATCTTCAGGAACCTGCTATCTGTGCATATTTTATACCCAGAGAGCCAGAGCTCCAAGTCAGAAGCATGGAGCTTCTGAGGGTGTGAAATGGGTCCCACCTAACACAGATGTCAGGTTCCTTGAGGGCAGGTGTATTAGCCTCCACAGCAAAGTGCCACAGACTGGATGGCTTTAACAGCAGAATGCATTCTCCATTTTAGAGGCTGGATGTCCAAGATCAAGGGATCAGTAGGGTTGGTTCCTCCTGAGGCCTCTCTCTTTGGCCTATAGATGGCTGTCTTCTCTTTGTGTTTGTGTCCTAATCTCTTCTTATAAGGACACCAACCATATTGAATCAGGGCCCACTCCAGTGGCCTCATTTTACCCTAATCCCCTCTTTAAAGACCATATCTCCAAGTATAGTCACATCCTGAGGTCCTGGGGGTTAGGACTTAAATATGTGATTTGTGGGGGGCGGTGAGGGGGGCACAGTTCAGCTCGTAACAGCAGGGGAGGGGCCTCAATTACTTTTGCATCCCCTGAGCTTAACGCAGGGGAGCTCAGAGTAGTCCTGTGGGGAAAAAAGGGATGGATGTGAACAGTTGGGATACGAGGGGTGAGCACCATCTTCCCCAGTGGGGAAATCAGGGAAGACTGCATGGAAGAGGTGGCATCAGGGTGGACTTATGGGACGAGTAGGGGGAGTATATGGGAGATGGAGAGGAACATTCTGGGTGAGGAACTGCTTGAGCAAGGTCTGGGAGGTGGGAATCTGGGAGGTGGTCTGTGTCATACACGGAGACAGTGAATGCATTGTGCGTGGAGAGGAATCAGAGGAAAGAAGTTTGGAAGAAACTGGTTGAAGTGCACTCCTAATGGGTCCCAAATATGAGGCTGAACAGCCTAGCGTGGCAGTGCGGGGGGGGGGGGGGGTTACTGGTGCTTGAGCTTCAGCCTTCTTGGGCTTGTACCCGGCCCTGCTCCTCTCTGGCTCTGAGATTTGGGGTGGATGGACTGACCTCTCTGGGCCTCAGTGTCTTAGATTTGGGGGAAGTGAAGGCTCATAGGTCTGTCTGTGGTGCAGGTTCAGTAGGGTAATCCACGTAAAGTGCTCGGACAGGGTCTGGCCTGCAGCAGGTGCTCAGGGAGTGATAGCAGGGCTGGGCTGAGTTTCAACCAGTGACCCGGGGGCAGTGCGCAGGGTGGGCTTGGTGAGGGGCCGTGGAGGTGAGACCTGTACAGAGACTCGGGGAGGAGGCTGCTGTGACGGTGAGGCCTGGCCCAGGGCCCTGGAGGGGGCCGAGGGAGGGAAGAGCAGGTCTGAGAAAGGGTTCAGGTGAGGATGGACGGGACGTGGCTCCCCAACCCCCCACAGAGGCCTCATGGCTCACGGCCAGGCTCCAGCGTCCAGAGACCATGAAGGCCTTCGTGGAAAGCCCTTCGGGTTCTTGAGTGAATCCAGCGACAAAGCTGATTTGTAGCCTTGAGTCTGACGGCTGTGGTTTCGTGGTGACGGCTCCGCTCCGCTCTTGTGGGCGGGCTTGGTGGCTCCAAGTCTGCTGAACTTTCCGTGAGAAATTTCGGGATTCCAGACCAGCACAGTGCGGGCCTCCCGGCGTTTTGGGGTGGGGACTCCCTTGGACAGAGCGGTCCGGTTCATGGGTGGCTGAGTTGTGACTGCTCAGTGCGTGGCTGTGGGCCTCTGCCCCCAGATGAAGCACTTCTCTGTCGTGGCAGCTTCACCAAGGGCGGCCAGTGGCCACCCAGAGACGGACAGAGGCAGACAGAGGTCACGGGATGCTGTGACCAGCACTGAGTGCCTGTCACATTTGTTGTCAGGAAGCCAGCTGTGCCACCTGTCGGGGACCCTGGGCCTGGCGGCTGGACCAAGAGTGATGAGAGAGTGAGGGCAGCCTGTGTTGTGGGATGGGTGTCGCTCAGTGGACACGTATGCTTGGTGGGCAGAGCCTGGGGAAGTCCTGGCATGCAAGGCAGCAGTGTTGTACTTGGGGGTATGCTTGCCCTGTGCCTGGGACCACCTAGGGTCTTCTGCATTCTGTCTGTGCCTGGAGAGATCACACAAAGTTTGAGAGCCCCAGGTGAGAAGAGACCTCATAGTAGCCTTCAGAGCAGCTGCTTTCTAAGAGGGTCTGTTAGGTGCCGGGGTACAGTGACAAGCAAAATCACTCATGGCCCCTGTCCTGGCAGGACATTGGGACTGGACAGGAGTTCATTACAGAATTCTGGTGCTTTAAGGATCTGTGCTGGGGAGGTCAGGGAGGACTTCCTGGAGGAGGTGATGATCGAGCAGCTCTGAAGGGTGGGTAGAGTCAGTGTCACCTGGGCTGAGGAGGATGTTGCGATGGTGAGACTGTGCAGGCTGAGGGAGAGGCCCGGGGTCCTGAAGACCCCGGAGCACCAGGCAGAGAAAGAACAGGTCCGTCAATCAAGAAGCTTTTGGCTCAAAGGCATCAAAACAGCCCTGTTAATAACGTTCCCGAACACATTGCACAGATCTACGTTTACTTTAATGAAGTGGCTATTTAATTTGTGGTTGCATGAGGGTTCCTGAGAGTGTTTTAAAGAGGTCATAAATTAACTTGATTCTTCTGCACGCCCCTTCAGATTAGAAGGCAGCCCAGTGCTTGCATTAGGCCTTCTTTGGAGCTCCTGTTGTTTTAACATGTTACTTTATTATAATTTGTCAGAGGCAGGCTAAGCCCCCAAGGATGACACCGTGGGAGTGCAGAGCTGGAGCCATGAGAACATGCGCTGGCGACACGCTGAGCATCCCTGAGCGTTTCCATTTCAGGAAGACCCGGAGGGCGAGCTTGTAAACTGCCTTCTGTTTGGGAGCTTCCTCACTTTTCTTTTTTTTTTTTTTTAGCATCCGAAGAGTGAGTTATTTATAGATTCTTACCAATAGCCCGTTTCGCCCTCGCGCTCCTAATTCCCGAGTTTGCATGGGTGCTTTATGGAGCACGGAGGGATGTGATGACCCGTGAAGCCAGCTGTTACTGCAGCCCTGTTCCTGGCCAGCGTGTGCCCAGGTGTGGAAGCTCAGGGAGCAGGGGAACTCTGGCTCTCATCGTGGTCACGACAAGGTCTCCATCCCAGTATCTGGAGGGTGAAGCATGCGTGTGGGTCTGTCCCCAGCCTGCTCTTGCCTGTGGAGCCCTTTGAAAGCCTCATTCGGGGCGTGAGCTTGGATGCTGGGCATAGAACCGCCATGGAAACACGCACCCGTGGCCCTTCCGGTTCTGTCCAGTGGATGGTGGGGATGGCGAAGGCCCCGCTTCTGCCCCACGCGGGTTCCCACGGTGCAGCCGTCCCTCCGGTGGGTTGCAGAGCACAGACTCTCGCAACCTGTTCCCAGTTGCGCTGTGAGCTGGCGACTGACAGCCCACTGAGGGCAGCAACAAAACCATTTCTACTCCAGCCCCGTGATTCCAGGACACTTCCCAGAGCACACAGTGTGCACATCATCTTTGTCCCGCATAAGCTCTGTTTGTTGTTTTAAACGTTTAATAGGAGTACTTGAATGTGAGCTGTCACTGGAGAACCGGAAAGAAGAAAAAATTAAGACTCCGCTGTTCTTTTGAGGTGGAAAAGTTCCTTCTTATTTTGCATCTCTGCAGTAGTCAAGTTGCTGCATTTGCACAGAAAATTACAATCATTTAATTAGTTTCTTCTCACACCAGCTCGAAGATCTTAAAATAACAGCACCCTCCTTCCTTCGTGATTTTCTTGCAAAAGCAGATCATTTCCCGCAATGTTGAGCTCGCCTTGACTCCGACAGGGCACATCTCTTGCATGACGCCGTTTCCTGATGCTCAGAGATAAATTAAGTTCAAATTAAAGTAAGAAAAGAGCCAGGCCGAGTGTGGCTGCTTCTCTTCAGATCACTTTTAATTCAGAAAGGGCTCTTTATGAGTTTTCTGTGCTGCGCATAATTCTGAGGCGTCAGAGGTAGAGATACCATCTTCCAGGCCTTAGCTGGAGAGATGGCATTTAGGATCGCCTCCGTGCTTCTCCTTCGGAGGTAATTTTATCTTATAATAACAATTTCTCATTATTTACATATTGCTTCTGATTAGTAATAATGAAGTCAATAATCACAGTCCCCTTTTATGTGTCCATGGCTGTGCCGAGCACATCACAGGCATTAACTCATTTAGTCCTGGAGACAGTCCTAAAAAAATAGATACGATTATTATATTCATTTTACAGACGAGAAAAGAAAGGTTCACAGCATCCAGGGGACTGGCCCAAAGTCACACAGCTAAAAAGGGTCTGAGATGCGATTTCCTTCTTCACTCTTGAGCCTGAGTGCTATTTTTTTAAAAATAAATTTATTTATTTATTTGTTTTTGGCTGCGTTGGGTCTTCGTTGCTGCGTGTGGGCTTTTCTTTAGTTGTGGCGAGTGGGAGCGACTCTTCGTTGTGGTGTGCGGCCTTCTCATTGCGGTGGCTTCTCTTGTTGCGGAGCACGGGCCCTAGGCACGCGGGCTTCAGTAGTTGTGGCACGCGGGCTCAGTAGTTGTGGCTCGCGGGCTCTAGAGCGCAGGCTCAGTAGTAACAGCGCGCGGGCTTAGTTGCTCTGCGACATGTAGGATCTTCCCGGACCAGGGCTCGAACCCGTGTCCCCTGCGTTGGCAGGCGGATTCTCAACCACTGTGCCACCAGGGAAGTCCCTGAGTGCTATTTTTTTAGTGCAAGAAATATTTCTACTCTTTTTTCTTTATTGTTATTTTTTAATGGTGATAAAATACAGGTAAAATCTACCCTCTTAACCAATTTAAGTGCACAGTTGAGTGGCGTGAAGTACATTCACATTGTTACGCAACCGTCACCACCATCCACCTCCAGAACTTTTTCATCTTCCCAGATGGAAACTCTGTCCCCGTTAAACACTAGCCCCCCATCGCCTCCTGTCTCCCCCTTTCCCTGCAAACCACCATTCTACTTCCGTTTGTGAATTTGGCTGTTTTTTCTAGGGACCTTATATAAGTGGAGTGACACAGTGTTTATCCTTATGTGACGGGCTTACGTCACTGGGCATGATGTCCTCGAGGTTCATCCAAGTTGTAGCCTGTGTCAGAATTTCCTTCCTTTTTGAAGCTGAATCATATTTCACTGTGTGGATGGACCACATTTGTTTTCTTGTTCATTCATCCGTGGACCCTTGGGCTGCTCCCATCTCTGGGCTAGAGTGAGCAACGCTGCTGTGGACATTGGGGTACAAATGTCTGTTCAAACCCCTGCTTTCTCTTCTTCTGGCTGTATACTCAGAAGTGGGATTGCAGAATTCTGTGTTAGTTTTTGGATTGAGCCTGAGGTCTTAACTACAGCAGACATCGTTCTTGTGTCTGCTTTGAGTTTTTGCCCACTTGCTAATTAGTTGCGTGGTTGCAATCCCCAAAGAAATCTGTCACCCTGTGGTGACAGATTTGGGGGATTTGGGGGAGAGATATTCACAGCACTAAGGGCCATCCCATACCTGGAAAGGACACAGCAGGGAGACAGTACAGTGGGTGGGAGTGGTGCTGTTTCTGGTTTCTTCTGATAACCCCCCATTCTGCTATGTGTGACCCAAGGGGAGGGGCTGTTGCTTGGAGCCCAGGACATCCAGATCTGTCAACGTTGGAAAGTCAGAAATAGGCTGACTGGTCTGGCGGTGGGGGGGCCTGCGGGGGGTAGGAAATGGTCCAGGGGGGCGTGGTCTGGAGCTCCTGCCGTTTGTATTTCAAGTTCACGTGCACTTCACTTCCTCCCTGCGTTTAGGCCCTTTTCCCTATTGACTAGCTCATTGACCAGTTAAATAATTCAATTTTCACTCGTAAAAATGAAGCGCTCAGTAAAAAATCTTACGTTTTTTTCAGTTTATTCCCATCGATACTGCTTAACCCCATCCAGGTTTATGTGCTGATTGATCACTTGACCGTGCAGGGGCTTCGGGGATTTTATTTAATTCCTGCAGCCGTTCTGTCTCAGTCGTTTGAGGCGGCTGCTGGGTGCCTTGCTGGGTGTCACACCACGGGCTGCCCCGGGACACACGCGGAGGGGCTTCCCGGCTCCAAGGACCCCCCCCCCCCCCCGCCCATCCTGGCACAGAGGTTCTCAGCTCTTTCTGTGCCATAGACTCTCCCCACCCCAAGTCTGGAGAAGCCCATGAAGTTTCTCAGAATGTAGTTTTTATAACCAGCATAACATAGAATAGATAGGATTAAAGGATGATTATTAAAAAATAAATGCTATGGCAATAAAGTTACCAGAATATTAAAGCTGATTTCTTTAGTAACACATCAACAAGAGTTAGCAGCAAGTGTGATAAGTACCACAGTTCTGAAGTTGTGATGGATGTAAACGATATTTCGGGGTCGGCAACAGCTGTGAGCGTGCCCGGGAAAACACCTGTGATTTCTGTTGGTGACAAAGTCCCAGGTACTAATGACAACATTGTGACTTGTTGCTTTATGATGAAGGAAACGCCCAATTTCAGTCGGAGTTGATGAAAATAAACCCAGTTCTTGTTTCTCCACCCAAGTTCATGGGCCCCTGGATTCTGTGGTCCCAGCAGAGCTGGCGGGGAATCACAGGTGAGTAGAAGTGAAGTGAATAGAAGTGAAGAAGCCAGGTAGGACGTGGCTCCTGGGAAAGAGAGGGGACAGACGGACCCCGTGGGGATGATTCTCTTCTCCGCCACCCCCCACCCCAGTGCCTGCTCCCAGTGTCCTGTCTCCCTCAGGCCCCTAAGGGTGTGGACCCCGCGAGGGCGGAGCTTTGGTCTGTCTGTTCTCTGCTGTCTCCCAGTGCTAGGTGCTTAGCAGATGCTCAGTAAACATTGGCAACTGACCAGATGAGTAGGATAGGAGGGGCTCATTGGTCCTGAAGGGCTATGAGCTCAGAGGCCCGGCCCACCTCCTTCTCTGCTGAGGATCTGGGAAGGACCCCGTGGCCGGTGGGTGACAGAGCTGGCCTCCCTGTTCAGTTGCCTGCTCCCCCTGTGACCTCTGAAGCTCTGTAAAGCACTCATTTGTCCCCACCTGTGTTCAGTGAGGATCCTGAGCCTTCCCCGTAGGGAAGAGCCCTTTGGGGGAGAGGGAGAGACTGCTTCTTGCCCAAAGCTTTCTGCCCAGAAGCTTCGACTGGCAGCAGTGGCCGTGCAGCCAGGCCACGGCGCCCTGTGCCTCCCCCTGGCCGGGCCTCTGCCCTTCGGCTGGGGTGGCTCAGCCAGGAGCCAGGGTGCTCAGTGGGGAGGGAGCATCAGTCCCCAAATGAAGTTGGCGCTTTTAAATTGCTTCTCTGCTCCCAGCCTCATTTCATTCACATAAAACGTAACACAGCACCCAGGAGATGGTTGGCTCCGCTTTGCAGCAGATAAGCAACCCTGGGTGGGTTTAAACACGGAGGTGCTTTCCTGGAGGGCCATCTGGGGGAAACTGGGAAGGTCGGCTTTCTGATGGGTGTCTTTCTAAGTGTCACCCGCTTGGTCCCTCGTTCATTCATCCGTCCATCAGACCTGCATTGAGCGTTTCCTCTGGGCCAGCCTTACGGGGATAACTAGGTCCTGATATCAGCCCTGGGGTGGGGGAGCCCCCGAAAATCGTTTTGGTCCTCGTCACCTTCGTTCTGTGTTTGCCCGTGTCTTTTCTTTAAAGTCACATCAGCAAGTTATCTTTAAACAAATTATTTATTATTTGGCTGAGCCGGGTCTTAGCTGCGGCACATGGGATCTTCGTTGCCACGTGTGGGATCTTTAGTTGTGGCGTGGGGGATCTAGTTTCCTGAGCAGGGATCGAACCCAGGCCCCTTGCATTGGGAGCCCCCGGACCACCAGGGAAGTCCCAGCACGTTACCTTTTTAACGCTTGAGAAGGTGCCACCTTCGGAGGCTGTGGCTGCGTGCTCGCACCCTCCCCTTACTCCCTGGGGGGCTGAGGGATGTGTGGGCTCGGAGCTCACCCCAGCATCTGGCCAGGGCCCCGCTGACGTACGGGGGGTGGCGTGGCTCCATTTTCGTCCCATTTCCTGAGTAGTTTGCTAAAGCACAGCCAAGCCCAGCAGCGTGGGCTCCAGGAGCCCACTTTTAGAGGGAGGATTTCTCGTTGACGTCTGTTTTTTTTTTTTGCAAGTTTCCTGATACGAATTATCACCTGAAATGCTCACCTCCTAAGGTCAAGTCAGACTTTCTTTCCATCTCACGGAGCAGAGGCCTGGCAGGCAGCCAAGGGGAAACCCGAAACCCATGGCCTTACGGGCGGGCGGGGTCTGGAGGGAAGGGCCCTTTGGGACCTGCTTCCCCTAGATCCCGCAGCTTCCCCTGCCCCAGGGAGGGAGCCGGCCCTGCAGTCACATGTGCCTTCCCTGGCACAGAGGAGCAAGCAGACGGACCCTGGGTGCTGAGGTGGCCTTGCCCTGCCCTGCCTGACCTGGCACCTCGCTCTTCTGGGATGTGGAGACTTGGCCGACTTTGGTGCTGGCCACCTTGACCTCTGACCTGGGAGAAGGGTGGGGCTGGGGGCCATCCACATGGCACATGGGGGAAGGAAGCGGATTGCCCTCAGTTCTCCAGGGCTCCTGGGAGTCCTGTTTTCTGGAGCATATCCAAGCGACGCTGCCCACTGGAGTGATGGGGAATTATCGCCAGGGCAGGGGCTTGGTGGGAGGGGACCGGGGGCGGGGCTCTGGCTGAGGCTCCTGTCACGTGATGGGGCCCCAGCCCTGCCTGCCCTGTGCCCAGTGCAGAGCCCGTGCAGCGTTATCCCCTGAGCCCCACAGCCCGCGAGCAGGGCCCACGCAGCCTTTTATAAGGATGAGAGGCTGTGGCTCTGTCCCCTCTCTGCCTCAGTTGGGGCCGAGCAGGACCCGCGGGCCGGGATTGCCGTGCTCTGTCTCCCTCAGGGTCCCCGGGGTCCTCTGTGGGGATGAATCTTCTCTAGTCTCTTGGGTGAGCCTGCGGCCGTGCCCCGGTCTGGGTCTCGTGAGCACGGGAAGGAGCTCCGAGACGCTGGCTGGGTCTGCGAGCTGCCTGGCTCCCCTGCCCTGGCTTGGGATGGGCAGAGCCCGGAGGGTGGTCCTGTCTGCCTCACCCACCTGCCCCCGACCACACTCAGGCCCTCTTCACGCCCACTGCCCTCCACTGGGGTGTCCACTCTGCTCTGTCGCCTCTTGGCCACGTGTGGCCCCGGCCAGCTCCTGATCCCATGGACCTTTGTCTTTCTCATCCTAGAAGGGGTGACGAGGCCCGCTCGGGCCTTGCGGACCGAAGGCCGGTGCGTGCTAGGGCTCGGCTCCATGCTGGGCGGCCAGCTTCTGCTCGGCCCCTCCAGGCCACCTCATCCTTCTGGGCTTGGCTGGCCCGTCCTGGGGTGGGTGGGACGACCGGGGGTGGGGGGCCTGTGCGGACCATATGCCCCTGCTTGGTAGGAAGCCCTTGGACCTCCTCCACTGGAAGGTGGCCGCCGGCGGTGAGGCCGGCTGGAGGTGCCGGCACGTGCCCCTCTGCTGGGCTGCTGTGGGTAGGCTTGGTCCCCGATGGGTTGCACGTTTGGGTACGGGGCGGGCAGAGCTCCCTAACTGTGGCGGCTGGCCTGACGTGCACGTGATCCCAAACTCACAGGGCAGCGTTTCCAGTCTGGTGTTTCCCTCTTAACTCACCGCGATGCCATCTTCAGCTTGTTTTCAGCGTGATGGAGGAGGGCCGAGCTCCAGACGACCCCACTCACCAGCGAGTCCAGAGCTTTTGTTGATGCCCGTGGGGGCTTGGCTTGAGTTTGCATTTGCCCCAGAGCGTTTCAGAGAGGCTTTTGCAGTGGTTGATTGGTTCATCGATTCTGAGTTACGGGCCAGACCCTCTGCCAGGTGGAAGGGGTGACATGGCCAGGATGAAGCATGGTCCCTGCCTGGGGAGGGGGGCAGACAATGACCTGATGACCTGGGGACACAAGGGCAGGGGCAGGTGGGAGGGATGCTGTGGGGGAAGGCACAGGTGATGGGGGTCTCTAACTGGGGTAGGGGAAGCAAGGGCCCGATTGAGCTAGTGGTCAGGGAGGGGTCCCAAGGAGGGGGTGGCATTTCCAGGAGGTCTGGAGGGTGCCCTGGGCGGTGCTGTGCAGGGTTGCAGTGGGGAGCGCTCAGGGAAAGCAGCCAGGCTGCCCTTGTCCTTGGCGCTTCCTCCCTCCCTCTCTCTGTCCGACGTCCTCTCTGGACCTGGGGGTGCCTGGGATGGTGGCTGTGGTGCTCAGGGCCGCCTGTCCTCTCCCAGTCAAGACCCCACTGAGCCTGGCACCCCTCTTATTCCAGGAAGGGGATACAAGGATCTCCCACCTGCTGAGTGGCATCGGCCGTTCCTGAGCCTACGAGAGAGGCATTTTGGGGGAGGTGGTGGTGGCCTGCCAGCTGCCAGCACCTCGGTGCCCACAGGGCTCTTCCGGGAGCTCCCTCTGCTCCTCAGAACGCCTGAAAGTTTACAGCAGGGCTGAGTCAGGGCCACAAACTCACTGCAAGAAATTTCATGTGTCTGCATTTCTTTCTTGAAGTCAATAAATTCTGACTTTGAGTCTTCATCCTACTGCAGGGAACAAAACTTCCCCCTGAACGTCCCTTCCTGGAGAAATCTGGGAAGGCTTCCCAGAGGTGGCGGCCGGGAAAGGAGGGTGGGAGGAAGGAGGGCATCCAGGTAGTGGGAACAGCAGGGCAAAGGCTGGGCCCGTTGTTGCATCTTGGTGAGTTTGGGAATTTGGGGTGGGGTGGGGGAAGGAGAACCCAGAAGGGAGGGTCCCTGGGAGGAGCCAGGCGGTGACACTGGGACGGTCACTTACCTAACATTTGTCACGGTGCCTTTTATTTTTGTTTGTTTGTTTTTCATCTATGCTGTATCAAAGAAATCAAATAAAGTTCTCAGAATTTTAACAAAGACAACAGAAATTCTAACTAGTGAAAGCCCTCTTTGTTTTTTTTAATTAAAAATAAATTTTTAATTGAAATCTAGTTGATTTACAATGCTGTGTTACTTTCTGCTGTACAGCAAAGTGACTCAGTTATACACACAGAGACATTCTTTTTTATATTCTTTTCCATTATGGTTTATCACGGGATATTCAGTACAGCTCCCTGTGCGCTACAGCAGGACCTTGTTGTTTAGCCATTTTAAATGTAATTGTTTGCATCTATCACCCCCAAACTCCCAGTACCCCCCCCCCACAGCCTTGGCAACCACAGGTCTGTTGTCTATGTCTGTGAGTCTGTTTCTGTTTTGTAGATAGGTTACTTTGTATGTCACGGTGCCTTTTAGAAGACGTGGATCATCTTACCAAGTGCATACACGTCCCCAGATCGTCAGGAGGGAAGTGGGTGTGACGAGGTGGAGGGGGCCTGGGCGAGGGGCGAAGACTCTGTCAGCTAATCCTTAATCCCTTTTATTCTTGCTTCACCTGGAGGAAAATGTAATGTCCATTTTCTATAGCAGAGCAAGTATGTAATGAACGTTGTCTGGTGTCTGTTTCTGGCTAATTCTTTCAAGAACGTTCCCAGCAATATGTGTGGCTACATCTCCTTTAGTGCCCTGAATCTCCGTGGCTGCCCTGGTGGAGTTCCCGTCCCCCCAGTGGGGAGAGGAATTCTTGTGGAAGGAAGAGAAAGCACAGAGTGCAGGGGGCCCAGGAGTGAGATCTGGCTCCTGTCACTCGGCCCTCTGGGGTCTTCCTCTCCCCCAGCCTCTAATCGGCAGTACTGGTCACATCCTGTGTCCCCACCTGGTGTGTTTGGGCCGATTGGTCAGGTCTTCCTGGTTCGGTCTAAGGTTACAGGAGGGTGTGGTGTGTGTTCTTATTTCCTGCCATTCCCATGGCTTCTGTAAGGCTGTGCACAGAAGGGGGTGTGTGAAGCAAGATTCTTGGTCACAAGTCACAGAAACCCGACTCCAACTAGCCTGAGTGAAAAAGTGGACTCGTAGGCTCACAGGTCCAGAAAGTCCAGGGTTCTGGCCTCAGGTGTGGCTGGCTCCAGGGGCCCCAGGTGCAGTCTCTCAGCCTGTGTCCCTCAGCCTCTGTCCCTGTCCCTGGGCTCAGCTTCCCTGTGTGTTGGCCTCCTTCTCCGACAGCCCACCCGGGTCACGGCTCCCTGAGAACCTGAGGCTGGAGAATGCTGCCGTCCACCAGTCCTTCCCAGTGGAAGTCCAGAACAGAGACCCACTGGCCGGCATGGGTCACATGCCCACCCCGACCCGTCACCTCGGCCAGAGGGCTGATATGCTGATTGTCAGGCCAGGGCCCCAACCCTGGACCCACGCGCACTAGACCGAGAGCGTAGTTTTGGGTAGGACCCTGCAGAGGGCGTTGTCGTGAGTTGGGGGTCCAGCAGCAGTGTCGCGTCTCTCCCGGCTTTGTCGTTGGAGGGTCATCCTCCCACGTTGGGAGAATACCCATGGCCGCCGATGACACCCCCCTCCCTCCCCCAATGCCCTGCACTCCCAGAGGGGTCAGTTATGGGCTGCGTGATTTCCACATGGTCAAGGCCGAGACAGCCCCACACTTCTGCTTTTTATGGTGCGCTGAGCGGTGAAGCCCCAGGCCTGTCGGCTCTGCCAGGGGCCACGCCCGCGTCCACGTAGCTCAGAGCAGAGGAGACTCCTGATGTGTGGCACTCAGCGCATCTCACGGTGCCTGGATGCTCCTGTGCGGGCCACCTGTGCTGTCTTTTGGTCAGTGCACACCATAGGTCCACTGGGGCCTAGCGGCGGTGGCTGGACGTGGGGTGAAGTGCAGGGGGCAGCCAGTGCCACCCCGGGCAGGGGCGGGCGTGTCCTGGGACACGCGAGGTCTTGGCGCCCTGGACGTGGACCGCAGGACAGCCCAGGCAGGCTGGAGGCGGCCCTCTCAGATGGTGACACGGACAGAAGGCGGTCAGGGAAGTGGGCCGTGTCTGGTGTGGTCATCCTGGCCTGGAGCCGAGGGGCCCCACGCTTCCGTGATTTGAGTCTCTCCGTCCCTGTGCTGCCAAAATCTCAACCCAAAGAAGTCAGGAGCCGCTGAGTTCAAGCAGGGCTGTGGGTGTCGTAAGGCATCTCAGAGCCCCGTGGCCTTAGTTTACAGATGAGAAAACTGAGGCCCTGGGAAGTCGAGTGGTTTGCACAGAGTCCAAAGCTGCGGGTGGCAGAGTGGGGCTAGACCAGGTCTGCAGGGTCCCAGGCCAGGGCTCTTTCCAGATGGAGACCCAGAGGGCCTGGGGGTGGACCCTGGGAAAGGCTCTCAGATGCCCGAGCAGCCCTGGTTGAGCCTCCAGGGATTGGGGTGGCTGCAGCAGCCTCCCCAGCCTTTTATGTCCCGTCTCTACCCTGAGCTGCAGGGAGAAGCTCCCTGCGGTGAGCGAGCCGTGGGCAGGGCTTGGCTCCCCTCTGGCAGGAAGTCGGCTGCGACTCTTTGTTTTGGTGTCTTTGCCTCCAGTCTCCAGCCCTGGTGTCTGACAGGACTCGTGGGAGAAGGTGAATCACAGATGGGCCTCCGCTTGTCTCCGAGAAGGAAGTCAGCTTCTTCCACCGAAAGGACAGCTGTTGGGTGGGAAGGCCCTCGGGGCAGATTCATTCAGCAGATGCCACGTGGGCACCTACTGTGCACAGGATGGCTGCCAAGGAGGAGTCCCGGGGTGGACTCAGAGGCCACCGAGCCCCAGCTGGGATCTTTCCAGTGACGGGAGGCTCACCCCCTTCCCGGGACGGCACATTCCAGGGTGTCTGGGCTTGCTGGGAGCAGCTGAGGTCAGCACCGAGTTGAGGTTGTGTTAGAAGGCAGTGCTGCAGGCAGGGTGTGTCGTCCGGATGGGCGCGAAGGATGCCTGTCTTTGCTGGTTGGCTTTCTGGGCTGTGTGTCTTGTTGACCCGTGAACCTCAGGGAAAGCACGGTGACGAGCGGCACTGCTGAGTGGCCCCAGCTTTGCTGCCGGGTGATACATTAGGAAGCGGAGGCGAAGGCGAGATCGGCTTGCCTTGTCTTTGTGATGGTGAGCACCGCCACCAGTGGAAACCCAGCCCAGGACTGGTCCACCTGGGGCCGGCAATGGTGGACAGACGGGTGGGGTCTGCGGCTAGGGCCGTCCTCCCAAGGCCACGTTTCTCTGCACTGATTCCTCCTTTGGCTGCTGTCACAAACAACACAAACTTCGTGGCTGGGAACAGCACAGATGTATTTTCTTACAGTTCTGGAGGTCAGAAGTCCACCGTCAGTCTCACCGGGCTGCAGTCCAGTCCGCCTCCCTCTTACAAGGACCCTCGTGAGTACATTGAGTCCCCCTGGATAATCCAGGACCACCTGCTCACCTCAGGATCCCTCATCACATCTGCAGAGTCCCTTACGAGGTAGCATAGGTACCAGTTCTGGGCATTAGGACGTGGGCATCTCTGGGGGCTGTTATCAGCCTGTCACCACCCTCTTCTCTCACCAGCCTTGCCTGGCCTTTATGCCGCAGCTGCCACCGACTGTCCTCAGGTCCCTCCCTCCCCTGTCTCTTGGCCTTTGCCCCTGTGACCGCGCCTCCTCAACCTGGAACCTTCCAGCCTGGGCTCCTAACTGCTGGCCTCCCCTGCTTTGCCCCCGTCGGAGCCCCCACTCAAGACCATAATGTCGCGCCTTCTCTCGTCTCCCCGGGACCCCGTGGCCCCCGCAGCCTTGCAGGTGCCAGAGCCCTTGGGCACAGCGGGTCTCAGTGAATGTCTGTGGAACAGACGGGCGAGTGGAAGAGTCCGTAGTGAGTTGCAGGTAAATGAAGGTTATTTTTAAAGCACATTTAACCGACTTGGCTGCTTTTTGGCCTCGGGTCCGTCGTTCTGCCTGTAGACCTGCTTGGGGGTCCACGGGACAAACAGCCCCTACCAGGGGCCTGAATCTGCGTGCTTTTACTTAAGATGAAGGTTTTTAAGCCGCTTGGAGGTAAAATTTGGCCAACTTTGTTTTTTTTTTTTTTTAATTTGGCCGCCCTGCGCATCTTATGGGATCTTAGTTCCCTGACCAGGGATCGAACCGGCGTCCTCAGCGGTGAAAGCACGGAGTCCTGACCACTAGACCGCCAGGGAGGTCCCACGGCCAACTTTGAATGATATCGAATCAGCAAATATTTGTTGAACATTTGCGAACAGAAGGCGGATCCCTCGGGGTGGGTGAAAGGGTGTGGCCCTCATGCCCACAACCAAAGTGCCCAAGGCCTGTGCCCTCTGCTCTCAAGTTACTTATTATTTAGTTGTGTGCGGATGTGTGTGTGACAACGGTGCACAAATGGATGAAACGGAAGGGAGGTGGCGGGCAGCTCCTTCTGCAGGGCCGGGGTCTTGCATGGATGCCTGGATGTTAGGATGGCGAGGGTTGAGGGATCTGGGGGACAGTTGAGAGCCCTGGAGAGGGGACAGCTAAGCTGAGCTGGGGTCATGGTGAACTTGGGGAACAGGGTCCCAGGCCTGCGCCTTCCGCTGGTTATCTGTGACCTTGCGCGGACCATCGCACCCCTCGGTGGCCTGGCCGCCCCGCGTGTGACGCGGAGCTCTCCCTGCAGACCAGGGTGAATGGCCAGGGTGGGCTGAGCCACTGGATGGGCCAGGACTCAGGAGGGCCCCTCCAGAAGCAGAAGCTCAGTTTTGGAGGTTTGTGAGCTGTCGGACTTGGCTGAAGTAGAAGCTTGTGCTAAACAGTGAAAGAAACCCAAACAAGGAGATTCTGTGCTCCAGGTTGCACTTGGCCGGCTCACCTCCCATCCGACCAGGTGTCACTTCCTATTTGTGCCGCGTAAATGGATTCAAATAGCTTTCTTCTCCTCCATCACTCAAAGAATGGCCTTGGTAGCCAAGGAGGGAATTAGTTTCAGGTGGAAGCCTATTTTTACCGTGGTGGAGACCAAACTGTTAATTACCTAGAAATCACACGAGGGTTTTTAGCCTGAAAAAGTTTTTTCTTGGGTTCAACTTTTCATAGATATTAATTATAGGTATCGGCTTCAGCCCACTGAAATAATTCCTCTCTCCAGAGATTAAAGACATTTAAAGCGCTCTGCCTTGTTAAACATAACGCATATTCTTTTTCTCTATTTCTGCTCGGCATATGGGATGGAAATAGGAGATTAGGGAATTTAAAATCGACTTGATACCTTTCCTGTATTTAACTAATGGTTGATTACATACTCCATGTGTGTTTTCAAGTCTCTGAAGCTGGTGGGGATTTGACCATAAAGGTCGAGAAGGCAACCCTTTAATACTGTGACGATGGATCCTGATGGGGTGTCGTGTCTTGTTTCTAATACGCATCCCTCCACCCACGTTTGTATGTGGACAGCCATCCTGGGGCTTCCCCACTGTTCTCGGGATAAAATCCAGACCCTTTGCCTGGCCTCCACTCACCCTGCCCTCTGCACTCTGTAGAGCCCCGTTCTTTCAGCTTCTGGAACATGCCAGGCCCTCCCCACCTCAGCCTCCGTGTGCCCGCAATTCCCTCCGTCTCACTTTGGGGATCTTTTCAGCAAAGACTTCCCATCAGTCTCCTTAAACGTGTCCTTTTAGTCTCCACCCGTTTCCTTAATTACACTGTGAAAACTCTATTTGATTTATCTTTTTGTCTGCATGTCTGTCTGTCTGTTTTTCTGTCTCTATCAGAAATAGTTTCCTGAATACAGGGACGGTGTCAGACTTCGGGGCCATGCTGAGTTTGAGGTGCCCCGGGTGTCGAAGTCCTCCGGATCCGGGGGTCCCTAACTTGGCTTTAGAGTTTCTGCTGCCTGGGCCCCACTCCAGGGAGCCTGGTTTCGTGGGCCTGGGCACCTGGATGATTCTGACCTGCAGCCACGTTTGAGAACTGCTGTCACGGGTTGGGAACTTGGCGGGCACGCGGGAGGCCCTGCAGGACAGATGGGACCCCGATGTGGAGCCAGCAGCAGCCCCAGCCCAGGCCCCTCAGGGGCCACCACGCGGCCTCAGAGTCACGCCTCCGTGTCCGTGTGAAGATAAAGGAGCGTTTGGCTCACTCGGCGTAAGAAGCCAGAGATTTGTGGAATGGATTTTAGTGCTAGTTCCACGAAAAGCGTTCCCAGCATTAACACAGCAGCCAGTACTGGCAGCCCAGCCCGGCGGGCTTAGCGTCGCTGGCGGTGGGCTGAGGCTGCAGATTCTGAGTCTGGCTTTGTCCTCAAGCCCTGGCTGCAGCCCTGATGTGGGGAGGCCGCCCTGGAGTGAGGAGGGCCAGCTCCGTGCTGTTTCCCCAGCTCCTGTAGCAGAGACGGAGGCTCGGGACGAGAGGGGACCGGGCCACGCTCTCCTGGTGTGCGGTACATATTGGTGTTGGTGTGACCTTCCCCCACTGGAGGGTGCAGTGTTGGAACAGGGGCCTCCAATTCACCTCTGCACCCTAATACCTAAGTTAAGGCTTGGTGCATAGTAGGACCTCAGAAAACAATTGGGGTAGAGGAACACATGGATGGAGGAGAGGAAGGAGGAAGGGAAGGGGCCTGCTTTCCTGATTCCTACACCCAGGTGGGGCCGTGGGTGTGTCTCAGGCAGGCCTACGTGTTGGTGTCCCTTGAAACTGACTTTCTGGACATACCTATCTGCTCAGTGTTCATTTCGGTGGGTGGGGTTGATTCAGGCAAGGGCTGGGCCTGCTGCCTGGCTCAGAGGGGAGGTGCCCTTATGCTGTGTCCAGCACTGTGGGGTGCCCTCCCCAGGCTGGTGCTCAGACCTGCTGCTTTTAGTCCCTTCCCGAGTGCTTGCTGGGACTGTGCAGTGGGAAGGGATTTAGGGGGTGAGCTTGCGTGAACCTTCCAAGAAATGATTTCAGCACACTGCGCGTTCAGTTTGTTTCCAAGTTGCTATAGAAAGTAAATGATTAGTTAAGTAGCACCCACACAGTTTCTTAAAAAAGGAATGATTTTCCAAAACGAAGTAAAGCCCCGCTGATTTGTCAGAGAGAGGAAAGAAGGCTTTAAGAAGCAGAATGATGTTTAAGAAATCATAATAACTTATGTGGGCAAGTGCACCAGCTCAGGGAGGTGGCCAGTTCAGCACCTAATCACGTTGACTTTCTCCTGCACACTGGCAGAGCCGGCTCCCCACCCCTGGGGTTGACCAGATGTCCCCATGTTCTGGTGGGCAAATAGTATCACCTTCTTTTTTGTTTATGTTTTCCCCCTGAGTCGCTGAACTGACGTCCTCGATGACTTATTTCCAAACTGGTGTGTATCAGACTCTCCTGGGAGAGCTTGTTATAAAGGCAGAGGCCGGAACTCGCCTCCAATGTCCTGAGTGGGAGTCGGTGGGCGGGCCCAGTGCCTGGATTTCCACGAGCTCTTGGGCTGTACCCCTCCATGGGGCGCGCTCTCTCAGGCAGTGGCCAGCAGGATCAGAGAACTCGGTCGGGGCTTCCTCAGTGGCCGGGGTTACACTCCATGTCCTTCCGATTCGAGGTGTGCAAGAGGGCGAGTTGAATCGGGGGACAGGTGAGAAAAGCACCCAGTTCTCTGAGCGGTATGAACCATCGCAAGGTGGAGTGGTGTCAGGGGGACCCGTGACCTGGCAAAACTCACCTGCGCCTGCTGTGTGCCAGACCCGCGTGGGCACACGTGAGACAGAGAAAGAAGACATGTAAGCCCTGCCCGCCAGCCTCCCCGAGTCCAGTGAGCAGATGGACAAGTAAGCAGTGACCAGGCTGCTGGGGAAGGATCAGGGCAGGCTTCCCGGAAGAGGAGGCCCTTCACTGAGATGTGGGGAATTAAATTACATTAACTTAAGCCCATATGCATTGAGTATCGCCTGAGTCTCCAGCCCTGTGCTAGGCGGTAGAGATTCAGTCATGACCAAATCAGACAAATCCCCTTTGTGGAGGTTGCATTTTATCAGGGGGAGAGAGACACATAACCTAAAGCCAGCAAAGTAAGTTCAGATGGTGGTAAATGCTACGGAGAAAATCAAACCAACAATGACCTGCGGTGATCAGGGATGGCTCAGGGGCCTGCATGCAAGAGCAGGGTCTGAGCTGGGAATGGGCTTGGCAGGTTTGGGGGACAGAAGGAAGGGCAGTGCCTCGCAACCCAGCAATCTCACCCCTAGATATATGTATATCTATGTTTTTACTCAAGAGAAGTAAAAACCCACGTAGAAACGTGTACGTGATTGTTGATCGGAGTGTTATTCACAACAGCCCAAATGCCCCTCCACTGATGAATGGATTGGCGATGTGCTGTACCCATACATGGAATGTTATTTGGCCATTAAAAGAAATGAAGTACTGATGCACGAAATGCATGAACTCTGGAAACACGATGCAGAGTGAAGGAAGCCAGTCACACCCTGTAAATAGACACATTCATGGTGTGTGAATTTTGTCTCAACAAAACTGTTAAAAAGAAGGTGGCGTGGCTGGAGCAGAGCGGGTGGGGGGGCGCAGGTGCTGTGGTTAGGCAGGGGGAACAGATGGGGTGAGAAAGGGCACCCCGGGGAAGTGGCTAGAGAGAGCTGGAGCCTCAGGAAACAGTTGGAGAGGCTCAGGGTGGCAGAGGTGGGTGTGGAAGTGCACAGGTGGGCGGGGCCAGGCACAGCAGGTGTGGTCACAGGGCAGGCCTGGAGAGATTTGCTGCAGAAGAACCAAATGGAGGCTGGAAAACCATTGCTCGTCTTTCACCACTCTGCCTCAGTTAATCCACTAGTTACCCTGCAGGGGCTTCTTCTGTCTCTTATTCGGGCAGACCCCTGCCGGGACAGTGGAGGGAGGGCTCCTCTGCTTTGGTCCTGCTCCCTCCTGGGGCCCCCAGATGCTGACATCTCAGACCTCCAGAGCCCTGAATTGACCAAGGTGTGTAGTTCATTAAAAACCAACGACCCACCGAACAGCAGAAAATCCGGACTCATGTTACGATCGATTAAGGATGTAACCCGTGCTCATCTTAGACCTTGCAAGAAGAAAGTTCTAAGAAAAAGGAAACCTGAAATTACTGATAATCCTCAGAGATAACAGTGTCCAACTTCTGATCGTTCCCTTTCTGAGCAAAGATTAGAACCCGGTGATACAGTTTGGAATTCTTTGTACACTTAACATTATGTTGTTGTCAGCATTTTCCTCCGTTGTTGGAAATCCTTCGAAAACTACAGTGAATGAACTATCACTCTTTTTTTTTTTTTTTTTTCTTTTTTTGCGGTACGCGGGCCTCTCACTGTTGGGGCCTCTCCAGCTGCGGAGCACAGGCTCCGGACGCGCAGGCTCAGCGGCCATGGCTCAGGGGCCCAGCCGCTCCGCGGCACGTGGGATCTTCCTGGACCGGGGCACGAACCCATGTCCCCTGCGTCTGCAGGCGGACTCTCAACCACTGCGCCACCAGGGAAGCCCAATCACATCTTTTGTTGTTGTTGTTTTAGAACTTTATTAAAATTTTTTTCTTCCAGTTTTATTGAGATGTAATTGACATACAGCACTGTATAAGTTTAAGGTGTACAGCGTGATGATTTGACTTACATACATCATGAATTGATGACCACAGTGGGTTTAGTGAACATCCGTCCTCTTGTATAGATACAACATTAAAGAAATAGAAAAAAAAAGCGCCTTTTTTCCTTATGGTAAGAACTCTTAGGATTTATTCTCTTAACAACTTTCACGGGAAACATACAGCAGTGTTAGTGATATTTATCACGTTGTACGTTACCTCTCTAGTACTTACTTACCTCACAACTGGAAGTTTGTACCTTTTGACAGCCTTCATCCAATTCCCCGTCCCCCTAAGCCCACCTATGGTAGCCACAAATCTGATCTCTTCTTCTCTGAGTTTTGTTTGCTTGTTTTTGAAGTATAATTGACCTACAACTCTGTGTTAGTTCCTGTTATACAACATGGTGATTGGATATTTCTGTGCCTTTCAAAATCATCACCATGATAATTCTAGATTCGATCTGTCACCGTTCAAAGATATTACATAATTACTGACTGTATTCCCCACACTGTACATTTCGTGCCTGTGACATTTATTTTGTAACTGGAAGTTTGCACCTCTTAAGAACTGTCATTTCTTTTTTTTTTTTCTTTGCGGTACGCGGGCTTCTCACTGTTGTGGCCTCTCCCGTTGAGGAGCGCAGGCTCAGCGGCCATGGCTCACGGGCCCAGCCGCTCTGCGGCATGTGGGATCTTCCTGGACCGGGGCACGAACCCGTGTCCCCTGCATCGGTAGGCGGACTGTCAACCACTGCGCCACCAGGGAAGCCCAAACTGTCATTTCTTTCTTGTTTTCCTATAGTTGTATTCTTGGAAGGAAGCTCAGTTTTCATTATGAACAATGGTATTGACATCATTAACCAAATCAACACCTCTGGAGGCAACTCTTTATCTATGTGTCTGACAGTTTCCTAGGACAAATTCCCTGAAAGGGTCCCTAGTCAAAGGTCATGAACCTTGAACACACCAGCAGCCGTTATGCAGATGTTTTCTGGAAAGATCCGCCGATGTGACCCAGAGTCACAGTGTGGCTCCAGGTGCAGGTGTCACACGGGCTCTCTGGTCCCTTCCTGCGAAGGGCTGGGCTTGGGAAGGGCTTCCTGGAGGCTGCATGGTCCGGCGAGGCCCACTGTGGGATGGTGCAGTGGGGACCAGTTTGTGCAGTCTCCACGGCTGGAACGCACACCTTTATCTGGGGGAGGGAGTGAGGGAGCTGGGGGTCCAAAGCTGAGTGGTCTCCCAGCGCTGGACAGGCCGGGAAGCCGGCGCTCACTTCTCCCTGCGCAGCACCCCGACTCAACCTCCAGCCTCCGTGGGCGTGGCTGCCGAGGCTGGCCTCTGGGCTCCTGCTGGGCCTGGATCCCCACAGTTATTTTCGCACGTGGGTGAAGCCCGTCAGCCTTGGCCTGCGCTTAGTACAGGCTGTTTGGCCTCTTCACTTTGGGGAAGTGAAGCCAGCCCAGAAGTGTTTCTCCTGTGATCTCACAGTGGCTGTGGTTACCCTACAGCCCCTCTCTGCCCGAGGCTTTGCTGAAGTTTTATTGGAAGATTAAAACAGAAATCCAGGAATTTTACTGAATGAAGCCTTTTATGACTTGCATAGCTGAGCCTTCAGACTGTGTCCTTCAGTGTTTGGAAGTGTTCTGAGTGCCGGTCAGCAAGGCATCCTGGTTCTATTCACCAGTGACCTGCATATTCCAGGAGTCATTCATTGGTCAGAGCCTGGTCCGGCGGGTGTGCTCATCACAGGAGGGTGCTGGGTTACTGAGAAGGTTCCCGGGACCCCTGGACATGCACCCACACACAGCCGCCCCCCCCCCCCCCGCCCCCAGTGCTCGGGCCGTGGCTCTCAGCTGCCGCTCCAGCGGGCAGCGGTCACTCCAGTGTCCCTGGAATATAGAGGTCCCCCACGTGGGCCTCTGGTTTCCACAGATAAATGACTCGAGTTGATGGTTGGTAAGACGTGGGTGGATTGCAAGTGGGCACGAACGTAGGTGCCTCTGGGGAGCGCTGGTATGTACACGCCTGCTGGGAGAGGGGGATGACAGCCCTGGAAGGCAGTGGCGACCTGGGGGGCGGGCTAGGCTGCCGTGTGTCTGATTCCAGGTGTGACCTTGGACAGGACAAGCTCTGTAACCGGGAGGCCCCTGCTTGAAAGGCCTGCTGGAGTGAAGGTTGGGACCTGCCGAGAAGGGGCTTGTTGCGGAGAGCAGGGGGAGCCTCCTCTCGGCCCACCCTCCGCCTAGATCTGAGCCGCTGCTGCCCGGCTGCTGTGAGGGGCCCCAGAAAGCAGGCAGACCAGGGCTCCAGGGGTGATGGGGGTGGCCCGCCGGGCTGGGGTCTCTCCCTCCCAACCCCCAACACGCGCTCACCCAGCGCTTTGTCGCTCCAGGTCCGCGCTCCGGCTTTGCATGAGTGAACTCATTCAGGCCTCGCAACGATCCCACCAGGCGGGTGCTGCTCGTACCCCCATTTGCAGTTAGAAGAGCCAAGGCACAAAGGAGTTAAGTAAATCGCAGCTCAGTGGCAGCCCTGGAATTTGAACCTGGCCGCCGCACTCCAGAATCCGTGTTCTTAGGCGGCTGTGCGGTGGGTGGTTTCTCTGGGCCTCAGTTTTCTCATGTGTTCAGTGGGGTTACGGACGCCTCGCAGGCACAGCGTAGGAGCCCGATGGCTGTCCGATCTCATTATTCTCAATTGTGTCAGCAAGTGAATCGAGATGTGCAACGAGAGTGGGGCTGCCACAGCAGATGGGGGGGACCCCTGGGCTGGTTGGGGAAGTCTGCGGTGGCCTGGCGTGCTGGTTTGCAGGGCCCCCCAGGCACCGCGGGTAGGAGGCCGAGTCTGACCCACCTGCTGGGAGGACGGAAGCTCCGGAGAAGCTCAGCCCTAGCCGGGTGACGCAGGAGCCCCGCAGGGCGCGGCTGAGCAGGCTGGGGAAGGCGGGTTTGACTGCATTTAACTTCGTCCTCTAAACCTGCCTCCTTTGGCCAAATCCCCTAGTGTGAGGCGGATGCACCATTAAGGCGCCACACGGGCGACTCGGAATTACTTTTTAATAGTCTGTGATGGGGGTGGGGTGAGTGGAAGGCAGAGCTGCGATCCCAGACCCACAGGATCTGCATCCGTAGGCACGAGGCAGCTGTCTCTTCTGTCCTTAAAAACCCTGCCTTTTGGTCTCTTGCTTTAGTCACCTCCTTCTTCTGCCCACACCTCGTGATCCTGGTGGTCCTGGCTAGGGGCCGTGGAAGCGTGAAATCAGGGAGGGGCTGGAGGTCCTCTTCCCCTCCCCTCCCCTGCCTGCCCTCCCTTCCCCTCCAGGGCAGTCCTGAGGCTGTGACCTGTCCCACCAGCCTCCTGGGGGCCACACGGGCCGATCGAGGATTCTGAGCTTCATCATGCATTTTATTTAGGGAAGACATTTGCCCTCTTTGCTTGGGTGTTTTGTCTACATGATGGTAAACAGACCAGTCTTCCCTCCACCTTAGTGATGGAGGAGTGATGTGCAAATGTTATGTCCCATAAAATGCTTCAAAGAAGGCGGGTGCGGAAGGAGAGAGGGAGGAAGAGGGAGTGATTGAGGGTAGGATCCAATTATATAAAATATGTTGGCAGACTCCTGTTCCTCCTTCAAAACCCTAATGAGGTATCGCCTTCTCTATGAAGTCTTTCCTGATTCCCCTGGACAGAGTCACACTGATTGCTCACACCGGTGCTTTGCTGCACACACGGTTTTATCATTGTTGGGTCATACCCAACCGTCATTACGGTTCCTGGGTGTCTGGGTCTGGCCTGCTGGGCCTGGAACTCTGGACGGCAGGGACCACTGCATCTTCATCTTTGTGCAGTACTGCTCTTGGCTAAGGATGGGCCACAACCACTGTTGAATGGAAAGGAATACTGACAACAGCGTTTGGCCAGACACAGAGCACGGCAGGGATGCCTGTTGCATTGTTTCCTGAACTCTTCCTCGTTTCTCCTCTTAGTCGTTTGAACTCAGCCAGCCTGGCAGTTGTCAGGATGGAACCATGTGTGTGCTGGGTCCAGTCCTGGGAAGCGGCAGAGACCCTGGCACCCCCCTGTGGTCCCAGGCTGTCAAGCAGGGCACAGTTGGGGGCTGGAGGGTTCCCTGGGGTCGGTGTAGACGCCCCTCTCTTCACGAGCTCTCAGGGTTCTCAGGGCTTTGCCCGTGGACCGGTTTGAGCTTCCTCTTGGCACGGTGGCCTCAGAGCAGTGGAGTGCGTGCGTGGCCGTCCTGGGCCCCAGCGCGGGGCTCCTGCAGAGCAGCGGAGGCCCCGTGGCCTTTTGGGACGCAGCCTTGGAAGTCACAAAGTGTTACCTCCACCGCCAACCTGCCACAAGCTTGTCCAGGTTCAGGGGAGGGAACATAGGCCATGGGAGCAAAGTTAGCTTTTGGAGCTGTGTTTTCAAACCACCAGGGTGAGAAATCGCAGCTGTGGCAGATCTGAAGCGCCCCTGCAGTCCCCTCCCATCCCCAGCCCAGGGGCCTCTGATCTTTATTTTTTATTTTTATTTTTTGCGGTACGCGGGCCTCTCTCTGTTGTGGCCTCTCCCGTTGCGGAGCACAGGCTCCGGACGCGCAGGCTCAGCGGCCATGGCTCACGGGCGCAGCCGCTCCGCTGCATGTGGGATCTTCCCGGACCGGGGCACGAACCCGTGTCCCCTGCATCGGCAGGCGGACTCTCAACCACTGCGCCACCAGGGAAGCCCAACCTCTGATCTCCTGTAACGGCTTTGCATCGCGCCGGGAGGGTCAGAGGCCTCGGGTCATGTCTGCGCGTGTGTGCTGGAGCACGGCTCTGCAGGCACGACCGTCTCTGCTCCGGACCCAGGGAGGTGGGCATCACTCACCTCCTTTACGGCCGAGGCTGGGGGAGGCCACGTCGCTGGCCTGAGGTCACAAAGCCTAAGGAGCAGAGGCTGGATCTGAACCCGAGTCCAGCTGACCCCCAGCCCGGGCTTGCTCAGCTCCCACACGCCCCTCCAGCAGGGGGCGCCCTGAGTCGGAGGTGACGGAGCTGTGTGGAATGTGCCCCATAGCTGTGGCTGGCGCCATCCTGTGTGCTGGAGGGTTAAGTCCTGATGCCTACGACGGACCCCGCAAGGGGATATTTATGACCGGATTTATTCCTAACAGGTGGAGGGCGCAGGGCCGTGGTTCTGCAGGCCCTAACAGCCTGCTACATGCCGTGCAAGACAAGGAACGCACCGGCCCCTCCCCCGAGACCCACTAGTCCAGACCGCCATCTGTCCCCGCTTTCACAGGCTACCTCCTGTTCAGTGTCACCGTTCAGGGTAAGACACAGTGGCTCCACTGTGGCAGGGAGTCTCGCTGGTCGAGGGTTCACGGCCAGGCCCTGCTCTGTTCTGGGGGGTGCGGATGGGTGGCACAGCTGTTCTGTGTCTTCGAGGACCCCCAGGAAGCGCCAGGGCACCGGCTTTTCCTGTCTTTGTTTTCTCACTTCTGGGCCTCCTTATCGCCAAGATCACGAGCATCTAAACTGAATGATGTGCTCTTTGCCAGCAAGTTAGTTTTGCGACTCATGGGGCCGTAGCTGGATGCGGGCCGGGCATCGCGGGCTGGGATGAGTGTGTCCTCGTCGCCCACACACGCCTCCACCGCCCGTGCACACTCACACACGCTCAGGAAAGTGGCCAGCGGGTCTCCCCGCTACTTGAGCAATCCTGAGATGCAAGCCAGACGGCGGCTGTGGCTTTCCTGCCTCCTGACATCTAGACGAGACCGGCTCAAACCGCCTTGCGGGCGGGAGGCCTCGGTGGTTTCCGTGCACGTCGGGGTGCCTGGAGCTCTGGTCACCGCTGGCTCTGCGTTCCACTCTGCGGCCCTGGCTTTTCCCCCGCTGCAGAGACTGGGACGAGAAACCCCACGTGGTTCTCAGTTTCTCTAGGAAACCGCATTTCGCGGGGCCTGAGAGTGAGGTGGGCCTTACTGGTGGGAGGTGGCAGAGGGCACTCGACGTCACCCCATGTGACACGCTCAGGTCGGGAGCCCAGTTCCCCCTTGGTAGCATGGCCGCGGGGGCAGAGCCTCCGCCAGCCCTGTCACCCCGAGAGCCGGGCCAGCAAGGAGGAGGGAGGGACAGGTGGGAAGGCCGCCCTGGCAGAGGGGAGGAAGGTGGGACGCCGAGGATGCCGTGGCCTCCGTCCTGGGAGGCTGCCGTGGTTGATCATGGTGCGGTGCCCCTTCCCTTCCCGGGTGAGCTGCCCAGGGCGTCCAGGCCGTGGGTCCTGGCCCAGCGCTTGGTCACCGGACAGCTCCAGTTAGCAAGCGAGGCATGGTGTGCGGCCGCGTTAGGCCAGAAGCCACGGTGCCCAGGGCGGCGGGTTCATTCTTTTCATCAGCTCTGAAGCCCTCCAGGGTTCTGGTCCCGAGCTCTTAGTCTGCTTCCCTGCCGAGCCCATGGTCTGTGACCTTCAGACTCCCGCTCAGCTCCGACATTGCGACATTTCAGTGGAGGCCTCGGTAGCCCGCCGGCCTCTGCAGGAGGGCCAGCTGCAGCCGTTTCCGGGGCAGGCGCCATGCTGTGTAGACGCCTGCCTTCCCCCCTCCTGGTGTGGGAGGCCGTGAGTCCCCTCCCACCTGTGGGAGACGTGGTGGAGGAGCCCAGGTGCTCAGTTTAATTCCACTTAATGGACTGTCAGGCACCAGGTGTCAGGGTCAAGGCTGGGCAAAGCTCTGCCCCTGGGGATCATGGGGTCCCACGGGGACACGGCCGCATGGCCACGGTGAGGCATGGCGGGGCAGAGTGATGGGTACAGCACTGTGGTAGCCCAACCTCACGGCTGCCCCTCCAGGCCCCGCTCTGGGGCTCCCGTGGTTCAGGTCAGTTCATCTGTTACGATTACAGCCCCATGAGGCCGGCATTACTGTGTCACCACCTGTTTATAAGTGGGGAAGCTGAGGAACTGAGAGGGTTGGTCACACCTCTGAGGGTGGCAGGGCTGGGGTTTGAACCCAGGAGTCTGATGCCGTAGCCCGCCAGTGGTGGAGGTAGATGGGCCAGAGGCAGGTGTGGTCCCACTCCTGTGCTGCAAGAGGTGAGGCGCCCCAGGCGGTAGGAACAGCGAGGAGGTGAAGGCCTGGGATGTGTTGGAGCAGGGGGAAGTGCAGGCCAGCCTGGAGAGCTGGAGGGACGGTCCAGGGGCTGCCCTGCTCACTGTGGCCTTGACCTGCAGAAGCTGTGACGGGATGGGAGCCCCGTGAGCACAGGCAGGGTGACCGTGACCGTGTCTTCTGGCCGTTGCTGAGCTCCAGCTCCATGGTGGACAGAGGCCCTAAGAGCTCACCTGGAGCCCGACCCCGCACACCTGCAGCCAGGACTCGGCCTCGGCGGACCACGCCTCGAGGGGTTCAGAGTGCAGCAGACTCCCGCGGCCATGGGGCTGGGTGCACGCGGCCCAGAGGAAGACCCCATACGCGGCCGGTGGTGACTGCGTGGTGGAGTGAAGTCCCCAGATGGTGTGACAAGGCCCCCCTGTTTTGTACCGTGAGGCACCTTCCAGGTCAGTCAGAGCCATCCTTCCTGCATTTGACTCCTGTCCCTGGCTCTGCCTGCTGGGGCCTCAGGCGAGTCCCTGCCCCTCGTTCCTCAGTTTCCCCGTCTGTAAAATGGACGTCATCACCGTGCACACATCAGATGGTGGTTATGAGCGTTCAAAGAGTGACTTGAGTAATACACTGTCCTGTCTCCTTCTTAGGCCTCGGTTTCCTCATCCCTAGAATAGGGCAGTTGGACCTGAGGGACAGGTTGGAAGTGGTGGGAGAGGGCTACGTGAGTCTCTGCATGGGCCGCGTGCTGCGGCGGGCAGGCCCGGGTGCCTTGTGGTCCTGGGCTTGGGGAAGAGAGAGCTGCAGATGCGGGATCGGTCACCCTCACTGAGCCCCCAGCCTGGCGGCCCGGTGTCCCCAGGTGCTGGGGTTCTTGATGGTGACCCAGGATTTGGACCGTCACCAAGGTGGCAGGTTTGTCCATCACCCTCGAATGTACCCATTCCTTTGATGGCTTGAACTCATATCGAGTAGCTGGGGGAAGGGGGTCAGGGCTGTGCTGAGCTCCCAAGGAGTTGACAGCCATTGTCAATTTCTTGGTCTTTCTTTTTAGGAAGAGAGCATGACTTTGAATTACGTCCTGTGCCCTCGGAGGGCTGTTGGCCTGAGGATTTCCAGGAAGGCTCATCCTGGTGACCCTGCATGGTGATGGCTCTGGGGCATCCGTGGGCAGTACAGCCAGAGAGTCAGACAACCACCCTCCCTGGGGGGCCTCCAGAGCATGAGGAAACCCCAGCTTCACCCCGGCTATGGGCTTGAGGTCCAGGGGCTGCCCTCCGCCGCTGTCCTTTGTGATCTGTCCCCCAGGCGCCACCTGGGCCCCTCAGGGCAGGGTCCCGTGTCTGGTTGTCATGGTGCCCGGCACACAGGTGGTGCTCGGTCCAGACTCCCTAAGCTCTGGGTACCATGGGCACAGCTTACCGCCCCTCCAGCTGCCTGACAGAGGACCACCCAGGCTCCGGCCGCGAGGCAGCCATGGGTCAGGGGCAGTGACTGCTCTGGGCTGGAGGCTGGGGAAGCCTTGCGAGGAGACGGGTGGAGGCTCGTAGAGACAGAGGCGGGAGTTTACCCGCGATGGGCAGAGCAAGGTGAGAGAGGTGTGGCCACTCACCCAAGGTCACACAGAAGGTCCTGTCACGGTTCCTTTGGCCTCGAAGCCTGTGCCTTGTGGCTGAGAACCGCTCCCTGGGGGTGATTAGAGGGAAGTGTTTGGGCAGCACTGCTTCCTGGGGATGCACTGTTGAGCCCCTGGCTGAGCCCCCACTGGGATCCATCCTGGCTGCTTGAGGGACTGTTGAGAGACCAGGTCCTGGTTGCTGCAGGGACTGACCTTGTCCCTTGGGGTCCACTGGGTCCATGCTGATGAGCGCTCAGGGGCGGAGACCCTTAGAGTTCACAGCAAGGGTGAGGCACCTGTCTGGATTCCAAGGGCAGCTTCCCCGGGTGGGCGAGCCCTTTTGGTCACGTGGCTAGCGCCAAAATTGGATTTGCGGACGGACATGAGCACCTGTGGCGCATCAGCTGTAGGAACTGCCCAGCCCTGAGGGAGTGTGCACACCTCCACAAGTCTTACTGAGCACTGATCGCCTGCAGGCACTGTCCTAGGCGCAAGCGACAAAGCAGGAAACCACATAGCTGAAACTCCCTCTCTCCTGGCATCCTCGCGGAGAAGGGGCCTGCTGCAATCACAGGAACGAGAAAACACGGGCCTGCATACGGTCACACACACGTACATGCATTCACCCGTGTGAGGGTGTGGAAGTGCAGGTGACACTTTAGGGAGGGTGGCCCGAGGAGCCATCCCTGTGGGGAAGTGAGGGAATGAGCCGCAGGGGTGTCTGCAGCCTGAGCACCCAGGCCGGGAGCAAGTGCAAAGGCCCTGGGGCAGGAATGTGTCTGTCTGTGTGAGGACCAGTGGAGTGCCAGTCGGTGAAGGGGAGTGAGTGAGGGGCTGAGCGTGGTAGGAGACAAGGCCAGGAGGTGAGGGGGTGCTGAAGCCTGTGTTCTCAGCCCCCTCAGCGTGTCACCCTGCAGTTACTGTGAACAGCTCGTTAACTGTGGTTTTAACTTTTTGGTGCAGGCTCACAGCTCACAGGAGTGAGAAGCAGGTGTCATTTTCTAGATGGAGATCCCGAGCTTTCGGGGAGTTGGACGGCTCCCCTGGGGGTGAGCAGGGCTGCCCCCCCCCCCCCCCCCCCCCGCCGAGCTCCGTTTCAGCCATCTGACGACACGGGCCTCTGTGGCTGGCCGCTCGGTGGCAGGCGGCTATTTTTAGTCACAGGCGGAGGTGCAGGGGCCTCGAGTCCAGCGCGAATGGAAATAGAAATGTGGTTTCCGACAAGCAGCAGATAACGTGGGCAATTCCCCTCTTCTTCTTTAGGAAATCCAACTTGAACAGAATTGATGGCAATAAAAATAGATGGCCTTTTCAAAATGCCCAGTGAAAGCTTGTCATGCAGAGGGATTCCCGCTTAAAACAATTTTTATCAGGTTAGGGAAAAGACCGCCTTTTTCTGATGGCTCTCCAGTCGTGCCCACGAACTCCCTGCAGAAGAGACCCCTCTTGACTCAGGCGTCACCAGTGGCGCCGGCTGTTCCTCTGATGGGACCCCACCCATCTGTCTCAACAGAGTGGAGCCAGGGAGCAAATGGAGTGAACCCGGGAGTCCCAGGACTGGGGTCTGACTCTGGTGTTAGCGGTTTTCTGTTTTCATTTATTCACGTATTTATTCAGCAATTTTATCGAGTCCTTCCTGCAGACCAGGTATCGTGCTTGGTGCCACGGATGCCGTTGTGAGGAGAGCAGAGGTGAGTCTGTATCCTGCAGTGTTTGGTCAGTCTTGTGTCTCTGAGCCTCTGGCGTCCCAACTGTCAAGTGGGAAGAAGAATACCCATCGCGGGGCGGGGGAGGGGAGTTTCGAGGGTTCGCCTCACATCACACATGAGAAAGCCCTTTGGAAGCAGTAGGGTGCTGGTCCCAAGGATGGGGAGTCTTGGTTCCTCCTTTTCCTTCGGTTGCTCCATTGTGGACATTTCGTTGAGCTGAATTTCTCTAAGATCTGCACCACGATCCACCTGACGTGATTTTTTGGGGTCTCTTTCGCTTCTGAATTAGAGAACACAAGTGAAAGAACACGGTGCCGAAACATTCAGGGGTTTTAAAGATACTAATGGACTGTGGACCAAGGGTATTGTTGAATGTCTGTCGTCTGAAACGTGAAATGCATTTTCTCTCAGAAACAACGCTCTTTCTGATGCAAAGCCAAAGTAGACAAGATTCTGTTTAACTCGTGGTGGGAATGAAGAGGCTGCGTTTGCAGAGGCAAAATGAAATGATTAGAACACGACTGCTCAGTGGCCCAGATGTACTCGAAAGAGTAAACAACGGTTTTATTAATTGTGGATGCTGGAGCTTGAGGAAAAACGGATTTAATTAGAAGAGGTGGTAGGGGTAGAGGGAGGATTTGCGGAGCATACGAAGGGGCTCCCTGGGAACTACAAGGGCTATGGATGCTGCCGGCGATGTTCTTTACTGTGTATAAAACCAAATCCAGACTGAGTCGACCTTTCTTTTAAAGAAATAAGGTATAGGGCTTCCCTGGTGGCGCAGTGGTCGGGAGTCCGCCTGCCGATGCAGGGGACGCAGGTTCATACCCCGGTCCGGGAAGATCCCACATGCCGCGGAGCAGCTGGGCCCGTGAGCCATGGCCGCTGAGCCTGCGCGTCCGGAGCCTGTGCTCCGCAACGGGAGAGGCCACAGCAGTGAGAGGCCCGCGTACCACAAAAAATAAAAAAAAAAAAAAAAAAAGGAAAAAAGAAAAAAATAAGGTATATACCCACGGAGCTGTTAGGAGGCCGGCTGGGGTCCGAGAGGCAGCAGGGCAGGCAGTTCTTTTGTGGACCACTGAGTGGCGCTGTCCGCCCAGAACAGCTTGGTTGCTCTCGGGAGGGAGGGGGCCGGCTTGTGTGTACACACGTGAATGTGCGTGCGTGCGTGCACGTGCGTGTGTGCGTGCGTGGAAGGGGGAGGGCGGAGTTGGGGCAGAGCACGTGTCCTCAGGTGTTTGTGTTGGTGGCGTGGTGAGGCGTGTGGGCTGTGCTGTCCCCCCGCGTGGCGTTAGCACATGAATCCAGCTGCTCCCGTGACCCGCGCACGGTGCTGTCATTCTTCTGCCTCCTGCACTGTCTGGAGTGCGTGGCCCCCTCTCCCCCAGCCGCCTGGTTGGAGCCGAGCAGGTGGTGTGGCCTGTTTCCTACCCCCCCTCGGCCACCCACCCGTGCTCTCCGGATCCTGGGCTTCTCTCGGCGGGCGGGCACCTGCCACTCCGGTTTCCGCTGCTCCGGGAGCCGGGACACAGCCGCCCCCATTCCTCCCAGGGACCTACTTGTCCTCCTCTCTGCGTCTGTGGCCCTGTCCTTTGCCTCCTGGAGTGTCTTTCTCCGTGTCCTGTCCCTCATTTCCTTTTTCTTGCTCTGGTCCTCTGCCCCCCACTCCCTGCGGGGCATTTCCTTGTGCTCGACCCGTGGTCAGTGTCAGGGAGCCCTTCTCCCCACTGGCAGGGCCCCGCATGGACACAGTAGCGGTGTCTGGGCCTCCGCAGAGGCGACGCAGGCCAGGAACGAGGGACTGGGGCAGGGCCGTGGCCGCGAGGTGACCCGGCCTCCTGTGGGCAGGGGACGCTGTCTGCTGAGAATAGCTGCCTCGCTGATACAGTGTGTCTAATTGGAACCCTCCAGGCCCTAATGAGCGACCCTCACGGAGCTGTGCTTCTCTTCCTGCCTCTGCCCTGATGGCTACCGGGGGGCGGCGCGGGGGCTTCAGTTTCCCATTTGGAATCTTCCTGTTCCCTGTACCCTGCCCCAGATGTAAGTGGGCCCTGGGCTGCTGATCTCCTGGGGGAAGGGACTTAGGACGGCCTTCCAGGAGCTGGGCGGGGACTGACTGGTCTCTGGACCAGAGCTGACCTTGGCAGTGGGTCAAGCCCTTTGCCTGCTGCTTCCTTCCGGTGAACTAGAAGCCAGAGGTTCTGGGTGAGAAGGCCTGAGAAGCCCGCCTTGCCCTTTCAGATGTTACCAAAGGGAATAAAAGGGAAGAGAAACAACGCTTTGATTCCTTTGTCTCTGGAGATAAAAACCCCAGTATTTGTCCAAGAGGGTTAACGGGGGCGATGCTGCGTTCACCCATCCATCTGGTGAACTGCTCTGGGAAGATGGGCACCTCTGTGGAACCGTTAGCGGAGAGCTACCGTGCTGGTCTCCCGTCTGTCAGCAGAATGGTTGTTCCGGTCACGGGAAGGAGTCTGGTCTCCACGCTGGACGTGGGTTCTCATTTCAGCTTCAGCCCCTGCAAGGTGTGACTGGACCAGTGGCCTGACCTCGCAGCTCAAGGCTGGGGCAGTGATCCCAGGGCCACAGGGGATGGCGTCACAGGTATGCTCTGGGTGCGTTCAGGTGTCTGCAAGCATCATCGTCCCTGCTGGGGAGGAGCCTTCGTTCCCTGGGGAGGACCCTGGTCACCCAGCGCCTGGCCCTGACAGTGGCAACTAACATTTCAGCTGCCCTGGAGGATGGAGGAGAGGTGCACACGGGCAAGCTTTGTTCTAATCAGGGTTTACTTCTGCAAAAAATGTTTTACCAGAAATTACCGTGAGGAGCCCTTCCTGGGGATTCGTAATTTGTTTGATATAAAACGTGGAGCCGTCAGGGTGTCAGCTGGAATGAAGATAGACTCTGATTTGCTGGGGAGTATGGAGGCTGGAGAGATGGCAATTAGAAGTGATTATCTGCCCCTGATTCTGCGAGACGCCTTCTCCATTCCTGGTTCTCGAGGTTGGAATGGAGCAGAGGTGGGCCACCCTGGGCCCTGCTCTGAGGCTTTGCTGCCTGATGAGTTCTGTCCTGTTCTTGTTTTCTGGGCTGGATCATGGGGTGCTGTCATTTAAAGAGGATTGAACCTTCTCAGCCCTGGTTCTTGTTAGAATCCTGTGGCTGTAACTGATAGACTTCTCCCTGGAGAGGCGGTGGTGACCACGACATTAGCCATCGTAGACCCTGCACACCGGACTCTGTTCTTAAAGACAGCAGCTGCAGCAGGAGACACGGGTTTCAGACCTGGCTTGACCCTCAGTTGGGGTTGCCAGATAAAATACAGGATGCTCAGTTAAATTTGAATTTCAAATAAACAACGCATACGTTTTTAGTGTAAGTGTGTCCCATGTCATATCTGGGATGTGCTTCTACTAAAAAATGTTTATTCAAACTTCAAATCTTGCAAGGGACATACTTATACTAAGAAACTACTTGAATATTCTGCAGTTTATCTGAAATCTAAATTTAACTGTGGGTCCTATATTTTTATTTGCAATCTGCAGCCTACGCTTAGCAGCCTGGGACCTTGGCTGGTTGCGTAACCGCCGGGTCTCTGCCCTTCCGCACGCAGGGGAGGGCGGGTGATAATTCCTGCTGCACTTACTCCCCAGGGTGGCTGGAAGCAGTGAGGCAGTGTGACCCCGCACACATCTGTAAATGCCCACCTTGCTGTCCCATCCACCCCATGAGCCCTTGTCAGCCTCAGAGCTCCTTCCAGAGATTCCCATCTCACGCGGCGGGGTAGGTAAAGAGGCGTTCTTGGGGGCCCGGCTGGTGGGCCGGGGGCACCAAGTTTTGTAAAGTCCCGGCTTCTCCCCTCAGTCCAGGCCTCGCTGCCCCATGTCCCTCTTGGACCCTGGCCAGCACCATGGGGAAGGGACCGGACAACGACGGCCCGGGAGTTGGGGCTGGTTGTCCTCTGGTGACCACGACTGTGAGTGGTCCTGGTCAGGCCGCTTTATTTTATCCTCCACTCGCCGTTTTGGACACATCTCTCTGTATTCTCCGAATCTGCTTGCTAATACGATGGGGCTGCAGAGGAAATGGGAGGGCGGGTGGACAGAGGAATGGAAGTCTTCCTGCATGTTTGGTTAATTTTGGGACCCCCCTCTTGGCTCTCTTGACCATGTTGTGTGTCCTCTCTTGGGGATACAGACACACTGGCAGAGACCACGGCAGAACCAGGGAGAGGCTGCCACTTTGGCCGATGAGGAAGTTACCTGCTGGGATGTCTCCCTCGGTTATTTCATCACCTGGCCGGCTTCGGCCTCCCAGACGCACCCAGCTGCCATGTCGGTTCGGCCTGGCTCCCCGTCCATCCTCTGTGTGCAGTCAGAGTCGAGCGCTAACCCACGTGGGGATTTATCTCCGAGATGATTCTCGGGATTCACGTGTGAGCCTTTCTGTGGCCTCGGCGTTTGCTGCTGCTGCCGGCTGCCGGTTGAACACTATGTTGTCCCTCTAGGAGCCGATAACATCCACCCTGGGCATGGCGTCCCTGCAGCTCTCCCCGCCCTGCATGTGAAGTGCGTGCCGGCAGACCTGCCAAGGCCCTTCTCAGGGCCCGTGTGTTCTCAGAGGGGAGGAAAGCCTGGAGCAGGCGAGTGCGAGTTGGGCCTCACTGTAAGCAGACCCTGGGAAATCAACCTGGAAATGTGCTCTGACCCCTCGTGGTGTGCTCAGCACAGGCCACTCGACATGGACACGGGATCTCGTTTGGTCCTCACGGCAATGTGTGTGGGGGGAAGAGCTGTCCGCCATTTACCAACGGAGAAGCCGAGGCCCTGAGAGGTGAAGTCCCGAGGCAGGGTCACACGAGCTGGACCATCCATGTTACATGGACGTCAGGAAGGGCTGGGGCAGTCAGGGAAGACTTCCTGGAGGTGAAGGTCCTGCTGTCCTGGGGCTTGCATCCTGGCGTAGTGTTACCATAAGCGGCCGCCTCTCAGAGGACGCTCACCTGTTCCTCTGGGCCGGGTGCAGCGCTAACAGCGGCATGGGCATGAACTCACTTATTTTCACAGTAACCCAGCACTACAGGAACTACTGGTGTCCCTGTTTAACACATGTGGAAACTGGGGCTCACTTGACCAAACACGCAAACGTAGAGGCTCCAAACAATCAGGGAGCCGGGACTTGAACTCAGGACGTGATCAGGGCATTTCCCCCTCTTTTGAGGGTATGTAGAGTACAGAGGAACCTCTGTATCCTGAGCTCTGATTGCAAAGTGAAACCACCACCAGCACATCAGGGAAAAGGCCCTCATCCCGAGGCCGGGGCCCCTCTGCTCCTGCCCTGGGGTCCCTTCTGCCAGCGGCAGGGGTTGCTGCAGCCACTCTGTCCCTAGCTTCCCCATCCACAGCACCCCACAGTCCTCTAAAAAATGCCAGTATTGGGCAGAGGTCATAGTTGAGGGGTTGCCCGTGAGATGCTGGCAGGTCATGTAAATGAGTGAAGGGGGCTGGGGGATACATTAGAGAGTGGTGGGGAGCAGGGCAAACTGGACAGACCCCCCTGTCTCAAGGTATTCAAACCTCAAAGAATTTAAGACCGTGCATTTGTCAGAAAACCCTGACTTTCGGCCAGCTTTGGCCTGGGGTCCTGGTTTGTGACCTCTGACTATTGGGGAGACCTCTGGCCCCTGGGAGACCCCATTAGGGCCTTGAGCTGGGAGTGGGATGGGGAGAATCTGCTGAAAGCAGGACACTGAATCCCAATTTGGTCACAGTCAGCTTTGCTTCTGCTGTCCCTGCAGCGATCTGAGGTCTGTCAGGGATGTCTTGCCTCCAAACATCAGAGAGATGGAAAAGTAGTGGCTTCCAACGATGCTGCGAGAGAGCCCAGGTCCGGGTCAGAGGGACCGGGGTTCGAGTCTTGTGCACCTGGGACTCTGTCTGGAAGGTGGGAGTCGGACCTGCACATCTGCTGCGCCCTGTCACCCCCCATGACCAGCAGCTCTGCTTTGCTGGTCATGGCGGATTACAGGGCACAGGAGATGTGCCGGCCCGACGTGCAGTACGTGCTCCGAGAAGGGCAGCTGTTCCTCCTTCCAGGGTGACATGGGAGGTGGACACCGTCTCCTGCAGGGCAGGCATGGAGGCAGCCTCCACGCAACAGTGCTGAGAGGCTGGCCAAGGGGCACCAGTGTGTAAGTGTGTCCCATGTCATATCTGGGATGTGCTTCTACTAAAAAATGTTTATTCAAACTTCAAATCTTGCAAGGGACATACTTATACTAAGAAACTACTTGAATATTCTGCAGTTTATCTGAAATCTAAATTTAACTGTGGGTCCTATATTTTTATTTGCAATCTGCAGCCTACGCTTAGCAGCCTGGGACCTTGGCTGGTTGCGTAACCGCCGGGTCTCTGCCCTTCCGCACGCAGGGGAGGGCGGGTGATAATTCCTGCTGCACTTACTCCCCAGGGTGGCTGGAAGCAGTGAGGCAGTGTGACCCCGCACACATCTGTAAATGCCCACCTTGCTGTCCCATCCACCCCATGAGCCCTTGTCAGCCTCAGAGCTCCTTCCAGAGATTCCCATCTCACACGGATGAGTAAAGTGAGCCCTGGGGAAGTTACGGGACTTTTCCAAAGGTGCTGGGGAGGCCGGGGGCTGGGACGTGGGGCCTGACTCCCAGTTCCGGGGACCACGGGCTGCACTTAGTGCCCAAGTGTTGGCCGAGGTCCGTGATGCTGACCCCAGCCTGGTTTTCTGCACAGGGGTTGGATGCGTCCTGGCCTGGCTCCCAGGAGTTCCTGAAAGTCCCTTTTAAGGGGCCACCAGCTGCCCATCAGCAATTCCACACTGTATAGTTTCAGTCCTGGGCTAATACTGAAAGCCACAGCCGTGTAGAAAACACCAGGAGAGAGCACCGAAAGGTTCCACGGCCTGGGTCCTCTGTGCCCCAGCATGTGCCCCTGAGTCTGTGTTTGGGGTACTTGGCCACATCCGCTCAGGAACCTGTACCCCATCTGGTCCTTTTTTCTTCACTGGAAGCTGCATTCTTGTGTCTAATCTGCAGGTTTCAGGGTTCAGAGGTTACAGGTCACGTGGCACCACACCGCCCACCTGGCTCTTTCCTGTCCTCTTTGGCACCAAATACCTCTGGGTCCCATGGTACCTGTGGATGGACGGCACCGGGCAGGGTTGGTGAGGGCCAGAGGGGAGTCCGTGGCTGCCGTTTTGAGCTCCCCTGCAGAGCCCCGCCTCGCCTGCAAGAGACGCCCACAGGGCGGTGTTACCCCGTCCCTGCGTCTCGGGCGTGGAGGTGAATGTCCACCCGGAGACGGTGATGAGCGTCCAGCAAGCACTCTCTCCCCACGACCCTGCTGTTCCTCCCGCCAGCAGTGCTGTCCAGCCGCGACCCCGCCATCTCCACGGGTAGGACCCCTATCCTGCTGTGCGCTGCCCACTCCCTTCTCCTCCAGGGAGCCTGCTCTGATGTCCCCCGTCCCAGCCTTCTCCACGGGACACACAGCCGGTGCTCAGGAGCTGTGTGCAAAGCAAGCAGAGGTGAGAACCTTGCTCTGAAGGCCAGAGGCACTTCGTGGGATGGGGGGTGGCGTGCTGCCCTGGCCCCGACTCGGTGTGTGCTCCCCGACGGCACTGGTCTCTAGAGAAACCCCACACCCCCCGGGGCCAGCAGGTGTGCACGGCAGAGAACACAGCTTGAGTGCAGAGCCGGGAAGGCTCTGTTTCCAGTGGAGCTGATGTGGCTGAGTGAGAATTACGTGCTCTAGGTGGACGATGCTGTCTTCAGTGGTTTTTTTGCACTCATTGGAAGCTTTCATGTTTCTGGGTAATGAAATCCATTATCCGGTTTTCAGTGGAATACTTGGAAGAGAAAATTATTGGAATGAATAAACAATGCAATATTTGTATCCAAACATTCCTTTAAAATATAATGAAAAACATTTCTTCGACACTTGGAGCGTTTTGGTTGTTTGGCCAACCCTAAATGATGTCGTAAAACAAAACGAAGAGGCAAATTTATTAGTCTTCATGGGGATGTTTCCTATATGATTTCTTTGGAGGATCTGGGGCGTAAACATAGAAAGTCTTAGAAGAGCCGGAGGGCTGGCGACTCTCTCTTGACGGATGTAAAAACTGAGGCCCAAGGAGGGCTGGCCTTGCCGTGTCCGCACGAGCGGTCATGGCCAAGGTTCCTCCCTCGCTGGCTCTCAGTCTCCTCGTCACCAGTGATGTCAGCTGGGAGTCCACCTTGAGGACCGTCAGGGGTCAGATACAACGGTAGGGGCGGGGAAGTGCTTTGTAAACCCTTCTTGTAGCCCGAATCCAAATCCCTGGAGGGTACCGTTCCTTCTTGCCCCAAACCCCTACCCCCGTGCGCTCCAGTCACCTAAGAAGCCAGACTCCTCCCTCCCTGTGTTACGTGAAGAGGTGCCCTGAGGAAGGGGAGCCCTGGGCAGGGTTGTCCGGACCTGAGATCTGAGCCCAGCACTTACATAGCTGGGAGGCCCCAGGCTGCGCTGGAGAGAGTCGCCCGGCCGAGATCAAACGCCGGCTCAGCTGCTCACCGTGTGTGGCCACAGGCAGCGGAGCCTTCCCCAGCCCAGGATGCTCATCTGTAAACTGGGGCCGTTCCGTGACCCACAGGTAGGGCTGGATGGAGAGATGGTGCACGGCGGAGGTTTTACCAGTTGGAAGGCGCTCTACCTATGTTAACTGAGGTTGCAAGGTCACGCCCCTCGTTCTGGTGGGGTACAGGGCAGCGTGGGGCACTGGGCTGGAATCACTTTACACCCAAACGCCAGGCGTGTGGCCTGGCTGTATGACTTTGGGCAGGTTGCTTAACCTCTCTGGGCCTCTGGTTCCTTATCTCTGAAAAAGAGGATGACGGCCCCTTCTGGACGATTTCTGATGAGAATTAGAGGCTGCCTCCTGAAGCGCCTGGCGTGTGAAGGCATTTTGGAAATGGTGGCGATTCTCAGTATCACTCTCTGTGACCTTGGCTGGGCACCTGGCATGTCTCGTTCTCAGTGTCCTCATCTTGACTTGAGTTTTGAAGGTCTCTGTCCTTTATTTAATTTTATTTCCCTTCCCTGGTATATAATTCTTCTGTTGCATTTATAGTATTTGAAGCCCTGTGCTTTAATCAGAGTTTTGCAAAAATACGTCAGTCCCTTAAGAGGGCCAGTGTTGCAGAGATGGAGCAGTCCACTCGTCGTCTTAGTGGAAAAGGCTGGCCTCTGGGTTAGGCCAGGATGTGGAGAGAACTGAGGGAGCGGGACCCCCGAGAGCTTGTGTCTGGGGCTGGAGGGATGATGACTTGGTGGGCCAGCAGAGTTTCTTTCTTTCTTTATTTACAAAGCGTTTATTTATTTTTGGCTGTGTCGGGTCTCGGTTGTGGCATGCGGGATCTTTCGTTGTGGCGCGTGGGATCTTTCGTTGAGGCACGCGGGATCTTTTATTGCAGCACGCGGGCTCAGTAGTTGCGGCGCGTGGGCTCAGTTGCCCCGCGGCATGTGGGATCTTAGTTCCCCGACCAGGGATCGAACCCGCGTCCCGTGCATTGGAAGGCAGATTCTTAAGCACTGGACCACCAGGGAAGTCCCCAGGCCAGCAGAGTTTAGCCATCTGTTTCTGAAGCGTCTCGGTCCCCTTACCCGTTGTTGTAAGTCACTTTGGCAGTGGTATGTGAATGGTGAGGTTTCATCAGTCAGGGTATCTAGACAATGCTTTAGAAACGAACAGCCCCCGATCTCCTTGTCTTAAGACAGCCACTTCTTATTACAGTTATGCGGGTAGACTGGACTCACCTGCACGGGTCTTGCTGATGACGGTGGGGCTGGAGCTGTCTGAAGGCACGACTGGGTTGGACGTCCACAGTGGCTTCCTCACTCTTGTTTTGGGTACCTGGGCTGGAACGGCCGGGGCAGCTTGGGGCAGCCTGGTGTCGCTCTCTCTCCGTGCGGCCTCTTCATGGGTTTGGACTTCTCACACCATGGCGGTCCCAAGAGCCAGTGTCCCCAAAGGCAAAAAGCGGAAGCCGCTAGTCTCCTAAGACCTGAAGCCAGACGCCAGCACAGTGTCACTTGCGCTGTGTTCTTTGGTTGGAGAAGGTACAGAGCCGGCCCGGGTTCAAGGGGAGGGGGATTTGGATTTCGCCTCTCGATGGGAGCGACGCCAGAGCGTTCGTGGCCTTTTTTATTCCTCCGCAGCCACCATCTGCGAGAGTTTACCCTGGACCAGATACCCATCAAAGGCTTTTCACCGCATTTAAGCCTCAAAGTTTCCAAGAGATAGGTACTATGAGATGCCCATTTTATGGATGAGGAAGTAAAGGTGGAGGGGGATGTAACCTGCTCAAGGCCTCACAGGGGTACGTGGGGGAGTCGGAGTCGAACCAGGCTCCCTTCCCGCTGCAGCACAGATGTGTGTGAACAATAACAGAGAAGGTTCTGGGGACTGCTGACTCCTCTTCTCCGGTCAGAGCTGATTTAGGAACGGACGTTTATCCTGAGTGGCCCCGAGCTGGCCCCGCGTGCAGGACTCTGCCCTTGGCGGGCTCAGGCAAGAACGTGTCTTATGTAAGAAAGGGATGACAGTCTACTCGAGCCTAGCAGTTATCCCATCACCTGGGCCTCCTGGACGTGCACGCTTTCTTTTCTCTGTAGGCTGCTCCGTCTATAATTTAAAAACCCCCACAGAGCCTCTTTAATAAGAAACACGCTGGCTCTTCTGGTGTGGTTTAAAATGAGCAGCGTATTCCAGAGACATTTCGTTGTGAGTATTAATAAAATAACGTGCATTTTTGTGTGTTTCCATAGAGACTTCCCGATTTATGTCCGTGAGATGTATCTTTGGATCCCGTGGAATAATTATCTTCCAGACGTCCCCTGATATTCTGCAGGTCTCCCCGCCTGAGAGGCAGATGTTGGGGATATTTGGGTATGAAATAAAGACAGGGTGGACGTAGCCAGCCTGAGGTCTTTTGTGTCTTTGAGAAGGCGAGATGTTGGGTACAAAGAGGTGAGAAACATCTGGGCACATGGGGCTGTCGCATCGGCAGTTGGGGCTGTTTAGATGTCGGCGTATGTCTGCCAAGAACAGCGGGTTCCCTTTTGCTTTGCCGCCTAATAAGAGGAGCTCAGGCTTTCACTGAATCCAAAAGAACTGGGCCTTTTAGTAGAGACTGGTTGCCTGAGCTGCTGCAGCACCAGGGCGCTGGCCAGTCGGCGGAGGGCAGCGGCCCCAGGCGGCGTGGAACACGGCGAGGACCCTGGAGCAGGAGTTAGAGCGGAGTCCCTTCTCTGCCGCCAAAAAGCTGACTGACTCAGGGTAAGATAGAGCTCTTTGGACCTCAGTCTCTTCATCTCTAAAGTGGGTGCATTAGGGTAATATCTTTTTATTTGTATAGAGCTCTAGCTTCAGGTATGGCTTGATCCAGGGGCTCAAACAATGTCTTCTGAGCTCTGTCTTTTTCTCTTGTTCTGTCTCTGCTAAGTGAAGGAACCAATTCTTGAGGAATTTGTAAAATTTTCCTAAGGAATTGAACAAACAGGAGTTTTTTGTTTTTTATTTTTTAAGAAATATACACACATATATTAACAACATGGAGGATGGGTTGGGGGACCAGGGATACATTTTGCCTTGTCCAGTTGTTAGAGGGTCTTACCTCATGGTGTGTAGGAGGCCTCACTAAGTCATAAGATGCTGTTCTTGGACAAGGGGTGGTTATAACGCAGTGGGGAAGAAAGTTTTGGGCCAAGATGACCCGATGTTGAGCTTTGCTCTGGTATTTTCACAACGTCTGAGACTCCAGGTGGGAGAGCTCTCTCCTCCTTAAGCCTGCTCCTTTCCATAATCGATAGAATACTATCTATTGGTGCCTTGATTGTGTAGTTGTGAAGAAATAACTTCGACTGGTGCTTGGGGTGTGGCAGGGGCTCCCCAAATGTTGCCTCTCTCCCTGACATCTGTGTGCTTCAAAGCTGTCTTGGTCCCTTTGGCCTCAGTTTCCAGCTGCCTCTTGTCCATCTGATTGGAATTTAGTTCAGCCCCTTGCTCTGGGGGGCAGTTGGCCACTGGTGGTTTAACTGGCTAGGAGTATACTTGTCCCACACTAGAAAATGTCTGGGGTGAGCCAGCTGGTTCTGGGGTGGCAGCTTCTGTCCCAGGCTCCTTCTCCTTCCTGCTCTGCTGGCTCGGCGTGTGGCTTCATCCTTAGGTTTGCAAGGCAGCTGTCTTACCTGCAGGCATCACGTCTGTATTCTAAGCAGGAAGGAGCCGGTAGGGAGGTGAAGAGTAAAGGGAAGCCTTCAGAGAGCCTCGCCTTTTAGAAGAGCTGAGAAGCCCCACCCAGTGACTCTCGCTTCTGTCTTTGGGTCAGAACTGGGTCACACGGCCACCCCCAGAGCCACGGAGTCTGGGGAGGCTGGGGTCTCCGCTGAGCACGTTGCCTCCCAGGACAGAACGGGGTTAGGTCGGCAGGGAGGAAATCTGCAGCCCTCAGTCTCCCCATCTGTGCAATGGGGAGGGATTGGGGTGTGTGTTCAATTTAGCCGGTTGCCAGTTAGTCAGAGACTTGGGGTCCGGAGGCCACGCTCTGCTAAGAGCTCCTTTCCCAAGCCCCTGCAGCCTCGAGCACATCTGTGAAATTCCGTCAGAGCTGCTTCCGTGGCAGGTCGCCAAGGGGGTGGAATTGGGCAGGTTCATCACAGAAAAGGGGGCGGAGGAAGAGGAACAGGGTAGGGAAAGGCCCCACCGCGTGCAGGGGCTCCTTCCGAGACGAAGTGGGTGAGGACGGGGCGCTGCCCAAGATGCTTCCCCGGGAGGGGGCCCCACGAGACGCCCAGCAGCGGGGGCGAGAGGGTGGGGCTACTGCCCCTGGGGCAGGCCCGTGTCCTCTGAGCCGCACGGGCACAACCAGCGTCGGTCTCGGGCACACAGGGGCCGTCGAGGCTGAGGTGTCGTCACCTATTATCACTTGTCTGTGTGGGCAGGCTGGCCGGATGGTGGCCGGGCGGGAGCATGACTGGGAAGTGAGGGGGGCGTCCATGGGCTCCAGGGCAGACTGTGGGGCAGGCCTTCCCTGCTGCGGGCTCCACATTCCCTCGAGAATTCTCTGGAAGCGGCAGCTCCCTCCTGCAGTTCCAGGTACCGCGTCAGGGGTCCGGGGATGCTACGAGGCCCGTTGATGAACCCGCGACTCCGGGGCACGTGTGTTTTATTGTTTGTATCCAGACCTACCACGCATACTCGGACAGAACTTTATTTTTCAGTGTAATGAAGTTCTGCAAAACAGCCCAGACACTTGGGCAAGTAACCGGATGCACGCAGTTAAGAAGACGCCTCTTGTAATTGTTTAGGATGGTGAAAAACTGGTAACGACCCACATGGTTTCACGCTCGGGGCTGGTTAAAGACATGAGGTCTCTGCAGCCGTGGACATAGCACGTGTCTTTTTGCCCCGGGAACGGGCGCCAGCGTGTGGTAGTGAGTGTGAAGCTGATGCACAGGCGTCGGTTTAGTTTGGTTTTGTATGTAAAATTGCATCGTGCTTGTGTGTGTGTGTGTGAGTGAGCGTGTACCATCAGCCCTCCCAAACAACAGGTTACTTGGGACGGGAACCCCATAAGCTGCTCTGTGTAAAAAGGGATCCACGGTCAGGCAAGCACAGGGATTGGGTCCTGTGCCCTCTTCGAGAGGCGCATGGTCCAGTGACCATAAAGGCCCTGACAAGTCCTGTAAAGAAGCAGTTTACCTCCACTTAACCTGCTGTCTCCCAGGCTTACATGATGATGGGACACTTTTCCAATCACTCCTCGTTCCCCCTCATGGAACATACTCTGAGAAGTTCTGCTCCACTCAGAAGATACGTACTGACCTCCACTGCCAGGCACTGTGCCCAGGTCTGCAGACACTAGCAGTGACCAGGAGAGACACAGCCCAGGCCGCCCAGCGTCCCCCGGGCAACTGATGAGTTACCACCGTGGCCTGGCAGAGTGGAGGGGTGCGTGGGCCCTGGGCCCCATCTCGGGGCCTCCTCTGTTGTGAGACAGAGGCGGGGAGGGTGTGGGGGAAGCCTTCTAGGACAGTGGTCCTCAGATGGGGTTCCCTGGACCGGCTGTAGCAGTAGCATCGCCTGCGACTGGGCTGTGCAGACTCTCGGCCCTGCCCCCGACCTGCTGAATCAGGAACTCCAGGGTGCGGCCCAGCAGTGTGTTTTCATGCCGTCTGGGGGTTGCTGGCGCTCCTGGAGTTTGAGAACCACTGCTCCGGAGGGGTTGGGAGGGCTGGCCAGGGGAGGCAGGAGGGTGGGTGGGACCAGGGCCTTGCAGGCGAGGGTGCCTGAGCCGCGGCCCCGTGCTAGGCAGCTCTGGGGAGCTCGCGGGTGTGGCTGGGATAGAGAGAGACGCAGCTGTAGTACGGGTGGGGCCTGGACGGGGCAGGGCAGAGCTCAGGGCACTGGGCCTAGAAGTGCATGTGTCTGGGGTGAAATGCCCACTCCGGGGGGCTGGGTCAGGAGGGTGTTCCTCACCCCCCTTTTTGACCTGTTCCTGTGTCGGTGGAACTTTAGACGTGAACAGGGACCACTGCAGGGACGCCTGGTTCTCCCCACACCGATCTCCAAGTAGACGAGCAATTCTACAACTTATTACAGACAGAGATCTCCAGCCGGCCTGGGTCCTCAAGGGTGGCATCTGAAATCGTTGCTGTATTTCGTTTTGAAGTATTCGAAGCAGTCGAATGGAAAATCCCCCCAGCAGATCACCGGGCCGAGCGACATCGTCTCTGTCGGCCAGATGGAGCCTTGGGGAGCCGCGTGGCTGGTCCCAATTCCGCGCCAGCGCTCTGGGTGGAGACCCCAGCTTGGACCCCCTTGCACCGCTCGGATTCAGCCTCACCCAGCTGGACTCAGGCCCCCGTGGCCGGGTTTCTCCCAGCCAAGAGACAGCTGGAAGACCTGGGGGGTCATGACGGCAGTTAGGCATTTACATAGTGAACCCGCCGGCCTTCCCCACCTGTGAGCTTCCTGGACAGCCTGTTACCATCCCCCCATCCAAATCCCTCGTCCCCAGGAGTCCCCCCCACCGAGGTTTGCTACGCTCAGGCTTTGCGGGAGGAGGGACCCCAGGCTGGCTCTGGGTGCGAAGGCCCCGAGGTTCCATCCTGAATCCATGGCCGCGTCCTGCCTCTTCTGTCCCCTGGAAATGACACGTTCAGTTTACACCGAGCAGTGGCACCAGGCCGTCCCATCCTCACCAGGGTCCCGAGCTCATCCCAGAGCCGGTGGGATCTTGCAGAAAGGGGTGGCGGGAGAGAGGCGAGGCAGCACAGTGGTGGGAAGCGGGGGGTCTCTGCGGGGGAGGGACAGGGAGCCCTGTCTGGCTGGAGGGGCTGGGGCAGTGTCGAGGCGGGGGTCAGAGCAGCTCGGCGGTGCTGGGAACGTGACCAGAAGCCGTGATGTCCCGCTGAAGAGCTCGGACCGACTTCTTCGTCGAGTGGCCTCCGGCCTGGGCGTGGGCCAGCCACAGTGACCCCTTTCCTTGTCAGAAAGGACTCAGGGTCCTTGGTCTGGGGCTTGGGAGGTCGGTGCTCAGCCAGGCTGGTCGTCCAGAGAGACTCAACTCAGAAACACCCAGACCAGGGAAGAGACAAACCAGGCAGAATCCCCAATCATTCACGTGGACCCTCCACCTTCCAGGAGGGCCCCCCCGCCCCGTGTCAGGTGTGGGCTGTGCACGGCGGCCACCTCCCAAGGAGCACAGAGTGGGGGTGTGGGAGGAGCTGGACGGGGAGAATCCTGGCCAGCACGACCTCGGCCGCGGGGTCAAGGTCAATCGCAGTGGTCGGCCACGTGGATGGCGGTGCCCCTGATGTGATGGGAGGGGGTGCCTCCCCTCTGTGCTCTTCCTCCCAAACCGTGAACCCCGTCCAATCATGAGAAAAGCATCTGACGAACCCCAGCTGAGGGACAGGCTGCGAAACACCGACCAGCACTTCTCAAAACTGCCAAGGCCGTGAAACGCAAGGAGAGTCTGAGGAATGGTCACAGCCCAGGGGAGCCTGAGGACGCGTGAGGACCAGTGTCGCCTGGTGTCCTGGACGGATCCTCAGATACAAAAGGGACGTGAGGGGAAAACGGGTGAAATCTGAATGCAGTGTGGGCTTTCGTTAATTATAACGTATCCATCTTGCCTTACTAGCTGTGACAAAGGTACCGTAGAAACGTAGAACGTTAACACTGGGTGCGCGGGACTCGGGAATTCTCTGCACTGTTTTCGCAACTTTCCTATAACTCCAAAACCTTCTAATATAAAAAAGTTTATTTAAAACAAAACACCCCAGATCAATCCCTTTCCATGCTTGGTCCAGGGGCAAAGCAAAGCCCCCTCTGTATCAGAGCCCCTCATAGGCCCCCTGAAGAACCAGCCCCGAGGATGGTCATAGGATTTGAACTTGGCTTTTGTGAATGGAGATGTGGCTCCTGGCAGGCGTTCTCTCTCCCCCTTCCCCCTCTCCTCCTCCCCCCACTCTCTCCCGCTAGATGCAGACACACTGGAGTCCCGCCTCCATCTAGAGCAGGGAGGGCTTCCCAATGGAGGGCAGTTCTCCGCTGTCACGACAGGCACGGTGTGCTTGTGGCATCTAGTGGGTGGAGGCCAGGGCTGCTGGACATCCCACAGTGCACGCCCACGACAGAGAAGGATCTGGATCCACATGTCGGCAGTGCCGAAGCTGAGGACTCTTGTTCTAGAAGGACGCCGTGCAGGCCGGCTTCTGGTCTTGAGAAGCACCTGAGTGCTGACAGTTCCGTACCAGCAGCTGAGTCTTTCTAGCTCTGCCATGCTTGCAAATTCTAAGCAGCTTAGGGGGAAGATGATACAGATTAACGTTTGTTGAGTGTTTATTGTGTGCCAGGCCTTGTGGTGAACTGACTCATTTCATCCTCACACCTCCTCAGTGGGACAGGTGCTACAGTTATCAGCCTCAGTGTACAGGTGGGGAAACCAAGGCACAGAGAGGTTAAGCAGCTTGCCTCAAGTCACACAGCTAGCAAGCGGCTGAGCTGAGCTTTGAACCCAGGCCGTCCAGTTCCAGAGGGCACGGTTGTACCCAGTGTGCCAGTGGCCTTTCCTGCGGGAGCACTGAGGCCTCCCGTGAGTCGCTGTGGGCAGGTGCTGCTTCACAGGGTTCTCCACCTGCGGCGGGATGGGGACGGAGGAAGGGGCCCCGCTGTGAGAGGGGCTGCGCTCTTACCGGGAGATCTCCCTCACCCTTGCCTGCTGCTCCTCCCCAAATATTATCTACATTTCATGCTGTCGCTCGGTGCTCACTGGCAGTGTGTGGGCACCACTCATTCCAGTGCCCTGCAGACGTGGGCGTCAGGGGCGCCATGGAGACAGTCTGTCACCCATCACGTGGCATCATCATTAATTTACGGCTGTGGGGCCTTTGCTGGTGATTTGAGAAATTCAGTGGGAATTTCTCAGCCCTTGAACAGAGCAGGTTTTGATATTTTCACATCTGGGGCCCACAGGGTGGGAGAGGGGGCAGGGCATTATGAGAATGTGCAGATCATCGGCCCTCTCCCTCCGGCCCTGGAGGTGGGCAGCTGGCCAGAGGACAGAAGGGATATTTTCATGCAGAGGAGTGATCTCCCACTTCCCTTACACAGGGCAGTAACCTAACCTGCGGGATGGATCCGGAGGTCAGGCTTGCACGCCTGGGCTCGGGGCACCTGCCAGTAAGAACCCTTCTCCGGAAGAGGCTGCTTTGCTCGGTGCTGTCCAAGGAGCAGGGACTGGGCTGGCGTCCGGCTCCTTCACTGACCGGGAGGGAGTGTGTCCTCGAGCAAGTCTCTTAACCTCCTTGACTGACACGTTTGGGGCTCCTGTGGGGTGCCAGGCACTCTACACTCTGTGGGGCTCAAGCTCCCCTGGTCTCCCCCAGAGCCACTTGCCCGTCTCCATCCTGCTCTGTGCCCTGGGCGCTGGCAGCCTTGCTCACCTGGGCCCCTTATCTTCTGCTCGGGCACCTTCCCCCTTCCGTGTTGGTGGTGAGGCTTCGGGCTGTGGGCTCAGGGCGCTTCAGTAGCCCTGCTCTGCCCCAGCGCCACCCACATCCCTGTGAATCCTCGTGCTGCAGATCCTCTGCCATTAACCTTTTTTTTTTTTCTACATATATTTATTTTTGGCTGTGTTGGGTCTTTGTTACTGTGCTCGGGTTTTCTCCAGTTGCGGCGAGCGGGGGCTACTCTTCGTCGCGGTGCGTGGGCTTCTCATTGCGGTGGCTTCTCTTGTTGTGGAGCACGGGCTCTAGGTACGCGGGCTTCAGTAGTTGTGGCACACGGGCTCTAGAGCGCAGGCTCAGTAGTTGTGGCGCACAGGCTTAGCTGCTCCGCGGCATGTGGGATCTTCCCGGACCAGGGCTCAAACCCATGTCCCCTGCATTGGCAGGCGGATTCTTAACCACTGCGCCACCAGGGAAGCTCCTGCCATTAACTTTTGATTGGGCCTTCGGTTTCTTGCACAGACCCAGCTGACACAGACCTGTTATCTGTTTAATCTTCACAGTATCTCTTCCCAGTGCAAAAGCACCATTATCACCCACCTTTTAGACGTGGACTCTGAAGGCCAGGCAGTGAAGTTACTTTCCTGGGGGATTCGAACTCAGGACGTCCTTAGGGCCCATGTGCACACCCGCCGGGGAGGTCGTGGGGGCCCGAAGGGGTTATATTCCCGGGCTCGCAGCCTGCAGGAGGAGCTCAGGGAAGGACGCTCTGTTGTGTGCTTCTCCGTGAGGGCAGTGGAGCTGCCCAGGGCCAGGGGCTGTCCTGTGTGGCCCAGCAGTGGCCCGAGTCCTTGGTGCTGCCCCTCCCAGAACCCCTCTTGCTTCCCGTGCCCTGCCCAGGCCTGTCCGTTCTTTGGGGTAGAGGTTCACTCCTGCAGCGTCTAAGGAGATGATTGTGTGCCCAGCTGTCTTGTGATTCCTGGTTCTCTCCTAGTCATCATCTCATGCACTCTTCACATCCCTTGGTATTTGTAGCATCTTCCCTGTTTTGCAGGCAAGGAGCAGCCAGCTCCCTGCATCACTGAGGATGGAGCAGAGATTTGCTCCCATATTGGGCTGACTGTAAGCCCTGAGTGTTCACCACTGGGCCACCCAGCCTGCTGGGCGGGACAAGGGTTTCCCCTGATGCCCAGGCTGGAGCTGGCAGGTGTTGAGGGGTATTTGGGGGGAGAAGCAGAAGGCCCCCCCATCTGTGATTGCTGCTGCGGCCTCCTACGCCCACTGCCCCTCTCCTGGCCCCAGAAGGCTCAGGTGGGAGGGGTAGGATGGAGCCCCTCCTGCCTGCTTCCTCCGAGACTCGGCACACACAGAGCCCCGTATGCAGGAAGTTATCGTTGCCTGTGAGCGTGAGGGAAATGAGCAATGAGGGCTGCCCCCTGGATGCCCCAGGACCTCCGGGCCCACCACCCACGGGAGGCTGCCTCTCCTCCTTCATGTCGCTGCATCGTGAGGACAGAAGGGGCAACATGAGGAGAAGCGTGTCACCATTCGCCCACCTGGCCTTCACCACTGTGTCCCCAGCACCAGAGGGTCTTCAACAGGTGTTTGTGGAAGGAGTGAATGAATGGGTGGGCGAGAGCTGAGATGATTACTACCCAAAACGCTCACGGGCTGTTCTGGGGACGACACACCAACGTAGTAACCCTAAACCAGGCAGGAAAGCACTCTGCCCCCCTACGAGAGAGAGAGAGAGTCAGGAGGGTTTTGGGGAAAGGGAGTTTGCTCCAGCTCAGAGTGAAGGAACAGTGTGGTGAGGAGACGAGAACCAGGAAGGCTTCCTGGAGGAAGTGGCATTTCAGCAGGCCCTTGAAGGCTTAAGATGTGTGGAGTTGCATTCCCTGCTGAGGCAACAGCAAAAGTGAGCATGGGAGAGTGATAGGCAGCTTGGTTTGCTGGGCCATGTGCAGGGGTGGGGTGGGGTGGGGTGGGGTGTGAGGGGGCAGTGGGACCTGGGCCTGGACCAAGGTTGGAGCAGAGTGGGAGACTAAACCAGATGATTCTGTGAGCCAGTGCCTGGCTGGGCTCCGGTCTCGGGGTCTGGGATGGAAATAGGGGATACCCGGTGTCAGGGCCCCCTTGTTTGCCTCTCATCTGGCAAAGAGCTGAAGGGTACCAGGACTTGCCCCAGAATTCCCGAGACCTGACATCGATTCTGCTCTCACGTCTCCACAGCTGGACCGTGGGCTCCTCTCAGGCCAGGATCTTTCGAGTTCCTCACCTCTGCCCCCCGTGCAGCCTCCAGAAAGCCTCCCTGGGTTACATGCCTGGGTCAGGCCCAGCCTCTGAGTTCCCACAGCCTCTGTCTTTGCACCCTTTGCCCCTCCTGGCCCTGATCCCAGCTCTGTGAGTGCGATCACTGCCTCTGGGCTTGTCTGGCACTCCTTATACCAGGCATCCCATGGGGGAGGCCATAGGTGGTCCAGTTAGGGTGTCGGCAGCACCCAGCCTAGGCTGGCCATGGGTGGGCTCCCTTGGTTGGGCCGGAGCCTGACCTCCCCAGCAAGGGAGCCCTGGGCTGGCTCTTCATTTCTGCACCCATCGAGGGTTTCCAGGATTAGTGACCGAGTGCCCTTCCCACCCTCCAGAGAGGCTGGCTTCACGTGTGACCCCCTAGCTCATGTCAGCCGTGTGATGCCCAGACCTGCCCCAGGACCCAGGCTGGCTGGGTCAGTGGGAGACGGGGCTTCCTGGCTTGGCCTAGTCTGGGTGCCTTCGTCCTTGGAGAGCACGCACGTGCTTGGGTCCAGTTGGTGTGACTGCCTGCCTGGTGTTGCCGCTGCTCTAAGCAAAGGGGAGTTCGTGATGGGAAACATGGGATCAGGGAGATGAGTCTTCGGTGGCTCTCAGTTTCTTTCAGTAGCGTTTCCTGAGCTGAGTGCCAGGGAACGGCGGGTCTAGTTTCTCCTAATAGATGTTGGGAGGAGCCGGGAGAGTGTCCTATAGCCTCAGCTTGCCCAGCTGCCTTTAAAGGCTCTGACAAGTCCTGTAGTGGAGAAGCGTATTAACTTTAACAGAGTGTCCCCAGACTTACTTGATCATGAAACCCTGGTTTTTCCCCCCACCCCAGGACACCTGTAACATCTGTAGGACACACCAGATTGCGAAAGGCTGACTTACAGAATAGAGTCCTAACGTTCCTTCACTGCCTGTCTCCCTCTGTGAGTGCCGGGCACTGTGACAGGAGCTGGGATGCCTGGGGGTTCTCTTACACTCTCTCCCCTTATGTGTTTTTTTTGTTGTTGTTGTTGGTTTGGTTTTTCTTTTCTTTTTTTTTCTGGCCACATGACATGTGGGATCTCAGTTCCCCGACCAGGGATCGAACCTGTGCCCCCTGCACTGGAAGCACAGACTCTTAACTACTGGACCACCAGGGAAGTCCCTCTAACATTACATTTTTAGGGCAGGTATTTGGTCCAGCCCATGAAGGCCGTGGGGGCTGGCAGTTCCCATGTAGAGGATTTCAGGTGCTGAAATTCGGAGGTCCCCCAAAGGGAGGGTCTGGCTCCAGGCAGCTCAGGTGGGGCTCCGTGAGTGCCCCAACGCACCACGTCTTGATTTTTGGTCCAGGCAGTCCGTGCTGCGTTGTTAGTAAGTGTGCCGTCTGTCTGCCAAGGCCCCCAGGGCCAAGGCATGACATTATATTTATCGAACGCAAATCACGCCATGGAAATTTATTTCCCTGTCTTGCTGTTACTCCCTCTTTCCTCCACATTCCAGATTTATGAAACACATGGATCTTCTCTTTAAACAATCCCTCAAAAGCTCTGACTTGCAAATCAGTTCCTTGAATGATCAGCTGTGTATATTCTGCATTTAATAAATTTAGTTATTAAGGAAGCAGCAACTGATTATTCAATTACAGTGGATTGGGAATCGGAGTCCTCCGCAAACTGCCTGAGACACGGGGTTGAGAAAAAATAAAAGGAAGAAACACCCTTTACAGCAGCATTACCTGGTGGTGACAGAGGGCGCAGAGGCTATGCGCAGGCCAGGGTTCCCTGAATGTGGCCCTCTATGCGTCCTGACATTGTAAAGAAACGGGCGAACCAGCCATCCAAGGTCCTTTTCATTTGATTTGCGTGGACTGGAGAATTTGCATCATGTATGAAATGCAATTTACATTACATTCCAGGGGAAAAAAACCAAACAATATTGATAAATACATTTTATGTGTATACAAGATAGATTTGAGCAAGATATAGGAGTCCTGGGGGTGGAGGTGCATTAGGAAATTAGCTTTATAAAAATGGTGTTAATGGAGTGGGAAGGTGATAATGAAAACTCCAAAGGGCCTCAGCTGAAATGCAGGATCTGATTGCACCTTCCCCTTCTCCATCCAGCCAACCTGTGCCCAGCATTCAGGGGTTATCTCAGAGGCCACCTCCTCCAAGAAGCTCTCCGGATTTCCGTTTCTTCCTTTTGAAACTGTGCAGCACTCCATTGTTATTCTTTGCCAAGAGTGGCAGGAGATGCTGATACTCCCTTCCTTTCTTCTATCCTTCCTTCCTTTCTTCCTGACTTTTGTTCTTTCTATTCATTCATTCTAACATCCATCCACCCATCCGTCCGTCCATCTGTCTGTCCCATCTACCCATTTTCTACCCACCCACCCATCCACTCATGCTACCATCCATTCATTCACCCAACCACCAACCCATCCACCCATTCATCCATCCACACACCCACCTACCTATCCATCCACGAATCTGTCATCCACCTGGCCATGCATCCATCCATCCGTCCACAGTGCACTGAGGGCCTCCCCCTACAGGCCACTGTCTAAGCTCTGAGATAGAGAAATAACAAGACTGTTACAGGTGCCTGTCCTCTCAGAGCTTTCAGTCTGGTATGAGGGACACAAAACAAGAAACAAATCAACAAATAGGATTCCCAGGTAACTGCTGGTAGGGATAGGTTTTACTAAGGAAATACAGTTGAGCCATGAGCAGCACAGGTTTGAACTTCGTGGGTCCACTTACACGCAGGTTGTTTTCAGTAGTAAATACTAAGTGCTAATAGCAGATCTGCAGTTGGTTGAATCTGCCGGTGCAGAACTGTGGCTGTGCAGGGCTGGCTGTAAGGTACACACGGGCTTTTGACTGTGCAAAGGGTCGGCACCCAACCCCCGCATCGTTCAAGGGTCAGCTGTATCTGCAAGGAGACAGGCTGGATGGTGACCGGGGCTCTTTGGTGAGGTGGCCCAGGAGGGTCCCTGAGAGCACGTGGCCACCCTCCTGAGGGTTCTCATGAGGGGACCACTGGGCAGATCGTGGTACCGACCTCCAGGATATCCCTTAGCAGCTGTGGCCGTGGAAACTGCGTGGCTGTGGCTTCACATCCCTCCAGTGGGTGGATTGGCTGAGTGTGTGTCTGCACGTGAATCGAGGGAGCAGCAGAGAGGGTCCAGCTGCACGTGGTGTGTGGGGCTGGCCGAGGCCGGGCGGATCTGCAGTGGGGGCAGTGCCCCCAGGGACTGCGGCTGCCAGGAGGACCCCCTCGGATCCCCTGGCCAAGAAGGAGGCTCTGGAGTGTCCTCGTGCGGGTGGGCACTGTCTCTCCCCCGAGTGCCGCCCCTCGAGGCCAGGCGGTGTGGAGGAAGGACCGTCTGCCGCCAGCCTCTCCACTGACCAGTGACCTTGGATGTGTTCTGGAACCTTCCTGAGCCTTAGCTTCCTTTTCGGGGAGATGCTCCAGGAACTCAGATGGTGGAGCAGGCGTGCTTGTCCCCATGGCCTCCTCCTCTCCCTGCCCAGCTGTGGGCCCCTTCTGCCGCCACACGCCCCTCCCCCAGCCCCTCTGCTGCCGGTCCCGTGACCCAGCCTCCCCGTGCTGGCTTCCTGGGACGTGAGTGAGTGATCGCCATCACCCCCAGCCTGAAATACGGGGGCCCCCCGGGGCTCCCCACCCTGTCCCCCTCAACAGCAGCCACTTCACTTAATTTTCTTCTCGATCTGCGAGAGAGGATCCCGCCTGCAGTCAGGTGCCCGGGTCCCGCGCCGGTGGGGGCTGTCTCCTCGAAGCAGGCGTGGCTGGGCTGTTGGGGGGCCGAGCTGCAGACCAGGAGAGCGGCGAGCGGTGGACCACGGCAGTCGGAGGGCTGCCTGGCCGACCTTCCCTGGGCTTCGGGGTCTTCACCCTTAGATGGCGTACGAAGAGTCATACATGGCGACTCTGTGCTGAGCCCGTGCCCCACGTTCTCCCTTCACTCCCCCTGAGACGGCAAGACAGGATTGCAGAGCACCCCCATTTCACAGGCGGGGAGCTTGAGGCCCAGCTGATGCAGGCTACAGGCTTCCAGGCTGCAGGGTCCCGGGAGCTTCCCAGGAGACCCAGGAGCCCAGTGGGTACGGTCTGCTGTCAGCATCTCCCAGGAAGCCTGTGCAGTGCAGCTGTGACCTCCACCTGCAGGGACGTCTGCGGGTCAGTGTCTGGGCACCTGAGGGCGAACTGGAAAGGCCTTTTGCCCTGGCCTGCTCCCGTCCTGGGAAAGCCTTGGCCACCAGGAAGGCTTCGTCCCGTGGGGACAAAGGTGACTCCGGCCTGGGCATTTGGGGTCTTGTCCTGCCTTCCAGCCAGGATTGGGGCATTGCTCTCCTTGCCTGGCTGTCGGGGAGGTGAAGGGAGTCTGGGCCTGTCTTCAGACCCAGAAGTTCTTGGCGAAATAACTGCGGCACTCAGCCAGCCGGTGTGGGATTTTGTCATCCGCGTTGGAGGAGCTCTGGGCAGTCTGTGGCTGGAATCTTTGTCCCGTGGCGTTCCAGGGACCCGTCCCAACAGTTGACACGTTTACCTGCTGTTCCCAGAACACTGCAGAGAGAACCAGAGGTTCCAGACCCAGGATTGAACTGGGTTGAATCATGTCACCCTAGTGAGCCTTAGTTTCCTTATCTGGGAAATGGGCCCAGTGACCCCGAGAGGGGCAGATGTGTGTGTGCAGAGTACCCAGACTGTGGTAGATACTCAGTGTCAGCTGTGCGGATTAGCGATGAGAGAGGTTCCAGTCATCGTTGGAATCAATGGTGAGGCTGGCCACGTGGTGTAGGAGGGAAACGTGGGCCAGGAATCGGGAGACAGGGCACAGTCTAGCTTCACCCCGACGGGCCTCGGGAAGCCCTGTCTCTGCCCTGCTTGCCGTGTCGTCACCTGTGGAAAGCCTGGCTTTGAGAGGTCGGCAGGATCCTGCAAGGGAGGCCCCGAAGTTCTGCTTCTGTGACCACTGTGTTAGAAGTGGGGCAGGACACCCGCCCTGGGCTTTGTCATCTTCCCCGTTGTCCTGGGAAGGAGCCGGGCACGTCTTGACCTGGTGTAACCTGCTGTACGTGTGTGACCCGGCGTGGATTTCGCGTGGTCCCCTCCCGGCTCGGGGATTCTCTTCCCGCATTCGGCCGAGCAGCCTTGTGGACAGAGGCTGTCACTAAACCCATCTTCTCCACTCACGCTGCTTCGAGGCGGCCATGGCCGGGGGGCCGGCGACCATCCTGGGGCTGCCCCTCCTCTGTGCTGGGGTTGAGGGAGTGGCAGGGCGCACAGTAGACACCCACCTCCTGGGGTTCCTCCAGACCGGGCTGGGCGAGGGGCCTGCGGCCAGGCTCTGCTTGGCATTGATGCGGGTCGCTCAGCCAACCTGCCGCGGCCTGTGTCTCCTCCCTGCTGTTTGGTCGGGGACGTCTGGGACGCCGGGGATGCCGGGGACGCCGGGGACGTCAGGGACGTTGGGGAGCGTCGGGGACGTTGGGGACGTCAGGTGTGTTGGGGACGCTGGAGACGGCGGGGACGCCGGGGGCGTCAGGCGTGTTGGGGATGCCGGAGACGCCAGGGACGTCGGGGGTGTCGGGGACGCTGGGAACGCCGGGGATGTTGGGGACGCTGGGGACGTCAGGCGTGTTGGGGATGTCGGGGACGCCGGGGACGTCTGGGACGCCGGGGACGCTGGGGACGTCAGGGACGTTGGGGACGCTGGGGGCCTCGGGGACATCAGGGACGCCGGGGACGTTGGGGACGCTGGGGACGTCAGGCGTGTTGAGGACGCCGGGGACGTCAGGCGTGTTGGGGATGCTGGGGACAACGGGGTCGCTGGGGACGCCGGGGACGTCAGGGACGTTGGGGACGCTGGGGACGTCAGGCGTGTCGGGGACGCCGGGGACACCAGGGACGTCGCGGGTGTCGGGGACGCCGGAAACGCCGGGGACGCCGGGGACGCTGGGGACGTCAGGGACGTCGGGGACGCCGGGGATGTTGGGAGCCGGATGAGAACTTCGTTTGTCCACTCACGCTCTCATTCATTCATCCTCCGCACGTGTCCTGAGGACCTGTGTGTGCCAGGCCTAAGGCAGCGTCCTCGGGGCTCCGGACAGGTCGGGGAGCAGACAGGTAAACACAGAGGCAGCCTGGGGCCCCGCGCTGAGATGAGGATCGCGGTGGGGCTGCGGGATGCGGAAGGGGACCCGGAGCTCTCCTGCCCAGGGAGGCGCGTTGGAGGTGACCCTCGAGCTGCCGTTGTTCAGTGAGTGGGTGAGAAGGAGGCGGCAGGCCGCTGCCCACACACTTGGCCACGGGCGTGGGGTGCGCGACTCTGCAGGAGTGGGTGCCGCCCCCCCCCCCCACTGGCCTGGCCTCGGGTGTCCCCAGAGCACAAGCCGCTGTCCCCTGGACCCCTCTGTCTCCCCCTCCAGCCCTTTGCGGTGGCTCGTGCCGACCGGCTGTGCACAGAGCGAGGGGAGCATCCTCCTTCCCTGGGAAGTGGGCGCGCCTCATGTTACAGATGGCGAGGCTGCGCGATTCTCGGTGAAGCGCCGCGCGGCGCGTTTGTTTGAGGGCGTTCGTTTCCTCCTGTGACTGAAAATAGGCCGGTCTCTCCCCGGCCCTTAGACACTGGGGCTGGGGGCAGGCGCAGCAGGGCCCCTCTGACGAGGGAACCTCCTCCACAGGCCAGCGCTCTGCTTCCTGCCGTCCTGCCCTTCGGTGCCCCAGGGTGAGGACCGCCAGGCCGGGCTGCCCGGCTGGGACAGGAGGCCCCTGCCCGCAGGTAGAGCCCAGCCTCGGGGGTGGCCCGGTTCTGTTTGGTTCTGGTCTCGCGCTCCCATGTCAGGGTCCAGCCTGACTGTGTTCTTTTCTCAAACGCTGTAACAAAGCACCACACACGGGGTGATGTGAACAGCAGGAATTATTCTCGCCGTTCTGGAGGCCAGAACTCCAAGGTCGGTGCGTCAGCAGGGCTGGGCTCCGTCAGGAGGCTCCAGGGGAGGCTCTTTCCTGCGTCTTCCAGCTTCTGTGCCGCCAGGTGTTCCTCGGCTTGTGGCCGCATCACCGCAGTCTCTGCCTCTGTCCCCGTGTGGCCTGCTACTCTGCCTTTTCCTCTTCTGTCTCTCATAAGGACACTTGTCGCTGGATTTAGGGCCCACCCGGGTAGTCCAGGATGATCTCACCTCGAGATCCTTCACTAACGTCTTAACATCCGCAAAGACCCTTTGTCCAAATCGGGTCATGTGGCAGGATTGGGGTATTAGGACGTGGACGTGTATTGGGTGGGGGACACTTGCCCACTGCAGGGCCTCGTTCTCTCCACCAGGGGCAGGGGGCTGGCTCTGTTCTATCTTTTCTTTTTTTTTTTTTTTTTGCGGTACGCGGGCCTCTCACTGCTGTGGCCTCTCCCGCCGTGGAGCACAGGCTCCGGATGCGCAGGCTCAGCGGCCATGGCTCACGGGCCCAGCCGCTCCGCGTCATGTGGGATCTTCCCGGACCGGGGCACGAACCCGCGTCCCCTGCATTGGCAGGCGGACTCTCAACCACTGCGCCACCAGGGAAGCCCTCTGTTCTATCTTTGTCTTCAGCCCAGGACCAGGGCCAAGGCTGCAGTCGTTTGTGGAAAGCCAGACTCCTCTCCTTCCTCCCCGCAGCCCCACTTCCACAGGGCAGTGGGCTCAGCAGACCCACCCTGCATTTTTCCCCTTTACTGGGGTCCTGCACCCCACCCTCCGAGCTGCTGCAGAGCTGTGTGTGTGTGTGTGTGTGTGCGCGCGGGGGGGCTTTCTTGCCACCCGCGAGTTGGGGTCTTGGCCCAAAGCCTGTGCTCGTCACCACCAGGGCTACAGAGGAGCTGGTGGCCTGGCCTGGGTGCACAGCTTGGTGGTTCAGGGTTTCTCAGTGGAAGTTGGGGGAAGGCTGTGCACTCAGTGGCTGAAATATCTGAGATCTGGCCTTGATTTGGGGAATGGCTGTGAATGAATGGGAGGCTGCGGACTCCTCCTCCCGCCCCCTCCCTCCCTCATTCTTTCCTTCCTCCAGGGAACCTCTGCTCAGACCTTCCATGCACGCTGTGCTCTGAGCTGGCTCAGGGGGACGTCACATCGTCTCCTGGGATGTGTCTAAGATGACACAGAAACAGCGATTCCTACCCAAAACAGCATTAGGACCTCTTTCTTTGTCTCCACACCAGTCTGCTGCGATTCATTCATTCATTCATTCATTCAACAAAGCCTCCCTGGGCTCCGGTGTGTCAGGCTCCGGCCTGGCTACCAGGGTGTGGAGACGAGCAGGCCTGTCCCTCAGCAGGTCTCACCTCCCGTGTCCTCAGGGCCAGCTCTTCCAGGAGGCCTTACCTGTTTGCCCCGGACCTACAGGAGCGGCCGTTCAGGCTCTGCTGCTTTGGATGTCAGTAAAGACACGGGTCACCTTCTGCCTCAGTTGTCCAGCGCTGCCGTGCTCAGCCTGAAACGCCAGAGCCAGGCTGCCTGCACTCAAGTCCCAGCTCGACCACTTGTGGTGGGGGCGTTAGGCAAGGTCATGACCCGCTCCGAGCCGCAGTGCCCCCCGCACTGTGGCTGGCTCGCGGGGTGTCCTGAAGTTTCGGTGGGAGGAGGCGTGGCAGGCTGGGGCATCCCTGGGACTGCCAGTGGGCGCGGCTGGTATCAGGGCTGCCGTGGGGCTGGAGCCCCCTCCGAGCACTTAGTATTGACAGTTTCTCAGTAAATGTGTACTAATTGAATGAGTGGGTTAAACGAGCGCCTCCTCCCTAGTTTAGCTGGAAAATTACTCCCACAAGGGACAGACACAGGGATTGTTAGAAACGAGGAAGCATTTCCTTTCCCCCAAGCCTTTAAAATCTCATTGTTTTTTTAGTATTACTACGGCCGCTAACTTTTTTTCCCCTTTTCACCTAAGAGTGGTGTGTAAATTCACAGATGTTTATTTCAATTCTTTGCACAAGACACCTGCTTAACCAAGGGCAGAGCCTGGGGTCCTTGGAGAAGCTCCCGCCGCTGGTTCCAGCTCTGAGGGTCCCGTTCCAGAGGGGGGATCTGTCTCTCCCACTTGGAGCCGACCGGGGACATGCTTCCCCGCATCTGGTCCTGCATCTGGTCCCGTGGCCCTGTTTGTTGGATAAAGGAGGGAAAGGTTGAAAGGATGAAAAGATGGGCTTGTCTTGGGCACGGTGGGTGCAGGGCTGTCAGTCCATCTGTCAATTAGTAATAGGAACAGCTGCTGCTGGTGAAGGTCTGCCTTTGTGACAGCTCCACAGGTAGGTGACCTTTACGCTCAAGAAACTTGGCAAACACCTGCCTTGGGCATGTTGGAGCCAGCTGGCGCCAGCCGTGTGGAGAAGGGGCTTTCCGGGAGGGAACCCGGTTGGTCGTCGACACGGCCTGAAACGTGATCTGAGTAGCGGGCCTGGACCCCTGCAGGGCCCCCAGAGCGAGCCTCATACCCCTCAGGTCTTCTGCTGCGGGGTGGTCCCTATCCTTGAAGGACCCCGAGACTCAGGCCCCTGGATGGGGCAAGGTCCACGTCACGTGTCTTGTGTCCGCGTGTCTGTGGAGGGAGGGGAGCTAAAAGGGGGAGGGGTCAGCTGATGCAGGCTGGGAGTCCCTCAGCAAACACACAGGGGATCCTGCCGGGTTGCTTAAAGCTTCCTTTCTTTTGTGCAACCCCTTCCCTTAGTGGGAGCTCCTGGGAGAGTTGGTGAAGGTGCTTTCTCTGGAAGGAGATGATAATTCGCTCAAACAGACAGCTCCGGGTTCATCCACATACCAATCTGTCAGTCACCCTCCCCTTACGGCCCACCTGTCGAGCAATGGCCGCCAACTAATGGGAGGCATTGGCGCCCAGAGCAGACAGGGTTGCGTACTGTCGTTAGTAGCGATAACAGCGATCGCTTAGGGCCCGAGGCAGGCACGGCCTTGCTGCTTATCGGCGGGGCTCTGCAGAGAATGAGGCTCAGCGCTCTCCTCCGGGCCTCCCTGATGGACAAGTGGGGACCCGGCTATGAGTGAAGGAAGCTGGGAAGGTGGCGGGAGCACTGAGGAGGTACCGATCCAGCCTGGGGGGACAGAAAAGAATCAGGGAAGTCTTCCTGGAGGAGGTGATGCTGGAAATGTGTCTTAAAGCATATGCAGAGGGTAGCAAGCCCATGGGCTTTCCAGGGAGAGGGGTCAGTGTGAGGAAGGGTCTGGAGGAGACCCCAGTCTGGGGCATGGGGGGAGGGGTGACAAATGATTGTTGAGTTAGAATGTCAGTGGGGAGAGGGGCAGGGGAAGCAGGGCATTCTAGGATGGAGCAGGGTTAGTGAGGGAAGGAGAGAGGAGACAGGACTGAGGCTGGCATTCCAGGGACGGGCAAGTGCAGGGATCCTGGGAGAGGAAGCCTGGCCTGGCAGGGAGACTTCTGGAAGCAAAGGGGTCGGGACCTGGTGGTTGGCGGAGGGGAGGTGGCGGCGGAGGGGAGCAGAGTCCAGGAGCTGCACCGGCCATTGATCCAGCATTGGCCACACGGAGCACCGCCTCTTCCAGGCTCTGTGCTGGGCTCGGCGACAGTCCCCAGGGCCACTGCCTGATGGAGCTGATGTCTGAGTGCTGGGGCGAGGACCTGATGACACCAGGGTGCTTGCTGGTGGTGTCCTGGGAGGATGGCATATCGTTCTCTGAAACAGCAGAGGTCTGGAGTGGGTGAGATAGGTGAGCAGCCAGTGGCAGAGGGAGTTGGGGGTCGGTGCAAGTGACCTACGCTCGGCAGGGGTAGGGTTGCAGTGTTGACCGGGGCTCATGTCCCCTTGGCCTGATGGTGGGTGTAGTGAGTTGAACAGTGTCCCCCACAGAGATGTGTTCACGTCCCAACCCCGGTACCTGCGAAAATGAGCTTGTTTGGAAACGGGGTCTTTGAGGAATTAATCACATTAAGGGGGGACATCATCCAGGCCTTAACTCCGATGACTGGTGTCCTTACCTGGGAAAGGAGCGGGAGACTTGAGACACAGGGACCTGCAGAGGGAGAAGGCCGTGTGGAGACGGAGGTGGAGATGGGAAGGATGCAGCCTGAAGCGCCGGAATTGCTTGTCCAAAGACAAGGAGGGGCTTAGAGCTCCTTCTGCCCTAGGGGGCCCGGCCCTGCCCACACCTGGATTCTGCACAGGGATGCCGCTTTCAGACTTCCGGTCTCCAGGACTGCGGGGAAAAGAAATTTTTGTTGTTCTAAGCCCCCCGGTCTGTGGTCATTTGTACGGCAGCCGGGAGAAATGAACGTGATGTGGGCTTCAAGCCTTGTCATCCCATCCAGGGACATCCGTGGGTGCTGGGTCCCGGATGAACGGTGGAGGCAGAGCAGGCTGCCTGGGAGCAGAGTGCGTGCGTGTGGGCGGGCGTGCTGTGCAAGCACGTTGTGTTCCAGAAATATCGCAGCTCCCTCCTGGCGCCTTCACCCTGACAGGGCTCGCTGAGCGGGTTTGATCTAAACTCCAGCAGGAGGAGGGCCTGGCAGCCGCCGTGCCTGTCCCTCTGTCCGTGACACCCGGTGCCGTGATGACGGCGTGGCCCGTGTCCCGGCCCCTCCAGCATGGGACCCCGACCCCTCCCTCCGTCCCTCTGACCCGGAGCGTGGTGGTCCAGCCCAGTCACTTACAGATTCCACCGCCACATCTCTGCCAAGTGGATGTCTTTAAAGTCACGTCTGGGGACTAATAGCTGCTATGAAAAGTGTTGCTTAGAAAACGTAACCTAAAATGAAAATGTGCCTTTCCATGAAAAAAACGATGCTGCCTAGATCCAACAGTTCTCCTTAAAGCCACTGTCAAGGAGGCGAGGACCAACACAGGGCTTTAGTGTTCTTGTTGTGAAGCATTTTACCAAATGCAAAATAAGTAGAAAGAAGCTTCAGGACGTCAAGGGAAAAAACCCTCTATTTTCTGAGCTAGAACCGTACACCCCACCGAGGAATGAAGTTCATGGTTAGAAACCCAGCCCCTCTGCACTAGCCACGCCCCACCCCCAGCTGATATGGCCTTCCTCTTGGGCACCGAGAGACAGCAGAGCGCTGGTTATAATAATGTCCTCTCCGGCATCCCTTCATTTGTTCATCAGTTCATTCATTCATTCACACCTGCGCCTGGCACGGTCGCGTGCACTGGGCAGACACTTGGAAGGGTGAAGCACAGTTCTTGCTAAGGGAACCGGGCATTTCCATGACGACAACAGGCCAAACTCCAAATGCTGAGGCTTTTGCAGGAAGCTCTATGACGGAGGCAGGTGTTACTGCGACAGCCTTCCAGCTGGTCTCCGTGCTCCTGCCCTGGTCCCTTTGGTTTGCTCTGCACTCAGGGATCCTGTGAAAATATCACCCTGAGCTCTGAGGATGGCAATGCTCTGAGCTTTCTCTGGTCTCTCCAGTTCTCTCAGAGAAAGAGTCACATGATCCCAGTGGACCACAAGGCCCTACTGGGTCCAGTCTCCGTTCCTATTCAGTCTCGTCCCCTGCTTCTCTCCCGCCCAAACACACTGGCCTCCTCGCTGCTGCTTGAATGTTCCAGGCATGATCCCGTCTCAGGCCTTTGCACTTGCAGTTCTCCCAGCCTGGAATGCCCTCCCCTGATGGCCACATGCCTCCCCTCCCCACCTCCTTCAGGTGTATACTCCAAAGTCACCTTCTCAGGGAGCCTTCCCTAGCTGCTGTATCTAAGATGTCAACACCCCAGCCCTTATGCTTCTTCCCAGTGGCTTCACTCCAGAGCGCTTGTTTTCCTTGTGGCTTCCCCGCTCTAGAATGCAAACTCCAGGAGGGCAGGACTCTGCCTGCTTTGTTTGCTGTGGCTTCCTCGGTGCCTGGGACGGGGCTTGGCATGTAGCAGGTGCTGAATAGAGGATGATTGCGTGATGAGTAGCCTGAGGTCTTGAAGGATGAATAGGAGTTTCCCAGCTGGAGAAGAGCTGAGAGGACAGCATGTGCAAAGGGACTGAGGCAAGAAAGAGTGTGTGTGTTCAGGGAAGCGGGGGCTGGGCCCTGGATGGGAGATTGGGGTTGCAGAGCCAGCTCAGAACGGGGATGGGCTCTGGGAGTTTGGTAAGAAGTCTTGACTTTACCCAGGGGCAGCGGGTGGTTTCTGGGGCATTTAAGCATGGAGGCAGCAAGATTGGCATGGGGAAGTGTGTGAACATGTGCTGAGGTCATGTGGATGGGGTTGGGGGGTGTCTCTATGATTTGCCAGGGTCACCTTTGCCACTTTAATTAAGCATTTCTCCCTCCAGTGCAAGTCCATTTTAAAGGACTCCATTCTTGTGACCACGGAGGGTATGAAAGTCCTGCCGTGAGTTGATCTGGATACGGCAAGGTGGGGTGTCAGCAAGAAAAAAGGTGCAATCTTAGCCTTGCTATATTTAAACATTTCAGCTGCTGTATTTCACGCAATTTAAAAACTCTCTTAGATGCTCTCTAAATTGCATCATTATTTTATTCGCCACTAAGGAATGGCATTGATTATAAGCCACATTTCAATTTCAAAGAAGTTAAAATGTGGAAAAAAAAAAGCCCACAGGTCTTAGAATCTATGAGATACGGTAGTAATGGAATGTACAGATATGCGGGGTAGCGCGCCAGTTTCTTTTTGTAAATGCATCCGGTCAAACCAATGTTCTGGTAAACCAGACCAGACAAGCTAGGATGAGCCCTAAAACACTGGGTACATGTGTGCAGGCTTCCTCAGGGTGAAACCTGGTGGGGAGGAGTGGGGCACTCCTCCCGTATGAAGTGGGCTTGGGATTTCCCAGGGACGGGCCATTTGAGATGGAGTAATCCTATCTGCAGCAGGGGGCCTGTGATAATCGCTGTCAGATCCTGTGCTCCGGGCGTAAGCTGAACTCCCAAGGAGGTCGGAAGGTTGTTCAGAGAAGCAAAAGTTTCCAGCGCATTTCTACTCCAACTTCCCCCACTGGCCCGGGCTCTGCGAGATGCCCGCCCCCCCGCCGCTGCTTCTCTGTCATCATTTCTACTCATCCCCCTGGGGGCTGGTATTTCCCATCCAGTGAGCCCTGGACCGACATGGCCAAGTGCGGGGTGAGGGGAGCCGCGTGGAGTGGGAGGTGCCGGGCTTCCATCCAGGGATACGGGATGAGCTGTGTGCTCGCTGTTGTCTTAAGTGGCTGTTAGAACGTGGTGGGGACAGGACTTGTTCAAGAGATATGGGAACATATGTATGTATAACTGATTCACTTTGTTATGAAGCAGAAACTAACACACCATTGTAGAGTAATTATACTCCAATAAAGATGTAAAAAAAAAAAAAGGGCATCTGGCCAGCAACTTGCGATGTAATCTCCCAATACCCTTAGGAGGAGTTAGGAGGACACAAAGCAGATGCGAAGCCACAACAGCGAGAACGAAGACCAGCAGGCAGTATCTCCAGGATCAGGGGTGTGACCTGTCTGGGAAAGGCTGGGGAGGTGGGTGGAGGGAAGGAACACGGGTGCTCTCTGCCTGCTGGGACTGTGGAAGCATGTCCTATCCTCCACACGGTCTTCCCCTGCCCCAGGGACCCACATGGAGGCTTGGCCGACAACGACCTGCCAGTCCTGTGTCTTCCCCATTGTGGTTCACTTCCGCCAGAAGTTAGGGGAGCGGGGAGTGAGCGGCACGCAGGGCCACACGGCCTCCGCTGCGGGCACTGGGGCTCAGTCCCCTCGGAACTTGGGGAGACGGGGCGGAACACGCGTCGGGGGTCTCAGGTGTGAGGTGAGGCGGAGGGGGACGTGAGGGGGATGCCAAGTGCTCGGTCCTTAGTCTCGGCATCTCCCCTCTGAGGCACGTAGATGTGCAAACTTTGAAAGTGTAAGACGTTGAAATGATGCCGTTTGCAGCAACATGGATGGACCTAGAGATGGTCATACTGAGTGAAGTAAGAGGAAGACAAATCGCGTATGATATTAGCGTATGATATCGCTTATGTGCGGAATCTAAAAAGAAATGATACAAACGAACCTATTTGCAAAACAGAAACAGACTCACAGACTTAGAGCAGGAACTTCTGGTTATCGGGGTGGGGAAGGATGGGGGGAAGGGATAGTCAGGGAGTTTGGGGTTAACATGTACGCGCCGCTGTATTTAAAATGGATAACCGACGAGGACCTGCTGTAGAGCACGGGGAACTCTGCTCAACTCTGCAGCCAGGATGGGAGGGGAGTCTGGGGGAGAATGGATACGTGTATATGTGTGGCTGACTCCCTTTGCTGTGCACGTGAGACTGTCACGATATTGTCAGTCGGCTATATTCCAATATAAAGTAAAAGGTTAAAAAAAAAAGACGTCGCTTGTGAGTATCACAGTTGCTGATACTGTTGTAACTATGACTGGAGCAGTCGGGTCCCCGCGTGGCCTCCTGCAAACCCCTCTTCCGCATCTGCGAAATGGGGAGATTCAATTCAATGCTGACCGTGACTGTGAGGTGGGAGGGCTTTGTGGGAATGGTGGGGGGCAGCACACGGAAAGGGGGAGTGTTAGCCCCAGAGGATGCCTCACTCACCTCCCGGTGTGTGCCGGGCTGCAGGGTGCTGCGGGGAAGACCCAGGGCTGTGTGCACATTTCGGGGGGGCAAAGCTCTTAGAACCTCAGAAGCCACCAAACGGGACCTGGGGGGTAGGGTGGCCAAGTTGCCTTGCTGAACTGTTCCCTCTGGCATCTGACTGAAAGTCAGGCAGCCCCTGGATCTCCAGGGTTTCCTGCGTGTGCCACCCGAGGAGCAGGGGCCCTTTGTCAAGGGGCTTTGGAACAGGACAGCTGGGGGGTGAAATCCGGCTCCATCACTTGAAAGCTGTGTGACTCTGGGCACCGTCCCAGCCTCTCTGAACCGGACCTCAGTGTCCTGTGTGTGAACAGAGTTCTGTCACAGTCCTCCTTCCCAGGCTGTTTGGGAAGATTGGGTGCTTGGTCGCAAGAAAGCTGGGTGCCTGGTAGGGGGGCGGGAGCCCAAGGGACCAGTGGGAGCACCCTGGTCTCCACTGCTCGCAGGCCTGGCCTCCAGCAGACCCCTCCGGGAGGAGCAGACGCCCAGCCACCGTGCCTCAGACACCGTGTTCTAATATCCAGCGCTCCAAGTTTCCGAACGAAACTGGATCTTCCCTGGCTGCCCTGCGACCTGGGCTTTATTAACTGCAGTCTTCCCTGCTGTGACCTTTCACCCCCCCCGCTCTCTTCTTGGCGTCTGGTCACTGCCCAGTCAGCCTGGAAACAGCTTCGTTACTCGGCCTCCTTTCCCCGTGGCCAGTGGCTGTGAAGTATTGAAGGTTGGAGGCGTTTTGAATTGAATATGGTTCCACTTCACTTCTCCGTCACGGGGGGTGGGGGAGGGCTTGTTCGTTCATTCATTCATTCATCCTAAAATTTTGCATACAGAGTCCGCTCCACGCGGCACGAGCCAGTGGTCTTCGGAGTGTGAGGTGCGGGCCGGCCCGACCGAGGTGCTTGCACTGGGCTCACAGCCTTCGGTCCGTGTCCTGGCCACACCGCTCGGCACCACGTTCGCCCCTCGCCGAGCGTGGCTTCTTCTTCCCTAGAACGGGTGTGCTGGTGTGCATTTCTCGGGGTGCCCGGGGCCTTGAGGTGAGCGGGGCATGCCTGTGAACCCCGGCTCTCCAAGCGCAAACATTCAGGGCCGGTGCTTCTTTTCTTTTAATGACTTTTGATGACAGTATTTTCAATAGGCCTCATGTGCTTTTCTGGGAGTCACGGGGCAGCTCTGTCGCCTGCCAAGTGCATCCTGGCTATTATCTCATGCGAGTCACAGCTTCCTCATCTGTAAAGCGGGGTTGAGCATCTCTAGGCTGTTGTGAGCGTTAGGTGGGCCACGTAGCCTGGGACGCAGCAGGTGCCCGGGAAGCAAATCTCAGCAGGTTGGCGTCTTGTGTTTCTCTGTGGATCAAGTTCACGGGTCGCCTTTCCTTTAGGATGAAGTGGCCAGGCTTTCAGCGCTCACTTCCTGCGGCCTCTGGAATTCCTTCCCCTTGCCATTTTGTGCCTCTGGTCTCCTGTGGTCTGGAAACCTGTGCTGCTAAATTTACTATCTTTGTGAGTGAACAAAGAGTACATAGGCTCTGAGGGAGGGTTTGAGGTAGTTCTCCCGTGATGGAGGTAGGTGAGTTTCGGGGGGAGTGATGTGACGTTTACTGTGACACGCATCGGACTTCCCTCCAGGGTCTGGCCGCTGTGTCCTGTCTTATTTATTTCCTCATTCTCTATTCCTCGTACTTGCACTGAGCACCCCAGTGCAAGAATGCAAGGCCAAGGGCGTCCACACAAGTGCGCAAACCCTCGGCTTGGAGAGTGTGATGTGCCGGGTACAAAACCCCCGGTGAGGGAGGGGTACCGCTGCTCCAACCGCATAACCAGGGGATTTCTGTCAATTACTGGAAGTTAACACTCCCCCGCCCTGCCCCGTGTGAGCTCAGCACTGACTGTCCAGGTTGCCTTCCAGCCGCTGGACACCCGTGGCCTCTGTTACTCCCAGAGGCAAGCCGCACTTTGCTGGGGGTGCGGAGAATCGTCCAGAATGCCGCTGAGATGTCCTAGGACATTGGAAAGACTGCTGTCACCCCCTGGCTCGAAAGGCAGCCCCCCCTACACCGCGTGCAGGAGACCCTGGGGTGCAAGGTGCCTCCGGACCTGCATCCATCCGGTGCAGCCCCAGCTGGCAGACACGGGCGGGGCTGAGCTCCCAGCTCCAGCTCAGCAGGAGTCCCTGCACCCACCCGAAGGGACTTCATGTCTGTTGGTCCTGGGTCATTCCCCAGACCAGTCACTTCTGATAACCTCCCGTTTATCAAAGCCGTCTCCTACCCGCCAGCCCCTTGGCCCGGCATCTGGTGAAAGGCTTCTGCCCCAGGCCCCCCACTGGTTCCCGGCCTCCCCTCCCTCCCGGAACCTGGGGGACTCAGGTAGGCCTGGTTCTCACCCACAGAACTTACCCTGCACCCAGGGAGCTTCTAAAAACCACTTCCCTGCTCGGGACCTTCCAGCCCCGCATCCCATGACCTCTGGGTGTACTCTCCACACTGGAATGACCAAGTGCCTGGTACCTGCTCTGGGCCTTTAAACATCTGGGCTCTGTTAATAGCTCCCCTCCAGGCCCAGCTCAGCGGCATCTCCCTCAGGAATCTTCCTCTGCCCCCCAGGCATGGCGAGGGCTTCCCCAGGCTCCCTCAGCCGAGTGGAGGGTGGATAGCGGGTGAGTGGTTAGTGCATGGGTGGGTGGAGGCCTCTTTTGGCTTCCAAAAGCTCAGCTTATAGTGGGAAGCAGCTGCATAGCACAAGGAGATCAGCTCGGTGCTTTGTGACCACCCAGAGGGGCGGGATAGGGAGGGTGGGAGGGAGGGAGACGCAAGAGGGAGGGGATATGGGGATATATGTATACGTATAGCTGATTCACTTGTTATAAAGCAGAAACTAACACACCACTGTAAAGCAATTATACTCCAATAAAGATGTTAAAAAGAAAAAGAAGCCCAGCTTAAACCTGACTGCAGAGGCAGGGGATTGAGGAGGGAAGCAGAGGTGAAGAGGGGCCGGGGCGGGGGTAGATTTTCGGACGTACAAATGTACCATCGAGGAGAGGGCGCTTTAAAGCCGAAGGTGTCTGTGACCCGGGCCAAAGGCGTTCCGTCACCAGCTGACGGCTGCTGCGTTGCCCCCAAATGGCAGCAGATTCATACGTGGGCTGCCTGCCGAATGCAGACAGCCTTGACGTGAGGAAGACGAGAAAAACAGCCCTGAAAAGGTAACCAGGAGTCCCAGGGAGAATGTAGAGCTTTGAGGATCTGACATGCCCTTTGTGTTTCGGAATTCCTGGGGCAAACCAGGGTCTCATTATCTGCCCACGAAACTGGTGATTTGCTTGAAGGTCAGAGGGAAAGATCATTAGATTAGATCAGAGAAATGAGTTGCTGCCTGGGCTCTGGACTCCGCTCTCCCCAACTCTCAGCTGAACTTCTGGAAGCAAAAAAGTCCCTGTCCACCCATGCCCCCTACCCCACCCACCAGGGAGCCCACACTGCCCACCGCATAAACTGGAGCGGAAGCCCGTGGTGCCAGGCCAAGGGGCCGGGCTGGGCAGTGCCAGAGTCAGGTCCCAGCCTGTTGGACCCTCCAGCCCCCCTCCTCTAGCCCAAGATCCTCACAGCCTTCCTGGCACCATAAATGAATCCTCTCCTGGAGTAGCATTTGCTCTGGGGTTTTCTTTTCTTTATAGAAGATTGCTCTCTGATCTGGAGGCTGGACTGAACATGTACTGTGAGCAAAACGTGTCTCATTAAGACCCCGCTGGGCCTGTCGGCGCACTCACCTGCCCGGGTTCTGGCATCCTCCCCATTTCACAGATGAGGAGACTGAGGCCTGGGTGTAAATGGCTTTACCAGGAAGTAAATGTAAGGGCAGGATGTGCTGCAGGCAGCGCCTTGTGCTTGGGGGCTGCTCCCGGAACTTCCCTGGACGTACACAGCACTTCACGAGCCTCCCCTCACGTCCAAGGTCATGTTCATTCTCACGGTGGCCTCTGGGAGAGCGACACGGCCCCACTTTACTGGTGAGGGGACTGGGGCTTGACAGGCATCACTCAGATTGAAGGTGGCAGCGGTGCCGTCCTGCTCAGGGCCTGCTCTCGCCCCTGCAGCCTCTGAGTTCTCACCTCCTGTGAGCACTGGTCCCCTGGCATCCTGGCAGAGGTGCTGACTGAGCCCCGAATCCAATCAGGCCCCCTCCTGGGTGCTGCCCACTAGAGTCTTGGCGGGATGTCCCCCTGCCATGGCTTGTGGGGAGGCTAGGGCGTGTCATCCTCTGGGCCAGGTCTGCAGCCTGATGGCCCGTCCTGGGACGCTCTGAGCAGCCTGTCCACCTGCCAGCCCCTCCCGCAGGGCAGCGGTGTGGCGGTTCCTCCAGGGCCCAGCTGTGCTCGTCTGTGCCCTGGGGCTCTGGCCCCCAGAGGGCTGAGAGCCGAGCGCTGGCTTTCTGGCCTCTGAAGTGTTTGTGGAGCGGGGCTATGGGGGGCCGCACCTGCGCCCTGGATGCCTCTGTGCACACCTCAGGGTGGTTCTCTTGTCCCTCACCCTTGGGGAGGAAGCCCTGTCATTATGCGCATGTGACAGGTGAAGCAACCGGGGCGGCGAGGCTCAACAGCCCGCTGAAGGGTGTGCAGGAGTGGGAGAGCCGGGCTCGCGTCCGGCCGCTCCTGGGCTCACGTCTCCCCGCAGCCCCCTGCTGCATCCCGGGCTGGGCGGGAGCTGCAGCCCTCCCTCCCCTGAGCACCCTGGAGTCTCAGTGCTTTGCCCAAACTGGCATTTATCCGGTGGGAATTAATTCCCTGAACGTGACGGGGTCTCCATAATCATCATCTGCTCGGGCATCGTGCTGGCTTTGCATTTAGTTTTAAAGAGAGAGAGGCCAGGACTACGGCGATGCCTCCAGAGAGCTGTCCACGAGGAAGGCGGTTTCTGAGAGATGCCAGCCGCCCACGGTCCTCTTAGCCCTTCCTTTCCACGGGTCTAGCCTGTCGGATAATGTTTGAAACAGGGCAAGGTGCTGGGCTTGTGATGTTAGAAGTTCCAGAGTACAGCTGTTTATAGACCCAGGGACATCCCTCCCTCCCCTCCTTCGACAGGCGTTATGGAGTGTCTCTGCTGTGCGGACCCGTATTCACATCCCTGGGGCAGCTCTGCCCACCAGGGACGGGGCGTTAGAGCACAGAGAGCAGCCTGGCATCATGCTTTGCCTTTGCTGCTACCACAGGGTCCCTCTTTTCGCACCAAATGGATCAGTCGGGATGCGGCTGCAGAGGAAGAAGACCCTTCTATCCGACCTCCTGAAAGGATATCTAACGCAGGGATTACCTGCTCTCAAAATCCGTGGAAAGGCTTGAAGAGCATGCCAAAGCTTGGATCTCCAAGATGAAGCTTCTAGAAAAACCCCCTCCTGGCCTGCGGTCAGGAAGCCAGTGGTCAGTAAGCCCATCTGTGGAGCCACCCTCGCGGGTCACCATCCACCCCTGCAAAGCAGCTGCCTCCACACACCACCTCCCCCCCACCCAACTCAGCCACTAATTTAAGTTTTGCTGAAGTGCTTCTGAGAACTGACATCCCAGCTGTGACCCTAGCTGTAAGGGGGGGTCCTAGAAATGTATTTTAAATGTCTCTGTTTACTAACGTACCTTCTCTTTTTTTGGTTGTTTTTCAAAAAGAGGAATTGAGGTAGCTTACGAAAATGTAAAAGCAACATAAAATCAAACTAAGCAAGGAAAAAATGAGAAAAAATGATGGAGCTAGGGGGGCTTCCCTGGTGGCGCAGTGGCTGAGAGTCCGCCTGCAGGTGCAGGGGACACGGGTTCGTGCCCCGGTCTGGGAGGATCCCACATGCCACGGAGCTGCTGGGCCCGTGAGCCGTGGCCACTGAGCCTGCGTGTCCGGAGCCTGTGCTCCACAACGGGAGAGGCCACGACAGTGAGAGGCCCGCGTACCACAAAAAAAAAAAAAAAAAAAAAAAAAAATGGAGCTAGGGACAGGCTCAGCGCATAACATACTTGCCGTATTGGTAAAGGGGGGCCAAAGGTGTGGCTCTGAGCTTCCTAGCAGCGAGAGTAAAGAGGGAAAGTAGAACAGATGCACGTAAACCCGTTGCTCAGGAGAGCTTTTCTGAACTGAATGGTGATACCAGTGGCTGTTGGGGTGATCCCATATCCTTGCAGAAAATGCAGTGGTCAGTTTCATTCAGTTATTACCTATAAAGGCTCAAAATGCAGTTTGGTGGCTTAATCCCCAATCCCAGTTTACCAGGGTGGCTCTGGCAGAAACCAGGACAAGTTGAAAGGCAGCAGTCTCTGCGTTGTCAAGGGACGGTGAAGGCATTCCACTCCATGTGGTGTAGGAAGCGTAGGTGGTAGCTGTCCAGCTTTGCACCAGAGGGAGACGCACTGGAAGGATCAGGGGATAGGTGCTGCGGGAGCCTGTATCCAGGGATACAGATCTGCCGCATTTGGAGACACGGATGAAGAGAGCATTCTGTATGCCCATCAACCTGTCGTGGGTTACGTTTGTATTTATAGCTAGTAGGACAAACTCAAAATAAAATTTGGTTTAAAAGTGTTTATTTCTGGGTCCCCCCCTCCCCTCCAGCTTGCCTCCTGCCCGATTAGTCGTCCGTGTTGCATTTCTGCAACTTTCAGCTCCAGTGTGCGATCACTGCCCAGGAGACATTGTCTTTACACCCACACTACAAGCTGCCCTTAACCTTCGAACCTCAAACCTTTCTGAAAACAGGCTGCACACAGATCAAATGGCCGTCTGCTGCAGCTTCTGACACGTTGGGGACGTTCTGGGTACTAGGAAGTTACCTGGAATTCAGGCCTTTCTCCTCCTCTTTGGGTGGTGTCACTCATATTCCCTAAGGACTAGAAGTCAGAACTTGGGCGGAGAGCAACGAGCACGCCTGGCCACCCACCCCACCCCCCGCCGCAGTTTCATATCAGGCACCCACAGAACAATAGGGACTCTGTGTGCACGAGGTCACCTTCTTATTTCTGTGCCCCTTTAGGAAGAGGGGTGGTGGTGCTGACATACCTTTAGAAACAGATGCATTCTCAAGAGGTGAAGATGGACGGATTGGACCAAAGTCAACCTTTGAAAAATGCCTGGGCTTTGGAACCGTGGTTGGCATTTCCAGAATTTATATGAAAGAGTGTCTTTATCCTTAAACTGTGGCAGAATGGGTATTTGGGGACCCCCTCTCTTTTCCTTCTTAAAGCAGGATAACACCATCTTTCACTCATTGTCTCTCTTTTGTCCTAAATGGGAGGGAACCTTGCTTCTAATTCTGGGAGGGCCAGCGTTCAGTGGGATACTTGGGTCTGATTCAACGTGGCGATGTGGGTGGAGGTGGATTGGGATGTGTTAGGAGGGCAGCTGCTGGGATTCAGTCGCTTACCCTCTTGGCGCCTCAGCCTCCCCTCTGTAAAATGCAGAGATGACCGGTACTGACCCTGTCCCATTGTAGTGAGGAAGGAGGGATTTAACCCAAGTACGGCGCTCGCCCAGCGCCTGGTACCCAGGAATTGTCACTAGCAGGCGTGCAGCAGGCATCCGAAGAGAGCTACATAAATGAATTAACCTGCGACTGAATAATCGAGGCCGTTCGTCCCATCTCCTGCCGAGAGCTTAATTAGTTCCGTGAAAACAGGATGGCCCCGCCACACCACAGATCAAGTCACTCTTAGAACTGTGCCCCCGTCCAGAACGTCCCCGAATTGCAGAAACACAGCGCTGGGAAAGCAGGCACGTGGTAAAGCGCAGCAGAGGACGATCAGAGGCCTTCCGCCTTCTACGTGCTGCACAGAACTGTTTTTACTTGTCAGTCTTGCCGATGGAATCGGAGTGTGAGGGTCACTCTCGTGACAGCTGCCGCCCTGCTCTTGAGATGGGAATGCTGTTTCGGCGAGAAATCATTATCTTTCGAGTGGACCGGTTCTCCTGTCTCTGCTTGTCAGCCGTGTCAGCCGAGTACTGCCTGACATGTTTGCAAACCTGATTCCTTTGTAGCCCCCTCGTTTGGGTTTGGGGTGTCATTTGACTCCTGAAGGTCTGAATTCAGCGGCTGCCTGCTGGAAACCCAGGTCCCCCTGTCCTGCCCTTGCCCCCCTTCCCCTCAGCCTCTGAGCACAAGGGCTTTCTCTGGACTCTCCAGCTCTGGGTTGTTCGTGGATCTGGTCATCTTGCTCTTATTCTAGAACTTTCCATCCTCCCTTCCTCACAGACCTGTGTCGCGAACGCTCATTTCATGCCAACCGGTTCTTGCAAACCTGGAGAACTTTCAAGCCTCCGTTGAGCCATTTGGGTGGGCAGTGTGCCCAGACCGTGGGGATGCAGCCTGGTGGACTGTTCTGTTGGGAATAATTGTGTCGGTTCCTCCCTCCTCTCACCTATTGTCCCCTCCCTTGTGGCGTGAGTCCTCATGTGCTATATTGTTAGGGGCCTCTGAGGTTCAGTGCTGTCCGCTGGTGGGGGCTGGGGCATCTGGTTCCTTCTTATTCCTTTTCGGGCCAGAAATCAATGCAGAGGATCCTCATCTTCAAGTACTCATTGTGCCTCAGTGGCTGCGTTTGCTCCAGGCCTCACAAACACATTCCAGGTCTGACAGTGCCTCCTTTGCTCAGAACTGGGGCAGCTGCTCTTCTCAGAACTGGGGCAGCTGCTCTGCTCAGGGGCTCCAACAGGAAGGGAACCTGATCGGGCTCTCCTTTCGCTCTGCACTCCCTCTCACCACAGCGTCTGGTTTCACTACCCGGTTCTTCCCATGTTACTCAGCCCTGGGCCACCCTCCTGGCCCCATGCCCAGGCCTGGCCAGTGGCCCAGAGATGAAGGTTGATGTTTCTGACAGGGTGATGTTATCACCGCAGGTTGCTGCCGCATCTGTGTCTGGCCGGGGGGGCCTTTGCCTCCCAATGCATGTTTAAATATCAACATACAATTATTCCAGCACTTTCTGGAGGGCTTAGAGCTTCGTCAGAGCTATGGACATGTTTATGAAACAATGTCCCCCCTCCAGCCCTTACAAAGTAGATCATGCGATGACATTTGGGGAAAAGTATCAAGGTTTGAAGGCGTGAGCCCATATGCCTTGTTAATCTGAATGCAAAGGACTTGGGGTTACAAGGTGTCAATGAACTCAGTTTGTATTACTGGACTGTTTGCTGTCATATACTATTTTGACTTAACGAGGATTTGACTTAACGAGGGGACACCAAAGCAGCCCGGATCACAGAGCCTATTCTCAGCTCCTTCACTAGTCGTGTGACAAGCCTGGCAAGAGCTGGAGGTTAAGGGCAGCCGTGCTTGTCTGTGTGCGGTGGCAGTCACGTCAGGGCCTTAGGCCCCCAGATTGGATGTCCCCCGTATACAGATGAGGAAACTGAGGCTGAGAGAGGTGAAATAATCTCACTGCCAGGCTCACCCAGCAGCAGGTAGTGGAGTTGGGATCAAAACCAGGTGGTCTGTCCTGAGGCCTCTGTTCCCAGCCCCTGGGTACACGGCAGGCAGGGCCTCCGTCAGCACACACCACCCACTAAGCTCGCTGTCCCTGCCGGCCCCGGGGAGGGAGGGTGTGAACATCTGCGCTGGAAAGTCAAGGTGAGGATTCATTCATTGATGCGTGGATTCCTTCACTCACTCATTCACTCACTGCCGCAGTGAGTGGAGTATCCGCTGTGTACCAGGCACTGCTCTAGGACACCGTGATGAACCAGACCAGGTCCCTGCTTCTTTGGGCTTTGTGTCCTAGTGGGGAGGACAGATAAGGGACAGGAACACGGGGGAGATGGTGTAGGGCAGCTGTGGGCTGCAGGGAGTGCGAGTACGAACGCCCAGCGGGAGAGGATGGGGGAGAAAGTGGAGGGAGAGGTGGAGCGGGCAGTGGAGTTCTCATCTGGAGTGGCCGTTGGCTGGGGGGGAGGTGGGACAAATGTCTGACACTTAGTGCCTGTGTCTGTGTTGACTGAGTGGAGTCTGTGCTGAGGGAGTGAAGGGGAGGCACTGTGTTCATCTGTTCGGGCTGCGTAAGGAAGTACGACAGGCGTGGCGGCTTAACGACAGAAACGTACTTGTTCCCAGTCACGGAGGCTGCGAGTCCCACAGCGTGGGGCCAGCACGGCCCGGTTCTGGTGAACCGGCTTGCAGACAGCTGCCTTCTCCTTGTATCCTCACGTGGCGGGAAGGGGCGAGCTGTGTCTGGCCTCCTCTTATAAGGGCATTAATCCCATTCGTGAGGGCTCCGTCCTCATGACCTCACTAACGGCGCCCCCCTCCCCGGGTCCCACCTCTTAACACCATCACATTGGGGATTTGATCTTAACACGTGGATTTGGGTTGGGGGAGGCACAGACATTCAGACCACAGTAGGCACGGTGAATGGCTGAACGGAGGGCGTGAGGAATGAACGGGTGAATGGAGGAATGAACGAGTGAAGGGTGTGATGAGTGGCTGAACGGAGGGCGTGAGGAATGAACGGGTGAATGGAGGAATGAACGAGTGAAGGGTGTGATGAGTGGATGAACGGAGGCCGTGAGGAATGAACGGGTGAATGGAAGAGTAGAGGAACGAAGGGCAAGATGAATGGAGGAACCCGAGGGCGAGAGGAATGAATGGGTGAACGAATGAATGAACGGATGAAGGGTGTGATGAATGGATGAACGGAGGCCGTGAGGCATGAATGGGTGAATGAATGAATGTGTGAGTGAAGGGCACGGTGAATGGATGAATGAGTGGAGGGCGCTCTGAAGTCGAGCCACTCAGGCTCGGGGTGGCAGTGGAGGGGCTGGAATGATGATCCAAGTCTCCCGACTCCCAGATGGGTTGTCTCGGCATCCGCCTAGGGGAGGCCTCCCTCCTCCAGGCTCATTTCGTTTGGGCCATCGCCTGGAGGTTTGCAGAGTGGCCTCCTTCCCTTTCGGCCGTGCCCACCCCTGTGGGCTGAAGTTAAGTCAAAGGTAGGTTTTGAAGCACAGGGGCTCAGGCGGGCGATTCATGCCCATCCGTCTCTCCTGCGATTGCCACCAAATGCAGGGCAGGCACCCTCGGGGGCTGGGAGGAGCCCAGTCTGGCTGGAGCACCCAGGGCGAGGAGTCCAGGGAGAGGGAGGTGGGAGAAGCGGGCGGGGCAGGGATGTGGGGAGCCTTGGAGGCCAGGTACGGCTTCTCCTGATGGGGCTGGGAAGCCGTGGAGGGACCTGGGCCACGGGAGTGAGGGGATCCTTTTTGCGCTGTGGGCCTCATCCTTTGGCCTCCAGGGATCTGCTTGCAGGTTCCTTCACTGGCCGCCCTGATGGGGGCCAGTAGGGTGCGGCTTGTTTGCTCTAAGCTGGGGAGACCCGAGGTGCTGGTGAGCCATCGCAAAGTGAAACGGTGGCCTTGTACAATTCTGCCTGGGTGGCCTGTGAACAGCTACAGGAAGGGGGCAGGACAGTGCCCTAATGACACTTGTCACTGGATTTAGGGCCCACCTGATAAGCCAGGATGCTCGCACCTCGAGATCCTTCACTAACATCTTTTTATTTATTAAAAATTTTTTTTTATTGGTCTATAGTTGCTTAACAATGTTGTGTTAGTTTCTGCTGTACAGCAAAGTGAACCAGTTATACGTATACATATCTCCCGTCTTTTTTGGATTTCCTTCCCATTTAGCTCACTGGAGGGCACTGAGTAGAGTTCCCTGTGCGATACAGTAGGTTCTCATTGATTATCTATTTTATACAGAGTATCGATAGTTTATATATGTCAATCCCAATCTCTCAATTCATCTCACTGCCCACACTTCCCCCTTGGTATCCATATTTTTGTTCTCTGTCGCTATTTCTGCTTTGCAACTAAGATCATCTGTACCATTTTTCTAGATTCCACATATATGAGTTACTATACGATATTTGGTTTTCTACTAACATCTTAACATCTGCGAAGACCCTTTGTCCACATCGGGTCACATGGCCAGGGTCTGGGTCTTGGGACGTGGACGTATCTTTGAGGGGACACCATTCGGCCCACCACACCTGCCTGCCGTCTCACACACCCTGCAGGAGCTCCACGCTGCAGCAGCCTGGCCGTCGTGGGGCATCGATTTGAATTTTCTGCAGCTTCCCTCCCCAGAGACACGGCTGCCTGCTGGGAGCCACGGCTTGGAGCCCCGCCTTCCCGGGCTTTCCCTGTGCTTTGCAGTCAGCCCTCCAGCTCCTGACAGTTGACCAAGCGGGGGCGGGGAAGCCCAGGAGGGGTGGGTGGGGGCCGTTTGCCTGGGGACTCAGCCCTTCCTTCTTAGGGAGACAAGACCGCCAGCAGAGCCTTCCAGAGCAGTCCCACCCGAGTCAAACCCCTTTTTCCTTTCGTCTGCCTCAGGCTCCGGAGTCCCAAGGGGGCCGGGAGCACATGGGCCTCTGACTTTTAAAGCAAAACTGAGAGCAAATTAAAGTTTCTCCTGCTGAGGGGGTGAGTTTCTCAGATGTGTGGTGTGGCCCCGATGAGCCTGGGTGGCTCAGGCGGGGCTCCCGGGATCCAGACCTGGGGGTCCTGCTGCTGGGACTGGCCCCCCATTAACTGTCACCATGAGCAGGTGCCCTTCCCGTGCCCTGCTGGGGGCCAGCTGCCCTCGTACTGTCCCACATCCATCCTCCTGGGTCCCCTCCTGGGTAGGTGTCACTGTCCACCCCTCCACTAGCCCGTGAGCTTGTAAACAATTTCCTAGAGTCACCAGCGGGTCCCCAGGCCTGTGCTTGTTCTCACTGTACCGCTCGGGCCCTCAGTTTTCTCCTGTGTGACGGGGGCAACATTGCCCTGCCTCCTGGGAGGCACCGGGACAGGAGATGCTGCAGGAGACAACAGGCCAGGACAGCTGTGGAAGCAGCCTGTGCCCGGGGGGCAGGCGAGGCAGCCGCCCACTTGGGCTTGGCCAGGAAGGCGGGTGCTGTGGGAAACAGAGAGGAAGGGGGTGCATGAGAAAGGAGGGGTCCTGGAGAGGCCTGAAGTTTGAGCTGCGCCGTCTGCCCAGGCCGGTTTCCTTTCTCCTCTTGCAGGTCAGAGGGGGCCAGGCAGGACAAAGGGTGGCGGGCTGGTCTGGCCTGGAGCTGGGCTGGTTCCAGGGCCAGAAGGGGGCGTGGCCGCCACTGGTCCCAGGCCAGCCCCCAGTTGCAGAGGTGGAGAACGCAGGCCCGGAGGGAACGTTGCTCATGGGCACAAAGGTCCGGACAGAGTCGGGACTGGAACTCAGGTCTCTGAGTGTTCATGGGCCTTGGTTGACCAGAGCAGAGCAGGCCCGGGCAGAGAGGATGCTAACTGAGGCAGACTGGGAGGGGCCTTGGGTCCCAGGCTGCAGAGATGGGCATCTCAGGCAGCAGGATCCACACAGGCTGTGAGAGGCGAATGTTGTGACAAAGCTTCGGGAAGGTGAACTTGGCGCTGCACGTGGGTCTGCTTGAGGAGGGACTGGTCATTGTGGGCAGAGACGGGAGCCCGGGGGCGTTGGTATGGGCCTTTCCTGCTGCCAGTGGCTGCGGCCCAGCCTGGGGGCCTCCTCCTCCGTGAAGGCTTCCCTTCTCCTCTGGGGGGCGAGCTGCCTGTGCTGCCCTGGGCCCCAGCCCTCTGTGTTGACTTGATCTGCACACTCCCTGAGGGCAGGAATGGGGGTGTCTGTGGGGGTCCCCAGGTTTCTCTGCTGCCGTGGGAAGGCCAGTGCTGGAGCCCCGCTGCACGTCCACTGCGTCCACGGAAGCAGCGCACGGGCCCGGACACCAGCTGCTTCCCGCCAGCCTCTGGGGAAAAAGTCTAATTATACAGGTTTAGAGTTCATCCAATAAGATTATTTGTCTTCTCTTTCTTTCTTTCTTTCTTTTTTTTAAAGAAAGACACTACAATACTAGTATTGACTGTCTTTAATTTGACACTTGACTGAGAGAAAAAAATACCATCTTAGGAATTCAGAGTATTGATCCGCGTTGCAGGCGGAGGTGGGTTTCCCGTCTTGGGGCATAAAAGAGCGAAGGACACAGTAGATTTATTTAAGGTGGTTTTCGCTTTGAAGGTAAGGCCGCTTCCTCTGCTCTTTTAAAAATGGTGTCTTGTGTGGAGGCAAGCATTAAACTGTCCGTTGAAAGCCCCATCAGATCCCCCTCCGGAGCCTTTCCTGGTGGCTTTGTTGTGGCTGCACTGGATGTGCGGAGGGGGAGCCCGGCTTGTTGGCCCACTAATCCAGCTCAGGGAGGCAGGGGGCCTTTATGAAAACCAATTCACGCCACTCGGCTGCATCCGATGGTTTCAGACAGCCGTCCCCGGGGCTCTGAGGCACTGCTTAAAAATTCAAGAGTGCGGTGTATTAATTAACGAGTTAATCCACGGAGAAGCTCGATGAACGAGCCAGAACCGTCACCCGTGTTCTCAGACCAGCACCTGAAGGAAAAGGCCGACTGGACCGTGAGAACTTGAACCTTCCACCCGGCCCCGGAGGCGCCTCTTCCACCGCAAGCAGGTGCCCCGCCGGGGACCCTGGCCGCATGGTCCCCCTCGTTTTCCAGACTGCTTTTGTGTTGGAGGCCCCCGGAGGCAGGGAGGGGGCTGACGGGGTCGGCCCCAGTCTGCTCGGGCTGCTGTGACCATAACTGGGGTTCAGCCACAGACAGTTATTTCTCACAGTTCTGGGGCCTGGACGTCCAAGATCAAGGTGCCTGCCGATTCTGTAGCTGGTGAGAGTCTGCGCCCTGATTTGCGGACGCCGCCTTCTCACTGTGTGCTCACATGGTGGAGAGAGATCTCTCTCTTCCTCTTGTAAGGACACAGTCCTCTTGGTTTAGGGTCCCACCCGAGTGACCTCATTTAACCTTAATTACCTCAGTCACGTTGGGGGTTAAGTCTTCAGCATATGAATTTGGGGGGACACAGTTCAGTCCATAGCAGAGTTGTGGGTATGAGGCCCTCCTTGCTTGAGGTGGCTGCTCTGCAGCCCAGGCACCACCACCTCCAGGAAGCCTTCCCTTCTCTCCTCTAGGCTTCCGGGGTGCCCTGTGCTGTCCTGGGTTGTGGCCTTCTGTGTTGACTTTATTGGTCAATTAGTCCTTCACCCTCTGGGCTTGGCACTAATATTAGACCCTGAGGGGTTAGCAGTTGGAAATCACCATCTATCTAGGGTGGATGGTACACCAGTATCTCCCATCCAGAGGACCCAGGTGCAGTTTGGGGAGTATTCCTGGAGATTTGGGTGCTTTCGGGATTAGTGATTGAGCTAATCTGGTTCTGTGACTCTCTGGACACACTGTGAGGCTTCATGCCTCTGGGCCTTTGTCTGTCCGCCTGGAATGCCCTCTTTCCCCTCCCTTTGGCCCACTTCTCCTCGGGAGTCGGCCTCATGTTTCTTCCTCCAGGAAGTCTTCCGGGGTGCACGGCTCAGAGCCCGCTGTGCTGCCTTTGAGCAGTCACTTATCTGTCTTCAGTGCCTTGCAGACAAGGTCTGGCTCTCCTCCCCGTTGTTGTTCAGTGTCTACCACCGAATGGGTGCCGGGTAAATATTTGTTGATGGAAGGAAGGCTCCCCTCAAGCCTGGAACTGTGCCTGACACCTAGTGGGCACTCAGTACGTGTTTGATGAATTGGATTCATTGAAGTCGGCAACGTGGATCCGTGGCAACCGCCAAAAAGATAGAGCTGCAGTTAATAAAGCCCTCCCAGACCTGGGACATTCGTAAAATATCACAATTTATGTAAAGCTTTTCATTATAACTCTGCAGGGAGTTTCCTCTGGTATTAGCATTTTTCAGACTCTCTTATCAGCAGCTCTTCAAGGATGAAAGCTGTGAGCTGCAGAAGGCGGGTGTCAGAGAACAAACACGGGCTATTTGCACATCCCACATAGAGATGGAAGTCGGCACAGCCGGCCCTCCGGAGATGCGGCGAGGCCCCGCCCACGCTCCGGCCTGTAAAGGACCCTTAACACATAACTTCCTCGCCACCGTGACCTGCAGCCACCTGATCGCTACTGGAGGAGAAGGACAAGAGTCCCCTTCCGACTGCCAGAAAAGCAGCCCCCAGAGTCGGCTCCTGACCCTCCTGGGGATCTGGGGGAGGGCATTGCATGGGGGTGGGCTGTAGGCAGCTGCGTGACCCTGTGCTGCAGGATCCTGACAGCTGGCCCCAGGGGAGGCCGGTCAACTCCATTATGGCCCAACTTTGTGAGCCCCAAGATGTCTGGGATTTGGCGGGAATTACTGGGGAGTCCCACGAGGCTTTCATCCCCACTGTCACTGAGAGCAGGGTCAGCAGGACCGCAGAACCGCAGCTCCGGGGGATGAGCTCGAAGACTTAGCCCTGTCCCCAGACCCCGCCGAGTGGCCTCTTTGTCTGATTTCCTGCTGTCGTTAGAATAATTGTATTTGCTCGCTGTAGAAGAACAGCACGGTGCAGCTCACAGAGCAGCTGTCCCTTTAAGGCTGACGCAACCCCTGTTACCATCTTGGCGGTTCCCCTTTCCCCCAGCCCTTTCCTATTTTGGGGGGGGGGGCGGGAGGGTGTGTGTCAGACTTTACTGCTCCAAACTCGGGCCAGACTTTTAGGTTGTCACAGGACTCTTTTTTCTGCCTCTGTTGAGAAAATTTTATTTATTTTCCTTTGTTCTGTCTGTGTGTGAATTACATAAGTTTGTTTTTCAAACATTAAAGTAATCTTACATTTACGGGATATGCATCACTCGTTAATGACACACGTTTTGTGTATTTTTGCATTAATGTCCTTATTTTATTGAAATATCATTGATTTCCAGTGCTGTGTTAATTATTGCTGTACAGCAAAGTGACTCAATTATATGTATATATGTGTGTATGTGTATGTATACATATATATATATATATTCCTTTTTGAAAAAATATATTCTTTTCCATTATGGTTTCTCACAGGATATTGGATGTAGACCCGTGTGCTGTACAGTAGGACTTTGTTGTCTATCGTTCTCTATGTGAACGCTTACATCTGCTAACCCCAGACTCCCACCCCATCCCTCCCCAACCCCCTCCTCCTTGGCAACCGCCAGTCTCTTCTCTATGTCTGTCACAGGATTTTTGATATTGGGGTGATGGGGAGGGGCTGAGGCCTGCCCCTCCCTCGCCGGCTGTGGTCGGGTTAGAGTGGGGCATTGGCATGGGGCGGGTGTGACAGCCACTGCCATTTCCAACTTTCTTTGAACCTTTCATCCTTGTGAACCTGGACTTCTTCTCTGTGCTTGTTTCGTACGCTGAATATGGTCCCTCCTCCCCCTCCCCGCGGAGGGCAGAGTCAAAGGGACAACGGAGGAGCACGTCCACGCTTACCACGTGGCCTTGGCCGAGCCACTGAACCTCTCGAGGCCTCAGCTTCTCCATTTGTAGGACGGAGACAATAGCCCCTGCTGTCTAGTGCGGTTGTGAGGGTTAAGTACAGCAGCGGCTGTAAAACACAGGCCACGGTGCATGGCAGGCCCACAGGAAGGGCCCTCGGGGGTTAGGGTCACTGCCGTCTGTTGCGTACTAGTCAGGACAAGCAGTGCTGGCTGCTGTAACAAGCATCTCCGTGTGCTGACACGGTGACTGTTGACTTTGCTCTCGTGCAGGTGGGGAGTGACCGGTGACCTGGGCCCCTCCCTCCTGTGGCCCCAGAACCTCGTGGCCTTGACTTCAGCCCTTTAGACAGGAGGGAAGGAGGACAGACCATCACCTGGTTGTGCAGTGTTGCCTGTCATGTGACCCCAGGGCTGTGAGGGGGACCTACCGGGGCTTACACACCTCCCTTCACCTGAGGACAAAGCCCTGTTCCTGGGTTCATTTCCCACTTCTGGGAGATCCTTTTTCCCCCTTCTCTGCCTTGTGGGCAGGTCCTCCCTTCATTTCCTCTGGTCCCACCCTCCCTGCTCTTCTGTCCCTGGGCTCCACGAGCCAGGGCCCAGGGGGCAGAGGGGCCTGGAGAGGGGAGACGTGGCTGCTGACTCTGCTCAGACCTCAGTTTCCTCACCTGTGAAATGCTCACCTTTCCGTGCTCACCTTACAGCCAGCGGGCTCTCCTCACTAAGGCTTCTCCACGGCTGCCCCCCGGGCCGTCCCCACCTGTGCCTACTTCCTGTGCGGACTGCTGGGCTCTAAGCTCCCAAGGGCAGGGTGCATCTTCCGCACCGCTGGGTCCCCTGTGCCTTCCACAGGGGTTTTAGCATCGTCGATGGAAGCTTAGTGCTTAGAGGCCCTCAGGGATCCCCTGGTCCCACAAACCCATTGGCCAGATGGGGAAACTGAGGCCTGGAAAGGCCAAGGGCTTGCTGCGAACCACAGTGACTCAGTGAGAGGATGGAGCCTGGAATCCAGGTCTATGGACTCCCAGCTGGTGTCCCTCCCGTGCTGTCACGTGTGAGCGCGTGTGTGTGCGTTTGCGCGTGTGCACGTGCGGGGCAGTGGGGGCAGGGGCTGGTCTCTGAGTTGATTTGTTAACTGAAGTGGCTGTACAAGCCAGCATTTATTCTTCATTCATTTGTTCAGTGAGTGAAGGCTGAGGGCCTGCCCTGAGCCTGGCACTGCTGAGCAGATGATGAGGAACAAGGCAGACGTGATCCCGGCCGGGCCTGCTTGGTAGGGGATGATGACGTTAAAGAACTAATTTCACGGTTAGTGATTTAATTACGCCAGCCTCGAGCACTGCTGCAAAGGAGCACGGTGCTGGGGGAGCGGTTCACCTGGGGGTCAGGAGACCTCTCTGAGGAGGGGCCGTGTTAGCAGAGACTCCCCAGGGACGGAAGAGAGATGGCTGAGTGAAGCGGCACATGGAGGAGTGTTCCAGGCAGAGGGCGTGACATGTGCAAAGGTCCTGAGGTGGGAACGACCATGGCTGTTCAAGGCAGAGGTGGCTGGAATAGAATAGAAGCAGATGGGGCGGGAGAAGGGCTGCAGAGCACGGAGTCATGTAGCCAGTGAGAGGAGTTTTAAGCAAAAGCAGTAAGAAGTAGGGAGAGGGTTGAACAGCTGGACGGACATAGGATCAGGCTTGCTTTCCGTACGATCCCTCCGGCCGCAGGTGCACAACCGGTGAAGTGAGGCCTCAGGAGGAGGCCGGAGCCCTGGGTGTGAGGCGACCACTGCTGTCCAGCCAGGCCTGGGGCTTGGGCCAGCCTGGAGGCTGGGGGTATGGGGAGAGGAGGACAGGGTGGAGAATCCACGGGACTGGCGATGGGCGGGGGGGCCCCTGAAGGAGGAGGCTTCCAGGACGGCTTTCGGGTTTCTGACTGGACCCCGGGTGCATAGTGGTGCCCTTCCTGGGAGAGAAAAGTCTCGTGGAGATTGAGGACTGGGCCCCGGGGTATCCAGGCCAGCATTTCTTCTAGAGCAGCAGAAACTCCTGAGCGTGAGTGGAAAGGGTCAGTGAACTGCGTCTGGGGAGGGCTGAGAGCGGATGTGTCAGAATCTCCGAGGATGGAGAAATGGAGGAAGGTCACTGAGAGGCTGCAGTTGCTGTGTCCCCATCACGGTCGGGCCTTCGCGTGTGATTCTCACCAGGGCCCAGAGAACGCAGCATACATTCTGTCTTTACGGATGAGGAAGCTGATGCCCAGAGAGGAAGGCCACTCGGCTTGTCCAGGTTCACCTAAAAGCCTCCACAGCCGGGTTGGGGACGTGTCCACACTGGTCCCGCAGGGCCGAGGAAAGGGTCAGGAGACAGGGTGTGGGGACGTGGCGTGTGGTCTGGGGAGGACGTCCCTCAGGGCGGGGACTTGCCTGGAGAACCGGACCAACCTTGCAGGCCGAGGGATGCCAGGACTTGGCTTTCGCACACCCAGTGTGCTCTGGGTGCCCCCATCTCCCGCAGAGACAGGCGAGCTGAGCCCCTCCTCCCCTCCCAGTAGAGGTACCGAGGCCACTCTCTCCTGCGTTTCCCAAGCGGGCCACTGTGGAGGCCACGATTACAGACAGACTCACGGGGACCCGGCTGCACCTGGGAGGGACAATCTCTGTGTCTTCAGGATGCGCAGGAGAAAAAGGCTGTATGTGTCTGCGGTTGTCCTTGTTTCTTTTCTCTGTTATCATCCCACGTAGCTCGTGAAGGGAGAGGAGGTGGGCCACCGAGGAAATGAGCTAACGAAAGGAGGGGTTTGCAGACTTCCGTGACATCTGTCTGCCACCCAGTTGCATCCTGCTGGGCCGGCCAGAACTGGGAGGGGGCTGCGTGGCGGTCCTGGTGGGCCGGCCATCTCCAGTGCTTCCTGGAAAAGTTGTCCTGGTGCCGGAAACGAAGATGAAGTTGCCATGCAACTTGGCAGCCTGCTGAATGTGTTTGTCCAGAAGACACTTAGTAATTAAAAAAGAAAAACAGTGTGTGCTCATTAGGAAATCCAGAAAAGCAGGAAGAAGGAGGGTGGCCATGGCAACCGCATGCAGCAGCCCCGGGCCGGTTATCTTTGGTAAATTTCCTTCCAGTCTTTCTTCCTTGCAGGAGTCTGGGGGTTGAGACTTTCCTGACCGCAGGCATTGGTGTCCTGACTTATTTTTCACTTCGCTTTGTAGCATATACATTCCCCACGCCCCTCCACGGTCCTCGCAGATACTGTTTATGACAGCGGCCTAAATGTCCACCGAGTGGATATTCCCCAATTTTTTCCACTGCTCCTTCGCTGTTGCTTATTTCTAGCTCTCCACGAGTATGGATGGAGATACCACTTCTGGAGTTGAAGACTCTTTCCTTAGGAGAGATTCCTAGAAGTGGAGCCACCCGTCACAGGTGTGACCATCTGGGGGATGTGTGTAAAGCCCACCTCTCACTCCCCGGAGGGCTCTGTCTCACCCGGGCTGCCGGACACGGGCCGATGTTTCTGATGCTGGCGCAGGCACCCTCCTTCCAGGAGCTGCTCCCTGGACGGCCCCGAGGTCGAGATGCGATACTTTCTTTGGCCGAGAAGGACAACAGGGCTCACTTCCCACGAGCGGCTCTCCTTAGCGCTGCTGGTGTAAACTTCTTAGGTCTTAACCATGCCGAGGCCTCCTTCTGCAGGTCGCGTTGTACGGCCTGGCCTGCTGGGATCTTTCCTTCCTTCCAAAGGCGCTCAGCATATCCTCATTACTGCTGCCGGGCGTCCTCTTTGCTTTTGTTCATGGTTTCACATGCTCCGAGGCCGCAGTGCTGCCTTCCTGCCAGGCCCGGCTGTCGCCTTCAGATGCACGCAGCGGGCGAGGAAGGCCGGCTACGGTTCATTTGCATCCTCATTAACCGAGAGGTTCTGAACATCACATACATGCGCACACGGCTCACTCATCGATCCAAGAAGTGGTGCTGGGGAGGTGGAGAAGGGGTGATCTGGGGGGGCTTCTTGGAAGTGGTGTGGATGGACAGATACGGGGTGGGTTTCTTCTTTTTTTTTTTTTTGCGTTACGCGGGCCTTTCACTGTTGTGGCCTCTCCGGTTGCAGAGCACAGGCTCCGGACGCTCAGGCCCAGCGGCCGTGGCTCACGGGCCCAGCTGTCCCACGGCACGCGGGACCCTCCCGGTCCGGGGCATGAACCCACGTCCCCTGCATCGGCAGGCGGACTCTCAACCACTGCGCCACCAGGGAAGCCCCGAGTGGTGGGTTTCTTATAGAGAGAAAATCTGAAGCAAAGGTCTGTGACGGGATGTGAGGGGTGATAAACTTGAGAACAGTGCGTTCTCTGGAGCAGCCGGGACGGGGCTGGGAGGTGAAGGGAAGGAGGGAGGGAAGATGAGGCGGGAGGTGGGTCAGAACCAGACTGGAAGAGCCTCGCAGGTGTGGAACAGCTAAGGTGAGGGTTTGGATTTTATCCTGTAGGTCATGCAGAGCTGTTGGCGGTTTCTGGATAGAGATGTCTCTGAATGTGACTGCAGATGTCAAACGTGCTATCAGTGTGCTCTCTGGCCTGATTGGACTTCATTTCCCAGAAGTTCATTTGAAAAACAAATAAACCCCTACCCCGTTTCTTTGTTATTTATCCTCTAAAACCACTGTGGTTCTTTGGGCTTCCTGGCCCTCTGGATTCTGGATGAATGGGAGTTGTTCTGGCCTTTAACCGTCGAGCCGTCCTGGACCATGTTGCTTGCACATAAAGCCCGCAAGGGCCAGAACCAGGTCTCCCACGGCCGTCGTCCCCCCAGAATGGAGACCCTGGGAGGTACGTCTGAGGCCTTCTGGGAGGGGGCACGGAGACCTTCAGATCACCAGCGTGGCTTCTGACAGCGTCCAGGGACCACCTTTGTCAGGGAGCACTGTCACCCCAGTCTTGTTGGTGGTGTGGGTGCAGGGCTCTGGAACTGTGGAGGGGAGAGTCTGCTCTGCCCTCTGGCCCAGCCAGTATCTAAATGCCATGGGAAAGGGGAACGCCCTCACCCAGCTGCTGGCTCTCCCTCCCCCCTCCTCCATCTTCCTTCTCTTCCTCCTCCCCCTCCCCTCCCCTCCCCCTCCCCTCCCTCCCCTTCCCCTCCCTCCCCTTCCCCTCCCCTCCCCCTCCCTCCCCTCCCCCTCCTCCATCTCCCTTCTCCTCCCCCTCCCTCCTCTCCATCCCCCCTCTGTCCCTCCCCCTCCTTTCCTCCCCCCTCTCCCCCATCTCTCCTCCCCCTCCCTCCTCTCCATCCCCCCTCTGTCCCTCCCCCTCCTTTCCTCCCCCCTCTCCCCCATCTCTCCTCCCTCCCCCTCCTCTCCTTCCCTCCTTCTTCCCCTCCAGAGACACCATTATGGCCACCCACACAAAGAGGCAATTGTGAATCCAGCCCCACAGAAACCCCCGGAACATGGTGGAGGCCTGATTTCCATGAACAAGCGGAGTCCCGGCCAGGGCCATTGCAGGCGGCAACCTGAGCTGGGGCGGCCGGCCGGGTGGTTTGCTCTGGGGCTTTGTCTGCGGATGAAGAGCCCTGGCCGGGTGCCACGTTGCCTTGGCAGTGGGGGCTGGATGCCCAGCGGAGGCTGAGCCGCCCCGCCGTGGGAGTGGTCCACAGGGGCCGGAGCCCAGGGCGGGGGTCTGCGGGTGGGAGGTGTTGGCGAAGCCCTGCACGCTCTGGTTTGAGACTGCCTGCTCTGGGCCTGTGCGTGGGGGCACCCGCAGGGCGGCCCCGGTACACGCGTGTGGACAGGACCATTCCATCACCCTGATTTGTCGTGGTGGTGGTGGGGGAGGTGGTGGGACGTGCCCAGAGTGGGTGTGGTGCCCCCCGCTGTGCAAGTGAACACTTCCTGCACCCAAGCCTCAGTTTCCTCACCTGCCAGACGGGCCTCCTAACACCTCCGCAGCTGGGCTGCGGTACGCCCGCCCGGGGGGTGGGCACGAGGGAGCGAGCACATGGCAGGTGCTCTGTTAGGACACTTGAAGGCAAAGCTGACAACCTCCCATGGCCGGGGCAGGTCTGCCTTGCAGACAGGAAGCAGCTCCCAGCCTCCCCTGAGGTCAGCAGGGATCTGATCCCCGTGGGGATGGAGGGGGCATCCACGGGGAATTGGAACCCAGCGCCTGCCCAGCACGGTGGCTGCAGTGCCACCTGCTGGCCGGCCCCGGGCTGACCCCGTCACCGGGGCTCCTCCATCTGGTGCCCCCCCCGCCCCCCCCGCCCCCCGTCTCGCCGGCGCCCAGGAAGCCCCCGCTGAACCCCTGCCCTCTCATGGTCACTAGGAGCCGGAAGTCTCTTCCTCTCTGGCGGACACTGTTTCCTCTCCAGTGGTGACAGTGGTGAGCCTTGTGTGCGGCCTCTTTTCCAAAGGGCCCCCTGGGACCCCCAGTGGCCCCCTATCTTTTGCCCCTGCGGACACTCCGCACTGGTGGAGTGTGGACCTTGGGCAGGTGATTGGATCTCTCTCAGCCTCGGTGTCCCCACCTGTCAAATGGGCATCCGTATCACAGCCACTCAGGGCTGTGGGGAGGCGGTGAATGTGTTAATACTTGCAAACATTAGACAAGGCCACGCTCCCTCCTGCAGGTCAGCAGCCGAAAACAGCAAACTGTCTAGAGGCAGAGCCCGCGGCGGCCTTCTTCTCACTCGGCAGCCCCTGTCTGTTGGGGACGGTGGGGCACGGGTGCCTCTACTTCTCGGCCACCATGTGCCTGGCCGCGTCTCAGATGCCCAGAACCAGCTTTGTGGCTGCCGGCTCCCCACACATCAGTGTCTTCAAGGCCCTGGATTCACACGTGCAGGTGCCCCTCTGACGTGCCCCTGCTCTGCTGTCTTCTGGCTTCCAGACTCAGCTGACCTCTCTCCTTCTCTGGGGGTGTCCTCCCCACCTCCCCGGACGCCTGTGGGCTCGCTCTCCGGGCCTCTGCTCTGTGCCTGGTGGAGGGGACAGGGATTCCTCATGCCAGCTCTCTACTTCCTGGAGGGCGAAAAACCCCGGCTGAGTCACCCCCGCACTCCCGCTGCCCATCTCGGGGTCCCACGCGGTGCTCAATAGCTGCGGGAGGAACCAGCGAGTCGGGCTGGGAGGAGAAGCCGGCCATCCGCCTGCCTCTCGCGTCATCCGGCTGCAGCCCCGTCCCTGCATGAATGCCGCTTTTGTGTTTGTCCTCCCCGGGGATGTTGCTGGGTGGGGGGTGCTGGCTTGGGAGGGGGATCCCGACTCTGGTCCTGCTGACCCCTAAGGCTCTGGGGCCCTGGGTCAGCTGCTGCCACTGCTGAGTGACTTGAAGTTCCCTTCTGGGTCTGGTGTTCACGGGGCCCACGTTCCCAGGTCCCTGTCTGAGCTTCTGGAGGCTTAGAATCTGTTTCCAACCCAGCGACAGGAGACCCGCCGAGGAGGGAGCGTGAGACATATTTTCTGTGAATCCAAGGGCCAGGCCAGCCCCAGACTTAGGCCCTGTCTCAGGAGTTGCTGGGGACCCATAATGCCACTTGCGGGGCCCAGCTCTGCCTTTCCTCGAGTCGTGACCTCTCTGAGGGCCAAAGAGTCGGTGGGAGCCGGGAGAACGGGCCTCCTGGAGATGGTCCCTCTTCCAGCCACAGCCGGGTTACCTGGGACCCTGGGATTCTGTGCCCAGATGGCCCGAGCTAGCTTCCAGGGCCTGAGAAACCTATTCTCTGGGTCTGTCCTCCCAGAGTGGGCTGTGCAGCCAGTGTGTGCCCCTGCAGCCCGGGGTCTGGCCGAGGGAGGTTACAGATGGGGGAGAATGGAGCCGGGGTCCATGCCGGTGTCCACGCGTGTGTGTGCAAGGCCGCTCAGGGTCCAGGATGGGGCTGTGGAGGGAAGAGAGAGCGGGGGTTTGGGGGCATCCACTTGTCCTCGAATCCGGGGCTCTCCCCGTGTTTGGGGGAGGCAGGGGTGAGTTCCGGGCACAGAGGAGCCCCAGCAGGGGTGAACGAGGAAGGGCTGGGGTGCTGGAAAGGGAGTTATGGGAGGCCAGAGGTCAGGCTGGGTCTCTCCTGGGGTCACATCTGGCTTCTGGGTTGATCGTTGAGGCCAGGATACCCGGAAATCGCGGGCAACAACGCACACTTTTCTGGGAAGGGTGGCCGGAGCCTTCTCCGGCTCCCGGAGGGATCAGCGGCCCAGGCCAGCATCAGCACCAGCGGCCTGGAAGCCCCATGTGTTGGAGCTGGGCCTCTGTGGCCAGTGTGTTTCTCAGAGCCAACGGCCTCCCTTCCCACAAGCGTTTGTCCTCCTCCCGGACAGGGCCTGGTGGGAAGATAATTAAAAGTGACCCAGCACTGCAGAGTTGTGCAAATTGCGGGATTAGCGGGGCATTAGCGGGAAGCCTCACAAAAGGGCCACCCTGGCCCTGCCGCCCCTCCCAGCCCCCAAACCCCAGCTCAGCACATAAAGCGGAACGGTGGTGAGCCGGTGGGGAGGTAAGCAGAAACGGGGGCAGGAGCATTGAGCCCTGCGGTGGCGGGATTCACTGTGCTTTGGTCTGCAGGGATGAATAGGGACTTTGCAGACAAAGTGGGTGGCCTGGCGGGGGGTAGGGGCTGCCCTGGCAGCTGGGAGCCCCCGGGAGGTGGGCGCCGGGTGCGTCTGAGTGGCTGGCGGGCTGGGCCGTGATGAGCAGTGGGTGATGCGCCCCGCGCCCCAGTCAGCTCACCGCCTTCCCCGTAGAGAGGTTCGCCTCAGCTGGCTCTCCCTCCGAGCAAGGCTAAGTTCCTTTCGGTATGGGTTGCGCGGCCCCCGGGTAAATCTCTCCGAGACCATCTGGCCTGGAACATCAAAGAACAGCTGGGGATAATGTTATTCCCTTGCTTTTAAAACAAGGCGAAAGCGCCCACACTTCTGTGAAGTGCGAGTGTGTTAGAGCCTGGAGAATTTTCTACCCGGTTGATTTTTGTTGTTCTTCTTAAAGGTATACGGGAAAGGCGCCGAGGGCCTTTAGATAGCCCTGGTTGTCCAATTGTCTGAAAAACGTGGAATCGGGAACCCCGTGGCCCAGGGCTTCTGCTCGTGGGCACCCCTGATTCGAGCACTTCATCTGATCCCCTGGGGCCCGATGGGCCGGGCCGGCTGCCTGCGGTCCGTTTGTGTTGCCTGGGCTTCAGCTCGGCACACCCACCTCTGAGCCCTCCGTGATCCCATCTCAACACCCAGCCAGGCACGTGAGCCAGAGAGCTGGCCTTAACCTTGACTCATCCTTTCCCCAGAGACGCCAGACACCCACCCTGCCCTGACTCCGGCTGCCCTCCGAGCTGTGGCAAGAGTATAGGGCAGGGGCGGCAAGGCAGATCCTAGAGACCCCTCTGAGCTAGAAGGGCAGGAGGGAGGGTCCGGTGGAACCGGCTTTTCTCGTTGGAAGCTGATACGACAACTAAAGGCTGGCAGATTTGGGTCCAGCGAGAACGACCTGCCCTCTGCTGGTCCCCGTCGGCTGGGAGATGGGAAAGGCATTGTCCCTTCGTTCAGAGCCACTGACTAGTGCGTTGATCAGGAGCTGAGCTGGATTCTTGTGGTGGGGGAGCCTGGAGATCTTCCTGGAGGAGGGGGCCCAGGAGTGGGAGGGCCTGAGGGAGGAGAGGGTCCTCTCCAAGGCATGGAGCTGGAGGCACTCTGGGTGGGAGTAGAGGCCCCTTTCCTGGGGGCAGGGGGTAGGCACTGTCTGGCTCACCTCTGGGTCCTAGATGTAGCCCAGAGCTCGGCCTTCAGTGTCCTTTCACCCACCTCGTTCGTTCATTCCACGAATATTTGTTCCGCACCTACTATGTGCCAGGCATCAAAGATACAGCAGCGATCAGAGCAGAGAACCCCCCCCTCTCACGGCGCCTACCTTGTGGTGGGGGAGTCAGGGAGCCGGTGCTGAATGCTTCCTCCTCTACACACACTTGGGGTGACCACACCCCCCCGAGAATGCACAAACAAACGAGCCAGTGGGCCTTGGATCGGTGTCACACAGGGTTCTCAGAGGCTGTTCTCTACGTCCCAGAGGGCTGAGCCCGGGGCTCGGGGGGCCAGGCTGACACCCGGCTTGTGGTCCCAGCTGTGGCAGAGATGCACACTGGCCTGGCCTGGGGAGCCCTGTGGACAGAGCTCGCCGACCCCTCCACCCCCCAGGCCAAAGGCCTAGGCTGCCCTTGCTGCCGCACGAGCCCAGGGGCTGGTCGGAATCCACCCAGCTGCCCCCTCCGCCTGCCCTGCGTGCTGTGAATCCTCAGGGGGCCGCAGGGGAGAGTTTCCTGAAATAATCAAAACGAGGTGACAGTAGGCAGTTTCCACTCTTTTTCCATTAGCCGAGCTGACCTCCCAAGTGGCTTGTCACTCAGCACGTGTTTCTGGATTGCGCTGTAGTTGATCTGGAAGGATGTGGTTAACACCTAGGACCCTTCTTCCTGCATTATTCACTTCCTTCTTGGGCAAACCCGACGGACACAGCACCACGTACGTGCCGTGCTCTCTGTCCTCACCTTCCCTCGCCGGCCTCTCCCGTCACCCCTGCGGGGGCCTCTGTGGTCCACCTGGGAACCACAGGCGGCACAGAAAGTGGGTGGGTGGGCCATCCTTCTACACTGCACTGTCTCCACCTGCAGAACATCTTTCCCGGCTCAGAACTCAATTACGTGGCATTTCGTTCACTATTTCCTGTCCCTGGTCTTGTCCCTGGGGCCCGATTGCAGGCACCATCTCCTTTCCCCGGGGTGTATGGGGCAGGCATTTGCAAGGATGCTGGTTGCAGGTGGAGTCAGCTGTGGTCCCTTCCCTCAAAGAGCTTGCACGTGGCTGGAGAAAAGATGCATAAATGACTAATCTCTGGGCAGTGGCTCCCATCTCAGAAAGCCAAGTTCATCACCGGGCCTCTGAGATCCACACCGCCCCCCTCCGCCTCATCTCCTATGACAACCTGCTCCAGCCCACGGGCCTCCTGCTGAGCACAGTCCTGCCTCAGGGCCTTTGCACTTGCCCCAAATGCCCTTCCTGCAGCCCAGTGTCTGCCCGGTGCTGTCTTCTCCTTCAGGCACTGTACAGGCGTCACTCCTCAGGAAGGCCTCCCTATCTCCTTATTTAGAATCACAACCCAGGGCCCACCCCACCTGCTCTGGGCCTCTCCTCCGTTCGGTTTTTCTCCATGCGTTTGCCAGTTACACGTAACCATGTCCCGTTTGTTTGTTTACCGTCTGTCTCCCCCAGTGGACGAAAGCTCATTTGTCCATTTTGTCTGCTGTCGTACCCACAGCTTCTAGAATGATGTCTAGCACACAGTGCACAATCGATCCGTGTGTGTGTGTATACGAGTGTCTCTTTTCGTACGCTATATAATAAGGATATCAAATAGCATTTTATGGTGTCGATAAATATAAGACCATCATCTGACTAGCACTTCAGAGCTTCCCTAATCGTGTATTAATAGCTTAGGTTTGTGTCCCCGGCTGTGTGAGGGTCTTAGCCTGACAGTGATTTCACCAGCAGATCTCTGTGGCCGAGGGTGTCCGTGGGCTGGGTGCCGTGTTCATGATGAAATATTAACATGGCAGGTGCTCGTGGCCCTCCTTCCCGTGTGCAGAACAGAGCTCAGACAGAGTAATGGAAAGCAAATCTAATTCAGTTTTCCAAAATTAGTGCCCTGGAGGACCTTTTCAAGAAGGAGCTGGTGCGGTGGGTCAGAGAAGACGGCCAGAGCAGGGGAGGCACCTCCCCAGGGACACACAACATCCAAACCAATGAGACTTCCCCGCCTTCATTAAGTAAAGACGGCAACTTTTTTATTTTTTGAACATCGTTATTGGAGTATAATTGCTTTACAATGGTGTGTTAGTTTCTGCTTTATAACAGAGTGAATCAGTTATACGTATACATATGCTCCCATATCTCTTCCCTCTTGCAACTTTTGTTTTTTTTGCAGTACGCAGGCCTCTTACTGCTGTGGCCTCTCCCGTTGCGGAGCACAGGCTCCGGACGCGCAGGCTCAGCGGCCATGGCTCACGGGCGCAGCCGCTCCGCGGCATGTGGGATCCTCCCGGACCGGGGCATGAACCCGTGTCTCCTGCATCGGCAGGCGGACTCTCAACCACTGCGCCACCAGGGAAGCCCCCCTCTTGCAACTTTTAAGTTGTGTTGGGAACTCAATTTTAAGGAGTTGTTAGTGGATCTTATCTTTGGTGACGATGATGTCTTTCACGCTTTTTCTCTTTTCCTTTCTCCCGTTCTTCCTCTTCTAAAAAGAAAGCCAGCTCATCGCTTTCCGTTGCTTTAAGATTCCTCCGCGCCTCTTGCTGGTCCTTGAAATGCATTAGGTGTGAATTTGCGCCATCTCAGGATGCAGTCAGTCCTCTTGGTCCCTTCTCGTTCGTTCTTCTTTGCAATTGTTTTTTTTTTAATCTAGGCTGCGGGGACCTAGTGCCACCGCCAAGTTGAACGAGACTTTTTGAAGAAGAGTTCATTTTGGCATTTGGGGTGCCCTCCGTACCCCACAAACTCTTTGGGGAGCTGAGGGTCTGTGGTACTGAATTCTGAGTATCTTTTCATCATCCACCGCCTGCTCCTCGTTTCTGGGCCTTGAATGGGGCCAGCACAGTAGGTGCTTAACCATCATTTGCTGAATCACGGACAAAGGAAAACACCATGTATAACCAGCCGAGCCCTGGGCACAGAGCTCAGCAGAGCTTACCACCCCGGCAGGGGACGGTGACATTCACTGTGGGACCCGCTGTGAGAGCACCCTGGGGGAAGGAGGCCAGAGGCAGGAGGGTGAAGGGGTCACAGTGGCTGGGTACTCCCGGTTAGCCAGGCCCTGTGCACAGTGATTTCGGGGGCTTTCTCCTAAGAACTCTAGGGAGGAAATGCAATTGTCAGTCTCAATTTATATCTGGAAACCAACGCACAGTTTGTTTACCAAGACTCCGTATCGTTCATTCATTCATTCACCACATACTTACAGAGCGCCTGCTGTATTCCAGGCATGGTCTCAGCGCTGGAGATGCAGCGAAGGGCAAAAGACCAAACCTTTCCTGTTTTTTTTTGGCCTTATATTCTCATCTGGGGATGGAGGACACAGATAAAAGACCAAAGGAATAAAGACACAGTCAGCGGCTAGACAGGTGGACGTGTCGGACTCAAAACCCTCCTCCTTGTTAGGAATAGGGACGGTTTATGGTCGATACTCTGGGGAGAGAAGACGTCCCTCCTCCGTCCCTCTGTCTTCTCTCTCTCCCTTCCTTCCTTCGTTCATTGATTCACAAACACGTGTTTAGCATCTTTTCCAGGCTCTGCCGGTGGGAGGATTGATGGGGAGGAGGTGGGATGTGGGTGGATGGGCGGCCTGTCTTCCTCCCATCCGTGCAGTGTCCTCATCGAACAGATGGTTCTCGAGGCTATGTTGTCCATGGGCCCTGTTCCTGTCCTCAGGATTGTGTGAGTGATGTGGTGTTTGTGATGCACTGTGAGTATTCAGTGGAGGCTGGCCCCCTCTCGGGTTTCTTTTCCAAAGAGCTGGACCTGGGCTGGGTAGAGGGCAGAGACGCTGGAGCAGAGCAGGGCCGGGATTCCCGGTGGGCCCACAGGAGGGAGGGCTCCCGGGGCTGGGCGTATGCATGGGGGTCACTCTCCGTTCCAGGAGAAGGGGGAGGTCAGACGTGTTCTGTGCTGGTCTGGGCGTCATTCCTGCAGATAAGGGCTCTGCTCAGGGTGCTGTGCAGAGCTGCTCGGAGGCCAGGGGTGGCCTGGTCCCTGGAGGGTGCGGGCACAGTGCAGACAACCAGGTCTGATGTCAGGTCAGCGGGACGGTGGGCGGGAGAACTTGTAGGGGACCCCTAAGATGCGGGGAGGGGGGCTTTCCAACGCCCAGCGCCTAGAGTTAATTCCTTGACAGTGGAGGGGTCTGTCTGACCCTCACCCCCTGGGGGGTCGGAGCTATTTTGATGCCTGGCGGTCACGCTGTCCACCTCCTGGGTTTCCCGAGACAATCCAGTTCTCGAGGGTCTGCTGTGTTTTGGGGAGGCTGAGGCTGCGGTAGGGCGCAAGGTCTGACCAAAGATTCCCAGGAAGGGGCAGAGCAGCTGGCTGACCAAGTCCGAGGAGCTGTCGCTGTGCAGACCCCTTCTTTCCCGGCCCCCGACTGCTCTCAGAGCCAGACAGAGACCATGCTGTGCTGGAAGGACGCACACAGGCCCCGGGAGGGGATTCCAGAAGATTCCATGCACGACTCACTCTCCTTCACTTCCAAGCAGCCTGGAAGTACCTTCCGTAACTAATTCATCCAGAAAAGGAGAAAGGCAGCCCCTTGGATGTGCACAACTTCCTGTGCGTGCTCTCGGACCGCTCCCGTCGGGGAGCGTTGCCTCGCGTTGCCGGTGAGGCAGTGCAGGCTGGGGGGCCAGGTGCCTGCCAGGACACGCGGGCCACCCCGGAACGCGGGACTGGGCCTCGGCCACTGCTCCCTCCAGGCTTCGCCCCACTGCTTCCCTCAGTGCTGAGCTGTTCATTGTTTCCGCATTTTCCTCGCAGGAAGGGAATGTCTGCGGGTGGGTGCTGACAGCTGCTCTGTAAACACCGGGGGAGGAGAGCAGAGCTGCAGCCGGACCAGTGTGTGTGTGCGCGTGCGTGTGCGTGTGCGTGCGTGCGTGTGTGCGTGTGCGGGCTAGCGTACTGTGAGGGTGTGGGCTTCTGCCTTTTTGCTTTTTCACCAGCTGTCTGTGGCTCCCCTCTAGTCCCTCTGTTCATGCCTCTGGTGCAGGTAGGACGTGTGGACCTTGCTCCAAGTCGGGGTGTCAGGGGAGCCGCCCCTCTGGCCCCTCTCACCCCCCCACCCCATTCAGGGGCGCTTCCTCATCTCTGGCCCAGGCGGCTCCCCTGTTCCGGGATGGTGGGTGCTTGGCTGGCCTCACGTGGGAACCTGCCCCCCACCTCCCCTCTCCCTTCCTCTGTGCCGGCCTCACCTGGTGACCTTGGGCTCTGCCTGACAGCCTCCCCTGCTGGTCAGCCGCCTCCTGGTCACTGGGGACCTTTGTGGGCACCAGGGGGCAGCTGGGTGTTCTTCCGACCGACCCGCATACTTGGGGTGAATGGGGTTGAGCCCCGCCCACCTCACCCCGCCATGGAGGCCAAAGCGGGGCGCTGGTTTCTGCATTTGGGGCGAGCGCCTGCTCGTCTGTAGAACAACATTGGACTGGCTTGGTACCTGGAACACTGCAGAGTTGGGGACTTTCTGTGGAGGGTGATGGAGTTGGGGTTTACACTGCAGACACACCAGCAACCTCAGGGCTGGATGCATCTCTGTCCCTAAAGGAGTCCGTTGGCTGTCCCGCCTGCCCCCAGCTCCTGCCGGCCCCCAGCACCTCTGGTCTTCGTGCACCACCCCTCCCTCTCCCCCTGCCCCCCGCCCCGCTTCCTCCTGTCTCTCCAGGATAAACCCGCAGACCCTGGCCTGGTCCGTGCGAGCGGCTCTGTCCACACACCCATGCCCTTTCACCTTCTATGCAAAGGCCTCCTGCCCCCAAGGCTCCTCCTGAATCCTGGCGCCCACTGTTCACAGGACCCCGTGTTTTCTCCTCCTTCGCAAGGCTCACCTGGTGGCCTCCTCTGTTAATGGAGCATTCCTGGAGCCCCCGGCGAATCATCCCTCCCTCTGCCACCTTCCACCCATCCCGCCCTGCACGTTGGGTGATGGGCTTCCAGGTCTAGCATCCCACCAGCCTGGAGGCCCTTGATGGTGTGGTCACTAGCGCCTGGTAGGGCCTAAGGCACTGTGTGCACTTTGCATGGCCATGAACTCCCTTGAAACTCTGGGTGCTTTATCTCCTGTGTACAACTGTGCAAGCAGCCCAGAGAGGTCAAGTGACTCGCTTAGGTGGCCCAGCAAATAGGAGGCACGTAGGTGATGGAGTTTAGGGCTCTGACTTCTGGGTTTGTTTCCTAGCAACGGGGGACTCAGGGATTCAGAGCGCTTTTTATGCACCTGAAAACCACACAGGGGCTTCGATCCTCCTGACAGCCAAAGGTCAGGCCTCTTCCTTGTATGATGCCCCAGTCAGGGGCCAGTTTGAACTTCTCATTGACACCAGGAGAGCAGAGAGGGTGGGGCTCTTTTTCTGAAGCATCTGAAAGGGGAGCATGAACTGAACCTTCCACACAGGCGCGTTGCTTCTGCTTTGCTGCTAAATGTGTTTGAGATACTTTGAGTTCTTCTGAAGTGGAGCTGCAAAGCTGTGGGAATTGAATTCTGTTCAATCAGGGGTTACAAATGCATCTTCTCTCCTCTCGGCTCTGGGCTGGGTTCCAGGGGGAGGCGGGGACTCAGCCCCGCCTTGTGTAGCTCCGTCGTGGGCAGAGGGACGGAGCTGTGTCACGCGGCCCAGATCAGATCATCCAGGGAGCACCGCCGGCACATACGCTCGGTGGGCACCAGGCAGGCGGTTTTGTGTGTCTGCTTGTTCCCTCTCTGCAGCAGCTCTGCAAGCCTGGGGTGTCACCCCAAGGGGCAGAGGGGGGAACGGGTCTTCAGGGAGGCGGCTGAATTGACCAAGATCACAGCATTGTGAAATGGTGGGAATTCTTACACGCGGATTTTCCACTCTGGCGTGGGGAAGGCTTCCTAGAGAAGGCTTAAGGAAGGGTGGATTGGGGGAACTTGGAGCAGGGAGAGAGGCACTGGCGGAACAGGGAGCAGCGTGGATGACAGCAGGACGTGGGAGGGCCAGAGGGATGTTGGCGTGCAGAAGTGACGGTTATCCAGCCCCACCCCTGGCCTGGTCTGTGCCAAGCCCTGCAATCTCCTCAACAACGCATGGAAACTGAGTCACAGAGAGGTTAAGTCAGTTGTCCGAGGTCACACAACTGCTAAGTGGTAGACTGAGATTTGAACCCTGGCCTCCTGATTCATTTACAAGAGGTGCTAAGTTGGGAGAAGAAGGAAGGGCCCGAGGCGTCATTCCAGGGCTGCGTCTCGCGGTGCCCAGCCTGGGCCACCATCCCTGGACCTTGTGCTGCCGCCTCCTGCTGCGGTTCTGGGCAGGGTGTCTGTGGAGCCAGGATATGCAGAGGGGGTCCCCACCCTTTATCTCAGGGAGCCTCTCTGTGCCCCTTGTTGCAGCCCGTGGCCCGGCGGCGGGGGGTGTCTTCCCATTTCCACACAGCACCTGTCAGTCCTTCACAGGAAGAACTTGCTGGAACTGAGCTTATGGGCCCTGTCTGTGTAGAGGTGCTGCCGAATTCCCCCCAAAACCCTGGGCCCGCTTGGGGACACGGAAACCTTCATGTCTGCGGGGGCCACGGAAAGGTCAGCCAGAGACCACAGCTGGGATCCCACGTGGCCTCACAGAGTTGGTCTGGCCACGGCCACGAGGTGCAGCTCCCCGAGGACAGTGGTGGATGTGAACAGCTTCCTCCTTGGCAAGGAGCCTGCCCTCCAGTTGTCCCAGAAAGTTCCGGATACGTGGGGACCCCAGTGGAGCTGGAGAGTCAGCAGCTTCCCACGTGAGCCCACCTGAACTCTGGAAAGGAGGCTTTGGAGCTCTGAGCTCTGGGAGGGGACAGACGGAAGACCTCTGTGGGGAGGCTGGCGGGTGTGACCGAAATGAGCTCCCCAGCCGTGGAGAAGCCTCTGTCTTCCACGTGAACGGTCCAGCGGGGACCAGGGCGGGCAACAGTGTTTGCTCACAGTAGCAAACAGTGTTCCCCCCAAGTTCACGTCCACCCGGAACCTGTGAGTGTGACCTTATTTAGCAGTAGGGCCTTTGCACATGTGATCTAGTTAAGAGGGGGACATGCTGCAGTAGGGGGAGCCCTAATCCGATGACTTTATAAGAAGAGGGAGATTTGGACGTAGACGCAGAGGGGAAGCTGTGTGAAGATGGGGGCAGAGGTTGGGGTGATGTGACCACAAGCCCAGGGACGCCTGGAGCCCCCGGAAGCTGGAAGAGGCAGGAAAGATCCTCCCCGAGAGCCTGCGCTGGCAGCCTGGCCCTGCCAGCACCTTGATTTGGGGCTTCTGGCCTCCAGGCTGTGAGAGAACACATTCGGTTGTTTTAAGCCCCTAGTTTGTGGTGTTTCGGGAAAAGCTGCGGTGGGGCCTAAAGCCACACGTGCAGCAGCCGCTCCTCGTCTGCGTGTCCCTGGGCAGGCGGCTTCCAGGTTCTGAGCCTCAGTTTCCTGAAGTTGGGATCACGATACCAACCCCATGCAGACGCTGCAAGGATCAAACGAGCTACACAGACAGAGGAGGTGGTTGGTGCTCAGCCCACGCTGGTGTCCCGCCCTTGGACTTCTCTGAGTTGGTAGGGGATGAACAGATGTCCTACTGTGCGCCAGACACTCTGCTGCCCACCTGGGGGCCCGATGGGGCAAAGTCACGACCCTGCTCAGCTCTGGCACGGTCCCGGCCGAAGCCCCAGACCCCTAGCTGGCCACTCTGCTGATCAGGGGCCCTTCTCCTCATCATGACGCGGGTTCTGTGTAACTGGACGTCACGAGGCTCCAGCGTCGGCGCCAGGTGTCCCCGTGGACCTCCAGGCCTCTGGGCTGAGCCGGAGCCTGCCGAGCAGTAGGTGTCCCGCACAGCTGGGCTCTGGGCGGCCGACCTCCCCAAGCCTCGTGAATGGGCTGTGCAGCCAGGTGGAGCCCTGCTGGGCCTGAGGGGCCTCAGGGTGGTTTCTTAGGGTGCCAGCAGGCCACCCTGTAATTGTGGGTCCCTACTGTGTGTGGCACCCAGACTGGAGGAGGACAGGATGGTTAATTTCTCTCAAGCAAATGAGGTGCCCTGATGATGGATTCCATGTCCGACACACTGATTGAACTCCAGTACGTGGCAAAGCAATGGTGTAAACACAGTTGGTTCAGATCGATACACCATGTGACACCAGCTGGGTGGAATGCTCATATATCACCCATTCGGTCATTCAGAAATCGCAGAGCACCTACTGTGTGCTGGGCCCTGGGAATACAAAGGCAGCAAAGGAGGGCACAGCCCTCCTTTTTCAGGGAGGAGAACAGCACAGGAGAGAGAAGTACTTGGGGATGAAGGGCAGAGGAGCTGACCCTGGGGCGGGCAGGGAGTGGAGCTTGGGAGAGGATGCCTGGCAGGGGGATGGCTGGGGTAAGATGGAGAGGAAGGAGGGGGCGAGCCTTGGGGACAGAAAGACCCCTTTGGCCCAAGCTGGAGGTCACTAAGGGCAGTCTTTGAGAGGTGATTAGGTCACGAGGATGGAGCCCTCATGAATGGGATTAGTACACTTACCAAAGAGACCCCAGAGAGCTCTTTTCTGGACACATGCATGGCTTTGTCTGTTTGTTTGCAGCAGCCTCACTGATTCTGCCGTGCAATGGCTGAGAGAAGGACCTCGGTATTTGTCCTTGTGTTTTTTTCTTTTTGGCTGTACTGCACAGCTTGTGGGATCTTAGTTCCCCGACCAGGGATTTCCTGACCTCGGTCCTTGTCTTCTTTGAAGAAAGAATTCAGCAAAGAAACCACAATTGTGGAATAGAGACAGTGTTTATTAGAAGCGAAGCCTGTGTGGAAAAGCACATGGGCAAACTCGGAGCGAGCTGTGTGCAGTAGGGGCGGCGTAGGTTGCTCATATGGGGGCAGTTTTCCGGGTTGTCTCCGGCCAGTCATCTCGCTTATGCCCACGTTTGGTCTGACTCAGGGTCCTTCCTGGGGGGTGCACGCACATCTCTCAGCCAAGATGGATTCCAGGATGAATATGTCTGGGAGGTTGGCAGGACGTATTATGGGCTGGCGTCTCCTCCCTCCTTTGGTCCTTCCCCTAGACCGAGGACCTCTTCTGCACATGCGTCGGGCGGGGAAATCCCCTTGACCACGAGAATGGGGAAGTTGTGGTGGCTTTGTCTGTCGCCTAATCAGGGCCCAATGCTCCTGCTGGTACCTGATGCAGCAGGAGGCCAGTGGCAGCTGCTCAGCCTGGGACCCATCTATCTCCTGCCTCATCACCACTGGCTTTGCTGCTCCAGCCTCCCCGACATTCACACTGTCCCGGGTGATGTTTCCAAAGATGGCTCTGACGATGTCACTCCTTTGCTCCAAGGCCTTCAGTGGCTCCCCAGTGCTTATGGGATCCAGTCTGGGCCCTGCCCTGCTTTCAGGACATCTCCCCGCTCAGTCCCTCCTAGGCACCAAGTTCCCCTGGTCGTTCCCCACAAGCCTGCCTTTGACGCACTGTCCCCTTAGCCTGGAAGGCCCTGCTTTTCCTCCTCGGTTCAGCAAACTCCAGCATCGCCTCCTCTGTGGGACATCCTGGGCCCTCCGACAAAGCTGGGTCCTCTCCCTGGTCCACAGCAATGAGTCCACACACCCGTCACCTGGGCCAGCCAAAGGTCTCTGACTCCTCAGAGACCTGGACCTCTTCCACAGACTCAACATTTGTGTCCTCCCAGTTCGTGTGTTGAAATCCCAATCCCCAGTGTAATGATGTTGGGAGGTGGAGCCTTTGGGAGGTGGTTAGGTCGTGAGGATGGAGCCCTCGTGAATGGGATTCGTGCCCTTACAAAAGAGACCCCAGAGAGCTTCCTTGCCCCTTCCACCATGTGAGGACACAGTGAGACGGAAGCAGGTCCTTACCAGAGGCTGGGTCTGCAGGTGTCCTGATCGTGGACTTCCAGCCTCTAGAGTTGTGAGAAATGAATGATTGCTGTTTAAGCCACACAGTGACGGGATTTTTGTTGTAGCAGCTCAAACAGACTAAGACATCTTGAAAGCAGGAACGGCAGCATGTTCACCTCCTCCAGACCCCAGAGCCCACCCCAGCGGGTGCTCAGGGAATGCAGGAGTGACATGCAGGGGACACACCTGGGTAGCAGCTGGGATTCTGTCCAGGAAGATCCCAGAAACTCACGTGGAGGCTGGAGACCTCAGAGCCCCTCTTCTCCCCATAGGAGTGGTCCTTTCAGCTGCACAGCCACCTTCTCTTTTCTACCTTGAGTCTGACTCCTTCATGTGGCCACAGTGCAGTGACAGGGGTGACAGTGGCCGAGCCAGCCCGCCCGGTGAGAGGGGAGGCCGGGCAGGCTGGCCTCGTCCACGGCTCTGCACTGATGCAGGACGGGGCAGCAGAACGGGATGCATGGCTCGGTAGTCACACAGCTCCTTCCTCCGGCATTCCTAAGACAATTATGGATTTTCTTAATGCGTCCTGATGAATCGTTAGGAAATGTTGAGTGGAGAGGGAGCAGGGCCCCGGAGGTCTTGTGAACTGACGTTGCTGTGCCGCACAGGGGTGGGCGTGAAGGCCAGTGTGTAGCTGTGCTCGGGCCTCACCGCTTGCCCTGTTCCTCTCCTGCCCCCATTGTAGATGGTCGGGGGCTTCCAGCCAGCCGGCCCGGGCTCCAGCCCCGCCTCTGCCAGCCCCTGGCCATGTGACCCAGGGCAGTAAGTCCTCACCACCTGCCAGCACACTCCCTGGGTCAGGCCACACTGGTGCTGCTGGAGGAGAGGGACGTGACTGGACCTTGACCTACAGGGCTCAGGGCTGGGTGAGGGAGCCAGGTGAGGAGGCTGGTGACTCCAAGGTGCATGTCACCTCTCTCCTACCCTGTCACCTTGCTCACGTCCTCCTTCCTTCCAGGACGATCCTTCCCCTAGATCTCTCACGGTAACTTTTATAGATGCAGCCCGAATGCCGCCTCTTCCAGGAAGCCTTCTTTCTCCTAGTGCTGAGGGTTCTCTCTCACCTCTGAAGGCTTGGCTTTTCGTCTCCCTTACGTCCCTCAGCTTCTTCTGCCCTCTACTCCCATGAGTCCTATCTGTGGCTTCTGAGCAGTGTCCCTGAATCGTTCCCGGCCATGCTGAACGTGGTACGGGAAGTCCCAGCCCCAGTCCCCTGTGCAGGACACACAGCTAGGTAAGAGGGGTGTCCACCTCGTGTGGAAGGGAGGTGAGACCCCAGAGGCTGGTGACCCCTCGGGCTCTGGAGCTTTCGAATGAGGGAACTGGGGTCTCTTCAGGCTTCCATTTGCATCACTGGCTCCTTCTGAAGCAGACAGACTTCCACCTTGAGTCTGACTCCATGTGGCCACAGTGCAGTGACAGGGGTGACAGTGGCCGAGCCAGCCCGCCCTTCACAGGAGACCCCCGGGTCAGGAGGTTTCACAGAGTCCTTGTCACTCTCCCCGAGCAGCCCGGCATCAGAGACCCTTAAGGGCACCAGAGCAGAGCTTCAGGGGTCTCCAGTGCCCTGAGAAAAGTGTTTGCAGATCCACAGCTTGCTCACTCAATAAATATTAGCACACCTACGACGTGCCTGGTGCCGTGCTGTGGGCCGCGGGCTCGGCAACGTCAGAGCTGCCTGTGGCGGTAGTAACACCCGGAGTGGTGGACGCATGTGGGATGGGGGAGCCCGGAGGAGGGACCCAGCCTGGGGGCCTCTGAACTAAGACTAGATGGATGAATAAGGCATCGGCGGGGAGCGGGCGGGGGCAGGGGATGGCTCCTGCGGGTGCTGGGGGACCAGCACGCACGGGGCTGGGCGTGCTCACGTATGGCGTGTCTCCTCCAGGCCTGGGTGGCGACCGCGGTTGGGGTGGGCGCAGCTGCACGCAGCACGGTGTCTGTGTGTCCACGAGGCCTGGCATCACCCAGCACTTTCGCTCCCAGCCTGATGGCAGCCCTGACTTCCAGCGCCCTCTGCACCAGCCCTTCCTCTTCCACACTAGCAGGGGGTGCCTCTTGGGGGTCTGTCTGTTTCCCCAACACACTGTGGGGATCATGGCTTCTTCCATCCTGTTTTTCCAGGGCTGAAGGTTCGGACTTCGGGGACCTAAGTCTCCCCCTTGTTTTAAACCGGCTGGGAGGCAGTGAAATGTGTTTCACCCGTGTCCCTTCCAGGTCCCCAGGTGCATGTTCCAAAGGTGAGAAGGGGTTCCCAGTCATGGGACCGTCCCCCTGCCCACCTCCCAGGGCTCAGTGGATTAAACAAACATGCAGAAGCTCGAGAACCGGGTGGCGGCCCCAGGAACAGCCAATTAAACGCTGAGCAAGTGCCCAGGTGGATGGACTGAAGTGCTTCCCCCCAAATCCATGTGCTGAAGCCCTAACCCCTAGCACCTCAGAATGTGACTTTATTTGAAGTGAGGGCCTTTATGGGGCAATTGAGGTAAAATTTTCACTAGGGTGGGCCCCGATCCAGTATGACCAGTCCAGGAGATCAGGACACACACACACACACAGGGAATTCCATGTGAGGACCTGGGGAGAGGGTGGTCATCTCCAGGCCAGGGCGAGAGGCCCGAGGGAATCGTTCCTACCCACACCTTGACCTTGGGCTTTCAGACTCCAGAATCAGGAGAATCAATTCCTGTTGTGGGAGCCACCTGGTCTGTGGTACTTTGTTACAGCAGCTCTGGCAAACTGATACCCCTGGGCCCCAAGCCATGTTCTCTGATGACAGTTGGGCCGGAGCACAGTTTACCTGGGCCTGAAATGCACCTGCTGGTAGCCGCTGACGGTTAATGCTCCCTCACTGTGCTCCCCTCTCTCCTAAGACCTTCGCCAGGATTCTCTCCATCTTCTGCTGGAGAAAGGAGCCACTTGCCCCAGGCTACCTAGCCGGGGGGCCGGGGAGCCAGGATTGGAGCCTGCTACCCAGTCCACACTCCTGAGTCCAAGATGGCCTGGTCCTCAGGGCGGGCGTGATGTGACACCCCCATACCACTGGGTGGCCAGGACCCTCCTTTGAGATCCCTGGGCCTCCCCACTTCCTGTACACTGTGATGGGAATGTGGGTGAGCAGAAGGCCCCCAACACTTTGTTCCTGGCTCGGGTGCCTCAGGGGGGCGCTCCATGGAGCTGCTCCCATGGGTGCACGACAGCCCTTTCACCTTCAGGACGGGGCTTCTGGAGTCTGTAAATGACACAGGTGGGATTCACACAGTGGTTCAGACAAGCTCCGGGCGTAGGGGGAGGCCCCGGTAGCTGGTGGAGGAGGGGTTCTCCGGCACACCTGGTACGTGTCTTGCATCCACCCACCAGCCCAGCAGAGCGGTCTTGCGGGAGCCTCAGCGCTCTGGACTCGGGGAGGGGAGGGGGCACAGGTCATTATTTCTAAGTTCACCAGCACGCAAGGCTGCATGTGGCTTGCCTGTCTGGGGTAATTGGTGCAGGTGGTGGTGTTGATCAGGGTGAAAGGTCATGGCCATCTAGCATGACTGTATTGACTGCGCTGTGAATTCCCTCCTGCTTCAGCCCTTATGGGAAGTTAACCCTTCTGTCCCTGCCCAAGTCTTTGATGTTGTAGAGCCTTGGGCTTCAGTTATTTGGAATTTCCTGTCTGTACAAAGTTCAGGAGGCTAGGTTGGCATAAACCTCCAATGACTCCAATCACAGAAGCTGGGAGACCAGCCATGTCTTCAGCAAGTAGGTGTAGAGCACCTACTGTGTGCCAGAGCGCCTACTGTGTACAGCCAGGCACACAACTACTGATTTGGCTTTTGTCTATAGTTTTACCTTTTCCAGATGTCGTGTAAGTGGAATCTATGGCATGTAGCCTTTGAGTCTGGCTTCTCTCACTTAATACAACGCCTCTGAGATGCATCCATGCTGTAGTACCTGTTGTCTTCTCCTTTTCATTTCTGAACAGTGTTCCATTGTACTGAGAGACCACAATTTGTGCTTTTCCATTCACCATTTGGATTGTTTCTATTTAAAAAAGAAACAAAAACGTGTCTTGTAATTTTTGATTGAGTACTAGTCATTGTTTGTAGACTGGAGGTAAATAGTATTATGCCTGGAAATGGGCCTGCCTTCTCCTTTATCAGGCTGCTAGTGTGGAGGGTTCAGTCCTTCTAGTCAGGAATTGAGCTGGGTTTGAGTTTTGTTGCTTAAGGACCAGACTGGACCCTCTGACTTGTCCTATCCAGCTAGTGTGTCATTTTCCAGCTTTTAAAAAGCATGAACTTTAACATAAAAATTTGGAATTCTGGTTTCTCTTGAAAAATCAAGAGACTGGTAAGTCAAGTGTTTCGTAGCACTGGTCCTTCATTACCACATGTCAGCTTGTGTGGCGTCGTGGCCACCCCACATTGGTCAGGGCCTGTGCTCTCTGCTTTGCTGCAGGCCCCCCTACTCCCTAATGTGCACTCCCACCCTGCTTCTCCTCTATACTATCTTCCTGGTCCTCACAGATGGCTGGGTTTGTGGTGTCAGATACTGAGTGATATTCAGTGTACTCTTCTAAAAAAGAAAGGGAAATATATGCGTCACTTAAAAATAGATTTCCACCACATTGGATAGATTTAAAACAATAATTAGAGAGGTTTATGCTGGAGGCTTTGGAAGACTCAGCTTCAGGGATCCCTTCTTTCCATACCGTGGAGGCTCAGGGGAAGCGGCACTTTCTTGATTCCCTCTGGGTCAGCTCGGTGCAGAGCACGGGTGATCGCACACCCTCTGCCATGCGAGCTGAGGGTTTAGGGATGGACCCTGATCCCCACAGGAGAGAAGGCTTTTTACTGATGTCTGGAAACAAAGAACACGGAAAAGCCCAGGCTTTCCACCTGCACCTGCTGGGAAGACCCACACTTGACAGTTTATTTAGAGGACGCAGCTTTTTGAGTCTGCGGCCAGATGGCTGGAGACGCGGCTGACGTATGCCAGACGGCTGCGCGTGGGGGATTTAGAAACGCAAACACATCCACGTGTTTGGATGAGCCGCTGTTTCCGGAAGGAAGGGCAGAGTGTGTGACTCTCTGATGACGCTGGCCAGAGTCCTCTGAACACCATGGAGATGGGGCCCCCATGTCACTGTCACTTGCCCATGGAAGGTTGGAAAGGGTCAGGGGCGGATTGGGTGGAGTGATGTGAACACCGGTCTGCTTGTGCCGTCCGGTCACCCCCGTGCGCTCCGTTCGCGCATTCACTTGAAGAAAGCGCCCCGTTCTTACTGTTCTTACATAATGGTGACCAGAACAAAGTCCCTGCTCTCACGGAGCTCATGTTCTAACAGGGGAAAGAAAACAAGGAGGCAGACAAGTCAGTGAACAGGTAATTTCACGTGGACTTAAGTGCTGTAGAAACTGAGGAGCAGATCCGTTGATCTGAGCTGAAGGGTGACCAGCAGGGCGGGGTGAGGAGGGGGTCTGTGATTCCGTCAGGCCCGGATGAAGCACAGCCAGCACCGCAGATGTGGGGCGAGACTGTCCAGGCGGGAGCACTGCTTGGGCAAAGGCCCTGTGGCAGGAGCATGCAGTGTGTGTTCAGTGCCAGGGTGCGTGTCCGGGGTGAGTCAGGGTGTGAGGGGGGTTTTCAGCATGTGGAAGGTGCTCGATTTTATTCCAAGTGCAAGAGGAGGCAGTGGGGCAGTCGCATGACTTATGTGCTTCTCACTCGGGCGACTCTGTTGACCTCTGCTCTTGGGTGAAAACGACGAAGCAGTCGGGGCCGCCTGGCTCATTCCTGGTGAGATTTCACCAAGAAACAGGTCATTGCTATACGTCCCTGCCATCCGACGGGCTGGGCCAGTGGTGGGCTGGTCAGACCAGAGGCCGCTTGGCCGGCGGGGATGAGATCTGATGGCCAGACAAGTGACCCGCCGCTCATCCTCAGGAGCAGAGAGGGCAATGGAGACGAGGAAGCGGGTGTGGTGGACAGAGTAGGTGGCCAGAGGGCAGTGTCCAAACGGGCAGCAGGGACGGGGGCGCATGGAGCCGAGAGGGCAGTAGGCAATGCGGAGGGACTCTGGGGGGCACAGCGAGGGGGCCCTGGGAGGCGAGCCCTCGAGGCCAGGTCTTTTCATAACTGGACATGCCTGGGAGTAATTCAGACCGCGTCCTTTATTTGCTTGAAGTGTGGCTCTCTGCCGCTTGCAGAATGAAGGTACGGTTCCAGGGAGCAGCCCGCCTCCCCGCTGCCCTGTTTGCTGCCCCATGGCACGCTCCTCTGTCCTGGGCCCTAGCACAGGCTCTTCCTCTGGACAAAATGTGTTCCCTCCCTCCCTCTCTCCGCCTGGCTGCACGCGGCTTGGCGCGTTCCTGACTCCTGTCTCCTGTCGGCCCTGCCCCCGCCCGTCAGCCTCATGGCCTCGGTGTCTGTGATGTGCCCAGCTCCCCACTGCGTGGTGGCTTCCTCCAGGGTGGCCCGTGTCTGGATCATCTCGGCTTTGCCAGGGTCTTGGGAGTTGTGCCCTCGAGGACCGCTGGATGGACGTCATCAAATGACTAACAGGGAAAGGAAGCTGGAAATGCAGGGAGGGGGCAGGGATGTCCTGGGAGAGGCTGTGACACCCCACTCCCGCTTGTCCAGCCCCTCAAAAGTCGCAGCCCCTGGGCGCTACCCGGTCTGCATGGACTCCGTTAAGCTTTGCAAAGAGAATTTTTTCTTGGAGAACTTGTGCTTTGGATTCAGATAGAGGAGGACCTGTTTTGACTTGCAAATCAGGTGCTGAAAGGAAGTCTGGAGCTCCAGTACCCTCCACACAGCGCCAAGGCTTGGGGGGCACCGAGAAGCCCCTGCCCGCCTTAAGCCTGCCTGCTACCCCCACTCCACCCTGCGGCCGAGGGCTCTGTTGCCCTTGAAATCTGCCACGTCCTTGAGACCCCCTCGACCTTTTCCTTCCACGATGTTCTGATCTAGTTCCTATAACTGTGCATTTGCTGGATGTTGCAACATGGAGGAAAAGTCTTTGTAAATTTTGCATCATTACACAGTTTGCAATGATATTGAATATTATTTACGTATTCATAACTGCCTAGTTCCACAAATGGCTTTAGGGGGCTTACTTGAAATATGCATTTATCCTTGAAAATAGCAAGTAGTTGAGGGAATTAGTACGAAGGGCACGTAATGGTAGGAAAAGAACAAAAACCAAATGTAAGATGAGCATCCTAGAAACCAAAGCAAAAAGGGTAACGGGATTGGTTACAACATCCTGGGGCCCATAGATAAAGCAAGCTGACTGTCCAGGAGAATCATAGCTTTTTTTGGACACTGGGCTTGAGTGAAATGCAGCCTGTGGGCCTCCTGATGGGGCACAGTGTGAAATTGCTCAGTGATGCACCGTTGGCCCAAGGGATTAATTAAGAGGTAGCTCTTGACTTTGAAGAGGCAGGTTCAGACTCCCACACGTGTGGCTCTGGAGCTGAAGGCAGGTGAGGAGGGCAGAATATCAGGGTGGCTGGGAGGAGCTGGGGAGGCTCCTTTGAGGAGGCAGTGTGCCCCAGCCCACGAAGGAGGGACAGGGTCATTAATAACTCGTCTCAGGTTGATTCCTGGATTCCGGCCTGGGAATCCCAACAGTCACAAGGGAGCCCACCGCCAGGGGCCAGGGGAGTCAGCCCTCTCCCCACTGGTTCCCGGTCCTGGTCTGCTACTTGCAGGTGAATTCCCCCCCAGAGCCTCCCTATCTGGGAAGTGGGAGCAGAACCCCCTTCTCCTCCCAGGATGGGACAATTGTCTTCAAAGGTCAAGGAGACTGAAAACATCATTCAGCTTAAGTCTTGTTGTTTGATGGACTGTGCTCTTGACATAGATGTGCACCACACGTCCTGACCCAGGACTGGGTCCTGGGACTGACTTTCACCAGGGGCCCACTGCGTGCCACTTGTTGTCGGAGGCTCACACCGACCTTGGGTGGGGTGCCTTCCTCGGGGATCTCCTGTGTGATGGATGGGGTGCTCCAGACTCAGAGAGGTGGGTGCCCAGACCCCACAGCCTGCAGGTGGCAGGGCTGGGATTCAAACCCAGGCAGTCTGGCTCTAAAGCTCTCTCCCTTTCCACTAAGCCAGGCTGCCTCGGCAGAGTCCTCGGCGAGACAGCTTTGGGCTTTGCTCTGGTCCCTCTCCCGTCCCCTGCCCACCCGGGGGTGTCACTGCACTGATGGCCTGTCATATGGCAGGGGTGAGGCAGGGCTGCAGAGCGGGGAGGGATTCAGAGGTGCTGGATCCTCATGGGGCCACTGAGCAGGGCTCCTAAATGCTCTCCCAGCGTCAGAGAGGATATCAGCTCGGAGCTGCAGCTGAGCCCTTGAAGGGGCATCTCCCTTCTTTCCCTCTTCTCTTTCCCCTTCTCTCTCTCCCCCTTCCCACCTCCCCCCAACTGCCTCATTCTCTGAGCAAAGCATAGCAGTGAAGTCGGACGGGACAGGACAGGACAGGATGGGACGGGACAGGACAGGACAGGACAGGATGGGACAGGACGGACAGGACAGGACGGGATGGGATGGGACAGGACGGGATGGGACAGGACGGGACGGGACGGGACAGGACAGGACAGGACGGGATGGGACGGGACGGGACAGGACGGGACGGGACAGGACAGGACGGGACAGGACAGGGCAGGACAGGACGTGACAGGACAGGACAGGACAGGACAGGACGGGACAGGACAGGACGGGACAGGACGGGACAGGACGGACAGGACAGGCGTGTTCCCCTGCCCTCGGGGCCACTCCAGCCTTGGTGCCCTGGCACCAGGGGGGGTGACTGACTGGTTGCCAGGAGCTCCCCTCCTTCCCCTCCCTAAACAAACCCATCTTGAGTTCCATTTGCTTTTAAAGGCAGCCTCAGAGTGAGGGTATGGGGGTGGGAACCAGGGTTTAGAAAGTCACAGACTTGCCACGTGTAAGTGACAGGTGTAAGAGCTGTTGTCTTCCTCCGAAACAGATGGGACGGGGGTTTGCCCTTCCCTGGGCCTGGGCCTTTGTCCCCGTTTGGTGGCAGCGTGGTGCAGTGGCTGAGCTCTGGGTGCCGGTGTCCTGCTCCTGGGTTTGAATCTGGTTCTGCTGAGCTGCATGTCCAGGGAGGAGCGGGTTAATCTCTCTGAAGGTGGCAAAGAGGATGGGGTGGGTTCCTACCCCCGTCAGAGGAAGTGGGTTGGTGTAGGTGAAGCCAGGACTGGCCGGCTCACAGGTGTGGTCCCCGGGGGTGGGGCTAGGCTTGCTGGTACCATCTCCTGGACCCTCTCAGCCCTTGGGTGGGATGGGTATGAGCTCCACTTATAGACGAGGAGGCACAGGGGGCCCGGGGCCTGGTGGAGGGGCTTTTCCACCAGGACAAAAACCAGCAGATGCTGGGAGGATGGGGCGGAGCGCGGGGGTAAGATGGGAGTAGCAGGTGAGGCAGGTGTGGCTCCAACACCTACCTACCCCCACAAGCCTCAGTGTGTCCATCTGTAAAATGGGACTTGTCACCATTATGAGGTTTAAGTTAGATGATGTGGGCGAAGACAACTCTTGTGGTCCCTAGCCCCCAGGGACTGAATGAATGAATGAATGAAAGTGGGCGGGAAGGAACAGGCAAAGAAAGAAACTGGTTCTCTGTATCTCGGAAGGGAGAAGTTTAGGGAATCCTGTTGGCCTCACAGATCTACACAGGGGTCTCTGCTGAGTGTCCTGAGAGCCAGGGTGGGGCTGAGAGGAGCCGCTCCATGGAACTGTGACTTTACAATGTTAACTCTATGGATATGGACTGAGCTTTCCTGGAGAGGGAGTGAGCTCACCGTCCCTGGGATTATGCAAACAGCTCTGGAAGCACCCTGGGCAAGCCGTCTCAGGCACAGTCCTTCTCAGATCGGGAGACTGAGTGACCACCGGTTTCCTCCCAGCCTGAGCTCTGGGGCCTTCCCCTCGTCAGGCACACAGATGCGGATCGTCCTGTGTGACACCCATCACGGTTCAGCCAGCATGTGCTGAGCACCTACTGTGTGCCAGGCGCCGCCCTCGGGGGGGCCCACCCCTGGGGGTGGCAGGTGAGGGTGGGAGCCCTGACACCCCCAAGGAGAGGCATGGGAGTGAGCAGGGAGGGCTTCTCAGAGGAAGCGTCGTTTGAGAGCCCGTCGGCCTTCATGGATGTCGAAGCAGGGGAAGGTGTCTGGACAGAGGGCCTGGCGCTTGCAGGGGCTCAGAGGCAGGTGATGAGGGTCTGTGTCCTGCAGTTTCTGGAGCATGTTGGCCCGAATCACAGGCTGAGTGCTGGGAGCCGGGAGGCTTCAGGCAGGTTAGGGCCAGGTCACTGGGGGCCTGAAACAAAGAGACCTTGTCCTGCAGGCAGGAGTGTCCGTCAGGGGACCTTGAGCTGAGGGGTGGCAGGATCTGTTTCACCGAGTGACTCCCGAGCAGACCCTGGGATTTATTTTAGTTTCCTCTCCCGCCAGATGGGGACGGCAGGGCCCCCACTGTCGTGAGGCAGCAGTGGAGCCCAGGGCGCGTGGCCCCGAGCCGACGGCCGTTGACTTTTCTCCCTTCCTCTGCCTGAGCTTGTGACGTCACTGCTGCTGAAACCGACGCGTACACTGGCCTTTGTGCAGGTCTTTTTCTTGGGCAACTTGGTCACGTGAGCTGAATCTCTTGTCTCGGTCAAAGCAGAGCTGCTGTCAGTCACTCGAGGGGCACTGGGGCTCAGAGGGACCTGCTGCCCTGAGCTGGGTGCCGGCGTGGACCTCCCAGCCCAGCCCCAGGGCCCCCAGCTCCGAGATGCGGTGTGTGAGCTTGAAAGGTGCGTTCACTCTGCCTCTACTGGGGGGCTGAGTATTGGGGTGCCGACTCCACGCTGGGCCATGGGGCTCCCGAAAAGGCTCGGCCTGGCACCCAAGGCCACAGAGCTGGGTGCCCACAGTCGCCCCTGTGCCTTCTCCCCGGGGCGTGAGACACAGGGACCTTTGTGTCCTTTGCTGGACACAAGGCCAGGCCCCAAGTAGGACCCACGTGCTCTGAGTGGCCGGGATGGGGGAATCTCACGGTGGAGGGTTCTTCCCAAACAGACGTCATGGTTCTCGGCATCCGGCATCCGCTTTCTGGACGGTGGAGGTCGGCCCCATAGCGTGTGAGCTTGTGTCCTCGGGAACCGTGGACATCATCCAGGCCCCTCCACTTGGGTTTTACAAATAAAGAAACCGAGGCACATGGCGGCAAAAGAACTAGACGCGTGTGGGGCTCGGGAGGCCCTGAGCCTGTGCTGCCTTTTCTGATCCCGGCAAACCCTGGACAGAGGAATTCTCCCCATTCCACAGGGGAGGAAACTGAGGCCTGGGGCCCACTACACTGCCTGCCCGAGGCCTGACCCCAGCCTCATTCACTTTTCCCCACCAGGCCCCTCTAGACCCTCAAGGCACCCAGGCAGGCTGGTGACGACAGTGATGACAGGCTGATGTCCTTGTCACCCTCCTGGCCTGGGACAGGAAGGACGCTGAAGTGTGGTCCCACTGGGTCTGGCCGGAGGCCAGCCTTGCTTCCCCGGGCTGCGGAGGTGGAAGGGCAGCGTGCTGGAGCGGGGCCAGCGGACTGCTTGTGAAGGGCCCCATTGATGGGTGGGCGGTGGGAGTGGGGACATGGCGGCCTTCCTGCTGTCCTCCATCCCCCGCAGTTCAGGGGCCTCCGGGCCTCCGCCCTGCTCACAGCTGCTTGGCCCGGGCTCCCGGGGCTGCGTCCCCTCGCCGCAGACCCCATCATCCTGTTCCTGCTCTGACCTGGTTCACATGAGAGCCGGAGGCCCGTATGAACAACCCCACAGCTGGGGGCTCAAGACAGCAGAATTCGTTCTGCACAGTCCGGGGAGACGTCTGAGACGCGCTGTCCGACCCGCGCTCCCTCGGAGGCTCTGGAAAGCATCCCTCCGTGGCTCGTCCGGCTTCTGTGGCTCCCGGCCGTCCTGGGCTTCCATGTCCTGCAGCTGCGTCATGGCTTTCCTCCCCCAGGGCCTGTGTTCGGGACCCCCGCCCCTCCCACCGTCCTTGCTCTTATGAGACTCCAGTCATTGGATTCAGGACCCACCCTAATCTAGCACGGACCCATCTTAACGTGATCACATCTGCAAAGACGCCATTTCTGAAAAAGCTCCTGTCCTGAGGCCCCGGGTAGACACTCAGCGTCCAGACCCAGGCCCGGCGGCGTCGCTGTTCCTTCCGCCCCAGACTGCTCTGTGCTCTGGAACCGCCCGTGTGCTCTCGCTTTCCCCCTCGGGTGGCCCGTCGGAAGCTTCCCTGTCCTTTGAGGCTCAGTCTTCACGTGGCCTCCTCCGTGAAGCCTCTTTTCTTTCCCAGACACATGAGGGCGGACCCTTCACGCGTGAACGCCCCGGATCTCACTCTAGCGTCTATGGGGCCGCCGCCCACACTCTGCCCTGTTGAAGGCGTGCAAAGGTTTCTCTTGTCTCCCTCTGGACCACGGGCTCCTGAGGCTGGGGACGCACCCTGACATTCTCAGTAACTTCCTTCTTCTCCCCATCCGCACAGGTCCAGCGCCTGCTCTGAGCCGGGCATCGTACCAGGCTTTTGACGTGTGTTCACTGTTGAGTCCTCGTGGCCACCCCAGGAGGCAGGGCTATTGTCCTTCCCATTTTACAAATGAAGATACTGAGGCTCTGAGAGGTTATCACTTGCCCAGTGGGGCTGAGGCTAGCTGGTTCGACACTCAGGCCTGTCCAGGTCCATCAGTGAGTGACCTTCGTGGGCTGTCTTAGGACTAGCCCCAGGCAGAGAGTCTGGAATTGGTTCATTTATTCAAAAATTGTTTTTTGAGCCTTTCATGTGCTCTGCATTAGGGACCTAGTGGGCAGCTGGCAGCCCTTATCCTGCCCTCATGGACTTACGGTCTGTGAGGGTGGAAAGACAAATGCCTTACCGTTAACCACACTGTGGAGGGCACTGATTTTGCCACCGACCCCTTCTGTGACCTTGGCCAAGGGCAGCCCCTCTGGGGACCTTGGTCCCTGATCCCTATGGGCCCTTTCGGCCTGAGAATGAGCCTTCTGTATCCAGCAGCCCTGCTCGCTGCATCCACCCTGTCCTTTAGCTCAGGCAGGACTGGAGTCCTGCATCCTGAGAGGCTCCAGACAGACTGATGCTGGCCGACAGCAGTGGGCAGGTGGGGTGCGTTCTCCCTGAGTCCCTGGCAGACTCGGAAGCCTCACGCACAAAGGCCACGTTGGAGCAAAAGTGGCTTTTGAATCCCTCCGGGCCTGTGTCCTGGCTCTGGGAAGGAATCTGTAGGCTCTTTCCAAGTCCTGTGACGCAGAGCTCCCCAGCAAGGCCACTGGGTCAAGCTCCAGCACTCAATAGGGGCTTTGAGAACTCGCCAGCACTGGGACCCGGCTGCCGGGAGGGCAGTCTGTCCGCGGCCCACACAGGGAGAGCAGAGTTAACACTTGGCTTACCTGGAAAGACCCATGGGGGGTCCGGGAATTGAGGGAGTGGGACGAGCTTGGGGCAGGGCCAAAGGTCAAAAGGAAAGTCCGCCACCCACCGAGGACAGCTCCCGCCAGCCGCACGGAGCCACGTGCAGACGGTTGGAGTCTGCGTTGCTGGTCGTGCATGCAGCTGACGGGTCTTCTGAACCACCGGTCATGGGACCCCCGCCCCCACTGCGAACACGGGAGTTTAGCCTGTGGGAGAGCCCAGTTCACATCCAGTTTTCTTTTATTTTTTTAATTACAAAAATTTTTTATGGGGGTATAGTTGATTTATGATACAATGTTGTGTTAGTTTCAGGTGTACAGCAAAGTGAATCAGTTCTACATACACACACGTCCACTCTTGTTTAGATTCTTTTCCATATAGGCCATTACAGAGTACTGAGTAGAGTTCCCTGTGCTAGACAGTAGGTTCTCATTAATTATCGATTTACTATATGGTAGTGTGTCTGTGTCAATCCCCAGCCAGTTTTCTTTAGTGAAAACCTTCAACCCAAAATCTGGTGCCAAAGTCCGTCCAGGAGGGAAACGTGAAGAAGAGTGTATGAGTTTCCTGTGGCTGCTGTAATCAGTGACCCCAAATTTAGTGACTGAAAACAACACAGATCTCTTCTTCTGTGGTTCTGGAGGCCGGGAGTCTGCATTGAGTCTTAAGGAGCTAAATGTAGGTGGTGCAGGGCCCGCTTCTTCTGGAGTCTCCAGGGCAGAGCCTTGCCTTGTCCAGCCTCTGGTGACGCCTGCATTCCTCGGCCCCTTCCTTACACTGCTTCCATCCCGAACTCCATTGTCACATGTCCGGTTTTCTCCTTGGTGGTCAAATCTCCCTCAGCCTCACTCTTATAAGGACACTGTGACTGCATTTGGGGCCAACCTGGGTCATCCAGGATAATTCCCCATCTCAAGATCCTTGACCGCATTTGCCGTGTAAGGTGACATATTCAAAGTTTAGGGCATTAGGATGTGGACATCTTTGGGGGCCATTAGCTGGCTGCAAAGAGCCTCTTGGCCAGCTCCAGGCCAGGGCAGCCGTGCCAGAAGTGTCTGTATTTCCCCCTGGAGGGTGGGACTCTGATTCCACCACCACTCGCACGCCTGGCCTGTGGGGCACCCGTGTTGGACACACCCAGTCCAACATTGTCTCCCCGATGGGGAAACAGCACGTAGTGTCCCAGCCAGGCCTTGGATTCGGGTCCTCTGCCTCCTTCTGCTTGGTATAGTGCCCCCAGAATTTAGAAGCAAAATAAGAATTTAGAGATAAAATGTAGAATTTGAAAGTGAAGATCAGTGCCGCCGTGGACAGGCCTCTGGTCCCTGCAGTGCAGTTCGCATCCGTGCCCACCTGGGAGCCCTGCCCCTGCCCTGAGAAGCAAGTTTCGTTTTGCCCATGATACGGAAGAAACAGCCTCGGAGAGAAGGAACGTTCTCAGAGCCCCCTGGTGAGCCTATGCTGGCTGGGTTTCTCCCACCATGTTTATTCCACAAGTGGGACCCAGAGGGAACAGCAGGTCAGAGGCCTGAGGGCGTCTGTGCTTGGTGTGTCCCAGAGCCCGGATGCTGGGGGACAGGGTGGAGGAGGGGGGAAGGTCGGGGCACACGGTGGAGGCCTTGTCCACACGGAGGGGTCTGGGTTTCTCTCTCCTTGGTCTGGAAACCGCCGGGGGGGTCGTGGTCAGTGTGGGACTCGTGTGACCCAAGCCCGTTCACGCCGCCAGCCTCGGGCTTGAGAAGGTTCTTTGGGCAGGGCTGGGGCGGGGTCTTTCTCTCCGAGCCCAGGGCTGCTGGCGTGGAGCTCGGCCAAGGCAGCTGGGAGCTGGGACCGGTGCCTGGTGGCCGGCGGTGTGTGTCTTTGCGAAGCTGGGCGTGACGGGACCCACACGTGAGGGGCTTGGGGGATTGAGTGGTGCTCGTAGAGCTGAGGTGGAATCCAGCCACAGGTGGGAGGAAAGGGCTTAGGAACTGGAGCGAGTCGGGGATTGATTTCAAACCCAAGCGTGGTGTGAGAGGGAAGGGCCCACCCTTTTGGGTCTTCCTAGCAGCACTTCTCAGCTTTTCATACGCCCACCATCCCCTGGGATCTTGTTAAAATGCAGGTTCTGATTCAGTGGGTCCGGGTGAGGCCAGATTCTGTTTCTGATGAGCTCCCAGGTGAGCGGTGAGGCTGCTCTGTGGGGCTCTGTGAGAGGCCGAGGGTCAGGCGGCTTCAGTCCTTCATCTGCTGTAAACCTCTAGAGCCTGCTGGGTGGACCTCTGGAGCCCATGTGACGGATGGGGACATGGGGGCTCTGAGAGGGGAAGTGAGTTGTTGGAGATCTCACAGGAAGGGGTGGGCTGGGGGCTTGAACGCAGGACCGTCTCCAACGTCCACCCCCCACCAGGCCATCCTGAGAGAGGGTGCCTGCCCAAGTCGCCTGGTCAGTCCAGGGGGGCAGGTGGGAAGCCCAGCAAAGGCTCTTATGGTGGCGGGGGACGGCTTGCAGGGCGTAGCTTTTGAATGAACCAACATCCACAGGCTTACCATGGCTCTGGAGAAGCGGGAAGAGAACCGTGTTTAATGAGCACCTACTACGTGCCAGGCCCCTTGTGTGTTACCTTGTTGATACTTGTTACAACAGCAGCTTTCTCTTGGCTCCTGCAGCACCCAGCACACAGTATGTGCTCAGGAAAGGTCACGATGACAGGGCATCTCCCAGCCAGGCCCACGATGGCCAGAAGCACCTGCTGGACGTGCCAGCAGCCCGGGTGACTTGGTCAGATGCTTCGTGGGCCTCCCGGCTTCTCTGAGGCCGTTTGCTTCCCGAGGATCAGTGCCCCCCGGGCGCCCGTGGTCTCCTGCAGCTGGTGGCTGTTTTCCAGATGAAATGGTGGTGTCGCAGGGGAGTGGGTCGGCCGGCTGTCACACTAAACTTGCCTCCACTCGGGCTCAAGGGGAGAGCTAGGGGGTCACACGGAGCCTCGAGAAATCTCCTTCCCCACCTGCTCGCGGCCCCGGGGCCGGGTGGCTGGAGTGCGCACCTCGGTGATGTCGCAGTGGCTCTCCTGGCTGGGCACCTCCTCCAGGGCAGCTTTCAGCCCTGCAAAGGGTCTGGAAGGACACGGGGAGGGCCCACTGTGAAGGACCTAATCCTCACTGCACCCACCAGGCCCAACTGGACAGAGGCGGATGGGGAAAGTGCACCATGGGTGGGGCTCGAACTTGTAACCGAACATGCCGTCATGAGCGCAACCTGATCGCCGGACCCTCAGCCTCTCTGGTTGCCTGTGGCCCCAGGCACAGGGCCCCGGCCACGGGGGAGGGGCAGGCAGAACAAGGAGAGGCTCTGGGTTCTGATGCACCTGGTTCACGTGCCAACGCCGTCTTTTACTGAACTCAGCCCTTGGGCCAGGCTCAGCTTCTATATCAGCAAGACGAGCAGAAGGTCGGGCTTGGTGGCAGCGTGGCGCCGAGGGCGGGAGTGGCCCACGCAGGGTCATGCTGGGAAGTGTCGTCCTTCACACGGTGCATCGTCCTGACTGTGGTCATTACACCAGGACAGGAGGCAGAGGGGATGAGCTGGCCGAGGCCATGCAGGCAGGAGGGCAGCGCGGCCCACGGCCCCCAACCCAGGACTCCCACCAGGGCTCCCGTTTCCGACTTGCCTTGGGACTAGAAGGAGAAGCCAGGCCAGGACCCTGCGCCCACACCTGCCCCTGGAGGGTGGAGTTAATTTAATGTCTGGGCCCCCCACTGTCCTCTGCTTATTCTTTCATCTCACGCCAAAGGAAGCTGCCCTGCGGGCTGGCTGGGCTGCAGGGCCTGCCCGTTACCCATGCAGTTGCAGAAGGTGGTGAGTTCCTCCGTGCAATGCCAGCTCCCCTGGCTGCAGGCCCTCTAACAGCCAGCTGGCGCTCCAGCCCAGGGACAGCAAGTCCTCCTCTGCTCTGTTGGGGGCTGCTGGGACCCCTGCGTGTCTGGGTGGGAGGCGCTTGCTGGACTGCTGGTCACACGTGACCCTGGCCCTTGGGGCTGAGCCAGGGCCCAGACCCGTGTGCCTGTGCTTCCCTGAGACCCAGATCCAGCCTCCGCCTCTTGGCCCCCTGCCCCACAGCCCAGGTTTCCCCACCGAAGGCTCCAAGACAGTTATTTCAAACCATCTGAAAGTAATAGGAAGCAGCTTACAGATGAAATACCTTTAACATGAAGTTGTATCTTGTGGTCAGCATTTCTTTCTGTCAAAACATTTCTCCTCGCTGAGCTGGGCTGGGGAGGGGGGCCCGGGAAACTGTGGGCCTGAAACTGGCGGAGAGAAGCCAGCTTTGCATTTCATGGGGCAGGAAACGGCAGGGCTGGCCTTTGAGCTAACATCCCCCATCTCTGCCCCTTCAGTGCCGCCTCCACAGAGCCGAGGGGAGCTTCCTAAAACCAGAGCTGACCGGACACGGTCTGGTGTTTTGGACTGACGTCTGAATCCCCCATCATCTTGTTCCTATCGACACCCCCTGCCCCCCCAAAGCCTGCCCGGGGTGAGGCATCTGGGGCACAGAATGCGAGGAGGGACTCACTCAGGGATGGAGCCTGCGGGCAAAGGTTCCCCTCAGAACGCTGCACCCTTGCCGCCTCGCTGTCCTGGCCCTGGTCCTGGCCCTGCTTTTTTCTCACCAACCCTCCCCTCCCTAGCTCAGCCATCCTGGGGTTCCTTTCTTGCCCCGCTTTCTTCTGTGCTGGCTCCTTCACCTGGAACCCCCTCCTCCCCTTTCCCTTAGCCAGTCATGACTGCTACTCCTGATTCCCCAGACCCCACCAGGTGCCCGCAGCCCCCAGGTGGTCCTGGCAGGCGCTCATCGCACCCTTCGATTCTTTGTTGTCTGTCAGACCCTTGAGGCTGTGAATTCTGTGAGGGCCACGACTTGCCTCTTGTGTTTATTCCCCAGGCCTAGCACAGGGCCTGGCACATAGTAGTTGCTCAAGAAACGTGTGTTGGATAGATGGATGGATGGTGGATGGGTGGCTGGCTGGCTGGCTGGCTGGCTGGATAGGTGGATGGATGGTGGCTGGGTGGCTGGCTGGCTGGCTGGCTGGCTGGATAGGTGGATGGATGGTTGGATGGGTGGCTGGCTGGATAGATGGATGGAAGGTGGATGGGTGGCTGGCTGGCTGGCTGGCTGGCTGGATAGGTGGCTGGCTGGCTGGCTGGCTGGCTGGATAGGTGGCTGGCTGGCTGGCTGGCTGGCTGGCTGGCTGGATAGGTGGCTGGCTGGCTGGCTGGCTGGCTGGCTGGATAGGTGGATGGCTGGGTGGATGGGTGGGTGAGTGAGTGGACAGTCTCAAGGCTGAGCTTTATTTGTGAGTAACTTGGAGCCCTTCATAGATGCACTTGAATCCTGGGCTTAGCCAGGTAGGCGACCTGGACCTCATTGATTGTTGTAGGAGGCCACAGGGCCACAAACAAAGGATCAAAGCTGAGGAGATGTGTCCAAGGCCTGGGGATACAGAGCAGAGCTGGACACAGTGCCCGCCCTCTTGGAGCTCACCGTCCATTGTGGAAGGTGGGACGAGGCAAGATCATGGTAGCCCACTGTGATCAGGTGGTAGTGGTGGTAGATAAAGGGCCCTGGGACACAGAGAGGGAGGGACCTATTTTTCAGGACATGCTGAGGAAGGCTTCACGGAAGAGGTGACATTTGAGCAGGCTTTGTAGGATGAGTAGGTGTTGGCTGGTGAAGCTGGTGGGTGTGGGAATTCTTGGCAGAAAGAACAGTGTGGGTCAGGGTACCAGGCATTTTCCGAACAGAGAGGGGAGCTCTGTGGCTGGAGGTTAAGAGGAAATAAAGCTAAGGAGGTGAAGTGAGATGCAATCTGCCAGCTTAAGGACTTTGAACTAGATTTTGGCGGCAGTGGGGAGCCATGGAGGGTTTTACACAGAGAGCATCTACATTCCTTCACCCAGCCCAGAGCTGGTAAACAGTGCAAAGACAGATCCAAGTTCATGCTTGAAATTCCCAAATTCCTGGAAACTCTTGTCCAGGACACTCCTCACCCCCACCTCTCTAGTTCTCACCTCCTTGCTCTTTGAGTTTCAGCCCCTGAGTCCCAACAACAGGGCACGAGATGTCTCGTTTTTATACAGGTCTCCGCTTAGTCTGGGAAAGGGGGGAGAAGAAAAGAGAAAGAAACCTGCTTTTTGTTCTGCACCCTCCCCTGGGAGTGAAGGGAGTTTTAAAGGGTGGGAGGCTGCTTTGAGACCCCGAGCATTTTGCAGAGAACCAAAACACGTGAGAGCAGCTCCTCCATCAGACCCCAGACCTGCTGAGACCGCCTCCCGGGGGACGCTTCTCTCCCCCTCGTGGGCCTCATGCTCGGCTTCCCTCTCCTCTCGCCACTTTCTCCTCTTCCTGCAGACAGGAGGTGGCTGTTTCAGGACGGCAGGTGTGTCTTGCCAGAGGCCAGTGGGAGGCGGAATTTCCAGGGCTCTTCATCAGCAGCCCTCATCCTTAGACGCACGCAGCCCCTCCCGTCTTTCTAAGCCGCCCGCCCTGTGGGCTGCGTTAGCCCATTCACCTGTAAGCAGGTTGAGGCTTGGTGAGGTCAGAAGATCCAGGTTCCCAGCCGGGTGGGCGCGGCCGAGCAGCTCTTCCTGCAGGTAGGGGTGCCCCGGGGTGGTGCAGGGGGCGGAGGACGGGCTGGGGCCTGGGAGGGGACCTCAGCCGCTGGGTTTAGAGGCTGCCTGACTCACGTCTCAGCTCTGCCCCCTACTGGCTGGGGTTGGCCTGGCTTCCTCATGTGCGATTTGGGGGATGGTAACTGGTAACCCACTTCTTCCCCACCCCGGCTGTGCACTCAGGTCCACTTTTTAACTCGGAGTCTCAGACAGGGGACAATTGCCTCGTTCCGTGCCCCGATTTGTGCCGTCATCCGAGGGCGTGGACGGCGGCCTCGGGAGCTAAAGGCCCTCCTGTCCTGGAGGGGATGGACCGCCCCACCTCCCCAGGGAAGAAACTAGATGAGCTCGGTGGGCCCCTACCCACCCTTCTGTGAACCCCCTGCTCTGCTGAAGGAAGGGAGGTGACAGTGTACCTGGCAGAAAGTTCAGTGATACTCACTGGCTCCGACCGGGTGGGGGCTCCTGGGAGGAGGGGTGAGCATGGCCTCCCTGTGACGGCTGTGCTCCCGGGGTGGGGGGAGACCCTAACCTCCTGTACTCCCTCCTCGGGGCTGGGGAGGGAGGGGCGTTTGCAGGGCTTTGTCCTGGGCCAAGAGGATCCAGGCGGCTGAAGGGCTCTTGTCTCCCAGGATGGGGTTTCTCGGGTCACAGGATGTTCTCCCAGATCCTCGCGGAGCCGCCAGGAGCAGCTCTAGTGAGCCGGGCCCCAGGTGCTGTTCCGAAGCCCGAGACGTGAGGCAGCTTTCAGAGTTCAGACGATCGCAGTGCTTTGGGCTCAGGGCCGCGCTGGCTGGGTCAGAAAGAGCGTGCCACTGGGGGTAGACCGCCCTGGACCCGGACCCATCGCGAAGCTGCCCTGAGCCCCTGTTTCCACCTGAGAAACAGGAATCATGGCTGTTACGGCCGGCGCGGTGGTGGCGATTATTGAGATGACGTGTCAGAGGGCTTGAGCACACACGAGGAGTTTCATAAATACTCCTGGCTGAAGCGGGAGGGAGGCTTCGTTTGACAAGATCCAGTTCTACACATCAGAGCCCCATCTGCCTGAGGATTACTGTACGACAGACATTGTGTCACGGAATCTCAGAATGTTGGGACCAGAGGGGTTTCCATGAATCCATTCGTTTCGTCCGTGCGCTCATTCACTCACAAGGATTTAGCAGATACCTGCTCTGTGCAGGGCCTGGTGGGAGGGGCCAGCACACAGTACTGATGGGAAGGCGTGTGTCCCTGCCTGTCTGGAAAGTGCAGTCTGGTGGCCTGGAGGGAACCTAAGCAGGTACTTACTTGTGCAGGTAATTGGTGACCTAGGGATTGGTGCTCGGAGGAAGGAGAGGATGCAGCGGGGGTGCAGGAGCTGGACAGGGAGGGCTTTGCTGGGAAGGTGGCCTGTGGACAGATACGTGCTGGAAGTTCAGGCAGAGTCAGGAGAGGGGCGTCCGAGGCAGCAGGACTACAAGTGCAAAGGCCCTGTGGTGGGGAAATCGGGCCTGTTGGAGGCACCGGCAGGAGGGCAGAACCACGTGGTCATCTTTCAAAAGTGGTCTGTGGCCAGAGCACCGTGACCCAAAGCTTGTCGCTCTGGGTGCCCCAGACTCTAGGCAGTACTTTCTGTTCCCCTGTCAGGGCTGCTCCACCTGCAGACTGGGCTGTCCTGCAGGTCCCTGCACTCGGGAGCCCCACGCGTGCGAGGGCCTAGTTTACGCTACTGTTGCCATCTTGACGCTCACAAGCTATGCAGCCGGCCCTGGATGGATCCAACGGGGCCGTATGACCGCCTTCACGTCTTTGGTCTTCCTTCAGCGAACGATAGCCAAGCGCAGTGTGTGGCGGTGATGCGCGGAAGGGGCTGTCTTGCAGGCCAAGCTGTGTCCCGGTGTCCTTGGAGCTGTGGGTCTGAAAGGGCAGTGTGGGGTGCCTGTAAGGACCCTGGCTCAGCCCCCTCGGCATTCCGGAGCAGAGTACCCAGAGCAGGCCTCGCGAGGCTCTTCTCATCCTCCCTTTTCCAGGCTTCCCTCCCTGCCGGATTTCTAAAGCCTGGGTAATGAAGCGTCCCCTATAAAATTTCATATAAAGTAATCTGCCTTAAGGAATGGCCCGAGCTGGGTAATGGACCGCTGATGTGGGCAGTGATGATAACGCTTGTTAACTAACCCTCGGAGCTGTGAGCAGGAAGACGGAGCCGATGTGACGTGTTCAGTTGGAAATTGCGGTTGCCAAGGCAGGAGGAAGACGCAGTGACCTTGAAGGTGGAGACGCCTGCTGCCTGGGGTACCGGCCTGGTGGCGGAGGGGCCCGGGGGCGCGTGGGGTGGATGCTGCGGACAGGTGTGGACAGGTGTGGGAAGGCGAAGGTGGGGATGGGAACTGAAGGACGTTTGCCCACCACCGTGTGCCTCCTCGGCCGAGGTTCTTCCCGTCACGTGACCCTGCCGTTAGGACAAAGTGACACCGCACCTGAGAAAGCCAAGGGTCCGGCCCAGGACTGCCCGGCTAAAAGGATAGTGCCAGGCGTGAGCCCGGTCGGGCCGTGCCGTTGGCAGGGTTGGTGGAGAGCACGGCCGGGAGCGCAGGTTTCAAAGGGATTCGGGTGGTCTGGGCAGTTCTGGGTGGCAGTGGGCGGTGCGATGCTGCACCTGGGACTTTGCAAGCAGAGGGTCTCGGTTCGGCTCCCAGCACGTCCACTCGCTCAGCTGAGTGACACAGATTGAAGCGGGTGACACAGCAGAGCCTCAGCCTCGGCATACGTAAGGGAGGCGTAGCCGTCCCAACGCCCGGGGCGGGGCAGGTGTAATCTGGCATGTGGCCGCCATAGCCCTGTGCCTGTCACGGGAAGGGTGCTCACGAATCCTTCTTCCTTGCTACCTCTGCAGAAAGGCTTGACCTCCATCAGTGGCAGGCGGTACAGCACAGAGAATGAGGCCTCCGGCTCCGGCTGCAGAGCCCGGAGTGGCTGTTTCTACCTGGGTGACCCTGGGCACGTTTCCCAACCTTCCTGCCTCGGTTTCCCCATCTGGAAAATAGGGCTAGTCATACTGGTACCTATGTCCATCGTGTTTGGAGGATTCAGTGAGTCAGTACACAGAATATTCAAATTGGAAGCTTCTCTCCACTTACAGAGCACCTTGCCTCGTCACACCTGTGTCCCCGAGAGGGGCAGACAGGTCTTGTTAGGGGGGTCGTGAGGTTTCCAGGAGCAGTGACTGGTTCGAGGCCTGCCGCTGGGAAGTGGCACTGCCAGCGACCTCCGAGTGGCCATCTCTGAAGTCTGGACCTGAACAAGTCGCTGGGACTTGGTCAACGATCAGGCCCGTGAGATTGCTCCCACCCACCCCCAGCCTGGGGGTCTCAGTGAGCTGTCTCTGCTGAGTCTGCAGTCGTCGGGCCCTCAGAGTAGAGGCTGAGTGTCCTCCAGGGGACACTGGGCCCCCAGGAGGCTGGGCCTGGCTTATCGCATGGAACCCTGTAGAAATAGAGGAAAACCAGGCGACTTGCCCAGCACCCCCAGGCCTTTACTGCTGCTGCTGGCCGGAAGGAGAAGGTTAGACAGGGTCAGGGTCAGGGTTAGGGTGCCATTCTGTTATGGCAGGGGTCTGCCCTAGTCAGCTGGGGGTCAGAACAGCCCTAGTAGATGCACCAGATGACAGCACCCCTCCCGCAGGGCTGGGGGCAGCAAGGAGCGGGCAGACGACCGAGACAGGTACCCCCCCTCAACTCTCCTCGCACCGGGAAAAGGCGGAGCAGTCTGGGTGGTCCCTGCCACCCTTCGGGCCGAGGGGGAAGCACGAAATGAGGGGCAGAAATGTGCCCTTGCCCAGCCGGCCCTTTCCAGACGGGGGCAGGACGTAGGGAGGGGGCACCGTGCCGGATGAGAAGTTGGGAGAACGGGTTCTGGTTTGGAAGTGAGGCAGACGCTGCAAAGCTGATCAAAAAGCCCCTTCCGCTTACACCCGACTCATCGTTTATCGGCACGAACAGCCGTTCGGGACCGTTTTCTATGAGGAGCCCGGCTGCACCGGGGTGAGGCCCAGGATTCTGCGGGGAGGGGGGGTCGAGGGCTTCGGAAGCTTTAGGCTCTGCCTTTCGGCTCCGAGGGCCACGCAGAGCCCGCATCACGCCGACACTGTGGGAGGGGACGGCGTGGCAGTCCTTCCCGAGGCCCCTCCAAGCTGCTCTTGGCTCCGGCGGGGGGCCTGGGGCCTCCTCTGCCCTCCTTTGTGTCCCTGGCTGGGCGAGTAGGCTGGGACTCTTCTCCAGGGATTTGGGTGGATTCGATGGGGATGGGTGGGGATTTGACCTTGTGATAAAAAGGTCCCTTGTACCGCGTTGGGGCCTGATTTTCCGAGGAGAACTTGGGAGCTGCAGAAGCATGTTGCAGAGAGCAGAGACTGTGGTATTTATTTCTGCTTCGTGTCTGTTTTGAAATCTTAAAACCTCATAGTGTGTGGCACAGGAAAGGCTGAGTTGTGCTGTGCTCATAAGACCAATATAAAGCCTGCAGAACAGATTAAATATGATTTCAGGACAGCAGAGCGTGTCTCTTTATTTAGAATCGTGCATGACGTTGCTGGAAGGAACTGCCGGAGCTTTGCCAGCAGCTCCGTCAATCTGCAGTCCGCCCCAGTGATGGGCGGCGACCTGGGGCTGTCCTGACTGCCCCTCCAGTACTCTGTCCAGGATGATTTGTTGGAAATTGCTGTGTGCTCCAGCAATCCCGCTGGCCAGCTGTGTGTCCTTAGGCAAGTCCCAAGACCTCTCCGCGTCTCAGTTTCCCAACTTTGAGATGGAATGACCATAAAAACCTCTGACTGTGTCTCTTTTCTGCTTAAAACCTTCAAGTGATGGCTTATGGCGTTTGAGGTGAACCTAAGCACATTGACAAAGCCACAAGACGCAGCCTTCTCCCCTACCCCGTGCTTCCGTTTCTGGAGTGTCACCACATCCCCATCCTCTCTCGTCTCTGGGCTTTTACTCTACCTGGTTCCTCTGCCTGGAACATTTTCTTCCTCCTTCTTTCTTCATCTTCTTCCTGCTATCTTTTCTCTGCCGAGTTCCTTCTCTTTCTTCAAGGTCAATCTAGCTAAAAATTTATCATTTATTTTCTTCAAGAACCATCTTTTGGTTTCATTGATTTCTTTCTGTTGCTTTTCTGTCCTCTATTTCATTTTTTTCTGCCCCTATCTTTATTATTTCCTTCCTTCTTCTTACTTTGGGTTTGATTTTCTCTTCTTTTTCTCCCTTCTTGAGGTGGAGCTTAGATGGTTGATTTTAGATTTTTCTTCCTTTCTAATATTAGCGGTTAAAGCTAAAAATGTTCCTTTTCACATTGCTTTAGCTGCATCCCATACATTATGACGTGTTGTGCTTCATCTTCATTCAGTTCAAGATCTTTTCTAAAGTCCCTTGTGATTTCCTCTTTGATCCATCGGTGTTTAGAAGTATGTTATTTACTTTGCAATATTTGAGGGTTTCCTAAATTTCTTTCTGCTGTGATCTCTAATTTAGTCCCATTGTGGTCAGAGAACATATTTTGTATGTTTTATACTTAAGTAAGTATAAGTATACTTAAGTATACTTAAGTAAATATATACTTAAGTAAGTATACTTAAGTAAGTATACTTTTATACTTACTGAGGCCTGTTTTACAGCCTAGCATATGAGAGAATGCTCCCTGTGCCCTAGAAAAGACTGTTTTTTCCTGCTGTTGTTGGGTAGAGGGTTGGCTAATGCCAGTCAGGTCAAGAGGGTTGACAGTGTTGTTCAGGTCTTCTATATCCATACCGATCTATCTAGTTGTTCTAACTGTTACTGAAAATGGAGTCTTGAAATCTCCGGCTGTGACGGTTGAGTTTACTTTTTCTCCTTTCCATTCTGACAGTTTCGCTTTATGTATATTGGGGCCGTGTTTTTAGACGCATGTACATTTGTACTCGTTATATCTTCCTGAAGGATTGACCCTTCTTCTCCTTCAGCCTAACTTAAATGTCCCTTTTCCGGAGAGGTCTTCCCAGATCTCAGTGGTGCCAGTTTCCTCTGCCATCATTGCCTATGACTTCTTGTATTTTCCCCATCGTAACATTCACCAAACCGTATTATAATTGCTTGAAAGATCCATGGGGACAGGGAGCATGTCAAACCTATTCAGTTCTTCATGCCCAACACCTGACATAGAGCCTGTACATAGTCATAGGAGCTCTGTGAATATCTGCTGATCAAATGAATAAGATCATGTCTATGAGGAATATTTTATTAATATTGGTTATTATTGGGCTTCCCTGGTGGCGCAGTGGTTGAGAGTCCGCCTGCCGATACAGGGGACATGGGTTCGTGCCCCGGTCCGGGAGGATCCCACATGCCGCGGAGCGGCTGGGCCCGTGAGCCATGGCCGCTGAGCCCGCGCGTCCGGAGCCTGTGCTCCGCAACGGGAGAGGCCACAACAGTGAGAGGCCTGCGTACTGCAAAAAAAAAAAAAAGAAAAAAAATACTGGTTATTATTATTCCTGTCATGCAGCATTGTCTTCACCTACAAACATGTGAAAAAAATTAGTGCTTGAGGACAGCTATGACCCAGTCCGCCTAGGTGCCACATAAATGCTTCTTGAACAGAATTGAGTTAGGATAAAGCCTTAGTCCCGAGGGAAGCTGTCAGGGCAGCTCCTCCAGGTCTCCTGTGTTTGGGACCACTCAGTGTCACCTGTCTGAGGTGGGGCACCTGCCCCAGTCTCCCCCACTCTCTCTTTGGATTTGATTTGTCATTGGCTTGTCTGTTGATGTTGTCCATCTGTCTCTTTGCACGTGGTCTCCTTGGCAACCCTGGATCCATTTAAAGTGGACTTCCCACGTGCCATGCCTTGTATCAGCTATTGACAATGCGATGGTGAATAAGAATAAAAAGTACCTACTATGTGACAGGCATTCTGCTGCGCCTTCTCTGTACCTGTTTCAGCCTCATGACAATCCAGTGAAATAGGGATTCCTGCAGCCCTTTGCAGGTGAGGAATGCAAGGCCCAGGGAGGTTCAGCGTTTTGCCCGAAGTCACACAGCACATAAGTGCAGAGCTGAAAAACTCACCAGAGTGGTTCCAAATCCCACGCTCATTTCCACTCTTCCCTTCTCCCCTGAGAGGTGAGGATTCTGCTGATTCTGTGGGTGTGTGTGGATACTTTCCTCCCAGATCAAAGCGCCGTGTGTTTAAACCACAGCATCTAAAATGGAGATGAAAAATTATGTAGTAACAACATTTTGAGGCAAATTAACCTTGATAAGATCTTTAATGTCACGTATTAGACTATTTTCCCTTAGTGATGCATTAAAACTGTCAGACCCGACGTGATCGCCAATTAATGAGGTTACACACGATGTAAATTTCAATTCATTATTACAGTGTCTGTGCTAATAGGCTTGCAGTTAACACCCAGACACCGTGCTAGTTCAAAAGGACAACTTTCTGTGAATCGTGTGAAATGAACAGGCAACCAGTTTGGACGAACTGGAGTGAGGATGATTCCTGCAATCGTCTAATGATGTCCTAAGATTAGCCGTAAAGATGGAGTTCGTTGAGAGAGTCCTGCGTGTAAGACCAAGCAGCTGACGTGACGTCAGCTTGCCTCCCTGGGTTGCCCTTTTTGGAATTCCTGGGGGAATTATTCACCATTAACTGAGTGTCCGTCAGGCAGCTCATTCTTCCAACGCTGCTGGCTCTCTTGCAAGAATTAGGAAATTTGAGTTCATTCCAAGAAAGCAAATCGCGTGAGGAAGTTCTTCTGTGAACCTGAGGAATGATAAAAATAACTCGTATTTCTTGCGTTCTGACAATACGTCAGGCACTGAAATCAGATGTTCGCGGTGCCTTCTTGTATCCAGCTCCCCCGACCCCAGTAACCTGGCTCCTTTATCAACCCCTACTCTGCAGTTGATGAAACTGAGTTTTCCAGATGCAGAGTAACTGGACCAAGTCACAAGGCTGGTTGGAATCAGTTTTGAATCCTGTGGTTTTTTTTTGTTTTTTTTTGCGGTACGTGGGCCTCTCACTGCTGCGGCCTCTCCTGCTGCGGAGCACAGGCTCCGGACGCGCAGGCCCAGTGGCCACGGCTCATGGGCCCAGCCACCCCACGGCATAAGGGATCCGCTCGGACCGGGGCACGAACCCGCGTCCCCTGCATCGGCAGGCGGACTCTCAACCACTGCGCCACCAGGGAAGCCCCTGTGTTTTTCAGTTATCTTTTTCTGCCTTTTTGCTATCAGAAAGTGAGCTATTATGAAAGGACAAGGTGTACATTGCTGGAATCACATTTGGAATATGATGCTAACATTCTCCTGGGTTCTAGACAGAGGATGCAGAGATCACACACCTCTCCGTACATGTAATTTACCCACCCTGCAAAGGAGAAACTCCATTTCGCGGAACACCTACCTCCTGAGCCAGTTAATAAGCTAGCGCTCCGAATACGTGAGCTGCCTCATCCTGACAACAAGCTTTTGAGAGAGGAGTTGTCTGCGGGGAAGCAGAGGCCCAGGGGTGGCACGGCTGAGCGGAGCTGCTGGGATTTAAGTCCTCGTCCGTCTCACTCCAACTCTCTTGCCCTTTCCTCTGTGCCTGGGGGACCGAGGGCCGCTCTGCCTCGGTGACCGTTCTGGACAATTGCAGATCAGCTGCGCAGGTGTCTCAGCCTTTCTATTTTAAACACCCTGAGGGGGGGCCCTTTGCAAACCCACTGCACATCCCTTTGCCTTCCCCACATGCACTTAATCAACACGTTATCATTTTCTTGGATGCCTTGGCGGCAGAAACGTATGGCAACTTTTTAAAAAGGGGCTGGGAGCACGGGAACCAAAGGTGGTACCTAGAGCTGGCCAAAGTACAATGGAAAGGGCATTTTCACGCATTTTTCTGCACTTTTCACACATTTTTCTGCACGGCTGTAAATTGATGCAGCCTCTTTAAGAAGCGCACTCACCCTGTGACTGGAGAATCCCACTCTGGGAATTTCTCTGAAGACAATGGATCATTCACCATCAGGAAGACACTCCACAGGAAGATGTTCACATCAGTGTTATTTACGGCATCGACGATTAGGAGGCAGTGTCGATGCCCTACCGTGGGGCTGTCCTTAAGTAAATCGGTTGACTTCTCGTGATGATCGGTGTTAAGTAATTTCAAATGATCCTTGGAAGACCATACAATGGAAAAAGAGCTTATGATACATGGATAACGGGGTGTGTCCTTGGGCGGGTTCAGTAGGGTGTCGGATGCCATGCTTAGGAATTTTGACCCCCGATGTTGGGTTGCAGGCCCTCACCCCTGGCAGGCTGTGCGCTGCTGAAGGGTGGCGTGGCTGGACCTAGATTCTGGGTGGCCAGCTGAGAACCAGTGTGTGACTGGGCTCCGTGAGAGCGTGCTGAGATGACGGAGCCGCCCAGGACGTTAGGTAGGCGTGTTTCAAAGGAGCATGCTGGCTGCTGGGTGGACCCAGCGGATGGTTGGGGGGATCCCAAAGGCCAGACCTGGGGCGGCAGGTGTGGGGGAGCCTGTGCCTGGCATGGCCAGGTCCACCGGGAGGGCTGGGTGGTAGAGATTTTCACCAAGGCCACATGTAAGCCTATTGGCCACAATTGCTTTTTTCTTTTTTATGTAACATCTTTATTGGAGTATAATTGCTTTACAATGGTGTGTCAGTTTCTGCTTTATAACAAAGTGAATCAGCTATACATATATCCTCATATCTCTTCCCTCTTGCATCTCCCTCCCACCCTCCCTATCCCACCCCTCTAGGTGGTCACAAAGCACCGAGCTGATCTCCCTGTGCTATGCGGCTGCTTCCCACTAGCTAGCTATTTTACATTTGGTAGTGTGTATATGTCCATGCCACTCTCACTTCGTCCCAGCTTACCCTTCTCCCTCCCCGTGTCCTCAGGTCCATTCTCTACGTCTGCGTCTTTATCCCTGTCCTGCCCCTAGCTTCTTCAGAACGATTTTTTTTTTTTTTAGATTCCATATATACTTTAATTGGCTCTGAGGAATTCACTGCTCTTATTGATTGATTGATTGGTTTTTGGCTGCGCTGTGTCTTCGTTGCTGCGCGCGGGCTTTCTCTAGTTGCGGCGAGTGGGGGCTACTCTTCGTTGCGGTGCGCGGGCTTCTCACTGCGGTGGCTTCTCTTGTTGCAGAGCGCGGGCTCTAGGCACGTGGGCTCAGTAGTTATGGCACGCAGGCTCAGTAGTTGTGGGTCTAGAGCACAGGCTCAGTAGTTGTGGCGTGCGGGCTTAGTTGCTCTGCGGCATGTGGGATCTCCCCGGACCAGGGCTCAAACCCGTGCCCCCTGCATTGGCAGGTGGATTCTTATCCACTGCGCCACCCGGGAAGCCCCGAAATTCACTGCTCTTAGTTGCTACTGTAATCACTCATCTCCCTGTTAGAGTCGGGCTCACTTTGGAAGGTGCCCCAGGGGTCGGCTTCCTCCTTCTGTGTTTGCTCGGCACAATGGCTGTTCCCTGCGCTCCTCTGGACACGGGGGCCCACGCGGGCGCATCTTCCCTCGCTGTGTTGTCTGGGGGAGGGGGAGCGGGGGCACTGACGGGGGCCGAGCAGGGCGGCAAGGGGGGCGGGAGTGCTCTGCCAGCCTGGGGCCTCCTGCGGTCCTGTTGGGGTGTCCCAGGCTGGCGTTTGCAAATCGGGTGCCCGTAGTGTCACTGTACTCATGTTTACATATTGTGTGCCCCTCTCGAACCAGGTGGCCGGTAAGGGCGGTGGGGGGCCGTGACCGTGTCCTCGTGGCTAGCACACACAACCCCCAACCACCCTTAGTCCCTCCCAGCCCCTGGCCCGTTGGCTGGAGGGAGCCACCAGCTCTCTGCTGCTCGGGTCACTGTCACCCGCCGTGTAACTGTAAGCCCAGGATGGAGCATGTGCTGCTTCCTGACAGATCTTCATAAAACAGCGCAACAGCGGCCTGCTCAGAATGTCACCTGGTCATCGGTGACACCGGTGTTCTGGGTTGTCGCCTTGTTAACCATGTGGATGGTGGACCCTGGCCGCCTTCACCTCCCTCACTGCCCACTGCACACGGCCGGCACGTTCCCTCTCTCTGCTTTCCTTCCAGCTCTGTCCTGTCTCCCATCGTGTTCTCCAGCTCCGCTTCCCTTCGTTACGTCTCCACCTCTCTCTCTCCTTTCCTTCTGTCTTTGGCTTATCTGTCTTCTCCCTTATCTCTGTCTGTCTCTGTCTTGTTAAAAGGGTCTGGACAGCAGTTCTCACTGAATGAGCTTCTCTGCGGCCACAGAGGAGGGGACAGCGCATGCCCCTCTGAGACGTCACGGAGGCCCCTGTCTGTCCGTACGCCTTCTCACCTGTCCTCTCTCCCACCCACCATGCACATCCGCCCGTCCGCCCGTTTCCTGAGCTTACTCTGTGCCAGATGCTGGGGACACAGTGACGGACAAGGCAGATGGCGTCAGTGGCTTCTTATTCTGGGCTCCCTGAACCCTTCTGTGTATCCACGTCTCACAATCCTAATCACTGTTTAAATTTTTTTTGCGATACGCGGGCCTCTCACTGTGTGGCCTCTCCCGCCGTGGAGCACAGGCTCCGGACGCGCAGGCTCAGCGGCCATGGCTCACGGGCCCAGCTGCTCCGCGGCATGTGGGATCCTCCCGGACCGGGGCACGAACCTGCGTCCCTTGCATCGGCAGGCAGTCTCTCAACCACTGCGCCACCAGGGAAGCCCCCTAATCACTTTTAAACTGTGAAATATTTTGTGCAGCTCCGCCTCTCTCGCCAGACTTTGAATGCTTCCAGCTTGGGCTGGGTCTTTTTCTATGTCCTAATGCCCAGCACCTAGTACAGAGGTACCTGGCATATCACAGCTTTCTGTAAATTCTGGTGTGTAGACGTCTGTGCTCGGGATCTGGGGGGTCTGGGAGCGGCACGTGCCTGGGAATCTCCGTGCGGACAGCCCTGGAAGGGTGCACAGGCCTTACCCGAAGCCCAGCCCTCTCTCTGTCCATTTCTGGAATCTTCAGCTTTCAGCAGCCACGTCTCTGCTCTTCAGGTGACAACATGCTTCTAGTGGTAGCTCCGTGCCATGTGAGCGGGGGCGAGCGTTCCTACAGTCGCTGCAGACCTGGGCAGTGCTGGGCAGCAGCGCGGGGACAGCGCAGACGCCTGGGGTGAGGCGGGGAGCTGGAGGACACACACACCTCTTGATCGAAAGGCAGACCTTGAACCCATCCACCCACGATAAAGCGAGGCCTGGTTTCTATTCGCGGGACCTCCTCAGAGGGCTCCGAGGGCATTTTACAAACCAGAGCAGGGAGGAAACCTGCACTAATTAAATAAGAAAGCATGCCTGACGTGGGTTGAAAGGCAAGCGAGGGAAGGAGCGAGGGGGTGAAGGACCCACAGCCCGTGGATCCTGGCGCTCCTTTGGACAATCTGAACTCCAAAGTACTTGAAAACCAGATTCGACCTCATTAATCAGCCGAACCACTGATTGACTCTTTTTACACAATGGGGAGGTTTATTGTCGGGGATGACTGTTACCTCCGTGTTAAATACGATGTGGCTTTTATTAATATTTTGTTTATCCCAATCTCATCTTTTGTTTCCAAACAATATCAAGTGCTAGAAAAACACAAACATATGCACAGAAAAGAAACCCCACATTTTACTGACAGTGCTCAGTCTGTTCTGTTTATCTGTCCAGCTAATGATGTTGTATTGGTTTGCATAATTCCTGAGTTGTGGGAGGGACCCTGGGCTCACTTGGAGGGACCCCGAGCTGGGCCCGGGAGCCACACTAATGGGAGGCCCCTCTTCCCTCTCCCCTGTGCGCCTCAGACAGACCTTCCAGGTAACCCCTTCATGCTCCTCTGGCTTGATGATGTGCCTGGCCTCCCCTGGCCTCAGGGCACATCCCTCTGGTTTAGGACCATCTTAGAACACCTTTGGACAAATAACTCTGCCACACAATCTCTGTCAGTCAGCGGAGACTTGCTGCTGTAACAAACATCCCCCTCAACATTAACAGCTTTACACACGAAGTGCTTACTTTTCTGTTCATGCAGCAACCAAGCGGGGTGGTCCTGGGGGGCTGGGGCTCCTGCAGGTGGGGACGCGGGGACCCAGGTGCCTTCACCCTGCGTCTCTGCTGTGTCCTCCATTCCCCCAGCGTGGGTGGGAAGGAGGGGTCGCACAGGGTTGCGGGGACTCATAGCAAGCCATTGAAGGTCCAGCGGAGGCAGCTATGAATGAAACCTGTTGGGGGGCCCTCCCATCACAGGGAGCCTCGGGCTGAATGTTGGGGAAACCACCTTCCCGTTCTTTCTGCCCCAGGGCTCAACTCAACTTCAGGGGAGACTGAAATGTGGTCTTATGTGAGTCCTGGAGAGGAGGGAATGACCTCTGGGAAACACCTAACACTATTTGCAGCCAGTTCTTCTTGCCTGAGTGAGATCAAGAAATCAAGGGGCCTAGGCAGGCCGGCGGGGGCTGATGCGTCCTGCCCTGGGATCCCTCCAAGCCCCACATTCTCTCTGGCCTCCCTTTCTCCCGCCTTCCCCCTGGTCTCCCGGCCCCCGCCACTCCAGCCTTCTTTCTGTCCATTGGGTTGCCCAAGTTTGGATGTAGCTGCCTCAGGGCCTTTGCACTGACTTCCCCTGATTGGAACAGCCTGCATGTGGCTGGCTCCTTCCTGTAGGTTTCCAGCGTCAGTTCTTCAGCGGGTTTCTCATCAGACCACCCAGAGTAGGGCTGTCCTCTGGCCCTCAGGGCTAGTCACCCTGCAGAGCTGGCCCCTTCTCTGCTGTTTCCCCCCATAGCTTATCACCATCTGACGTAGTACGTATCTGGCTTGTTTATTTGGTTGTTTTTTGTCTTGACCCCAGTCTTAGTTTACACGGGCTGCTATAGCAAAATGCCACAGACGGAGGGGCTTAAACAACAGGTATTTATTTCTCGCAGTTCTGGAGGCTGGAAGACGGGGTTCGAGGTGTTTTGGTTCTAGGGGAGGACCCTCTTCCTGGCTTGTTAACAGCTGTTGTCCTGTTGTCCTGAGAGCCTCCCCTCATCACATAGAGGGAGCTATCTCTCTGTCTTCCTCTTCTTATAAGGCCACTAACCCCAGCGGGCATGCGGGCCCCACCCTTATTACCTCATCTAAACCTAATCACCCCCAAAGGCCCCACCTCCTAATCTACCACATGCGGGGTTAGGGCTTCAGCAGATGTATTTTAGGGGGACACAAACATTCAGTCCATAGCGGCCCCCTCTGCGCGCACTGCAATGTGGACAAGAGGGGCGGGGCCCGTTGATTCTGCTCCAAGCTACATCTTCAGGGATTAAGGCAGCCCCTGGCACCTAGTGGCCCCTCAGGAATGTTTGCTGAATGAGCCGATGTGTCCGTGAATGAATGATCCCAGGGTTTCTGAAGACACCTCCGGTCCTGCCCTGCTGAATGGGCCCAGGTTCATCCTGGAGGCGACCAGCCAGCCACCTGCTCTGCCCCAATGCGGGCCGGACATTTTATAGCCATTATCTCATGGAATCTTCCCAATGAACTGAGAAGAAGGTATTCTGAGCCCCGTTGTAGAGGTGAGGAAACTGGGGAGAGCTGGAGCTCACCGGAACCCTGCCTCCTCCCTCGGCCCCTGGGCCTGGCAGGAGCCCTGGCTGCTCTGTCCGTGACCTTGCGCGTACTTCTGTTCCTTCCACTTGGACATCTCCAGCCCTGTCTCTGACCGCCTGCCCCTGGGACTTGGGAAGGTTCCAGCTCAAATCTGCCTTCAGGGCTCAGCCTTTGCTCTTTTATTTGAAAAATCTAAATAAAAAGTATAAAACATTCGCACTTTGGCATGACTATTGGTTCCTAATCCCAGATGTGAAAATTTGGATTGCTTAATGAAGGGAGAGAGCAGATAACAGACTGCTCTCTCTGAAAGTTTGTCTAAAAACGTCAGCTGATGGTGACGTGTGCCACTAGGTCCCTGAAGTGGCTTTCTGAGTGGCCTGGCTCCTGCCAGACTCCAGGGGCTGGGACACTTAGCTAGGGAACTGGAGTGAAGGAGGCGCTAATCACACCTAAAGTGATAATAATCGCTGATCGTCAGCGCTGCTAATTGAGTGATAATTTTGTTCCTTCGAGGTGACTTAACCTTTTAGAGGTGAGGGTTTTTGAGAAGATTCCATGAGATAATACAATGTGAGCTCTGTTGGGGGAAAATAGAGAAATACAAATCCTTTCTTGGTTTGGAATGAGAGGTTTAATTTTGGCCTGACGCCTGCCGTCCAGGCCTTCAGCTGCAGGCTGGGCGGGGGCCTGAGGGAGATCCCGGGCCCTGCCCCCTGGCTTGCTCTACCTTCGGGCTGGGCCTGGGGCGTCTGTGGACAGTGCTGTCTGCCAGCATCGCTTCAGATGGCTACTCGGGGAGGAATGTGGTTCTTCCAGTTAGGGACCATTTCCAGGTGGGCCCCTTGGGACTCTGCTTCCACACAAGGGGCCCATGGAAAATATTTGCGTATCTCCTGTTCCCAAGGAAGGGAGTAAAGCAGGCTCGGGTTTCCTGAGCAGGTCAGAAAGGAAATACTACACCAGGTGTCAGCTGATGTGGGATCTGTTTTCTTAACATCGGTGCAACTTCAGATCTGCCGGGAGCACGTGGCGACAGCGTGGGCGGAGGAGACCGGCTGGTGTGACCTGGTTAAGGAGAGGGGTCACTGGTTGACGTCCGTGAGCACCTGCTGCATACCGGGCACTTGGTTTACGTTATCTCTGCAGTAGCCACCTGGGTTGATGTTAGGCTTTCCATTAACCCCGTTTTACAGATGACAGCACGGAGGTTCAGAGAGGTTTCCTTTCCCAAGGTCACGATCCTGAGAGGCTGGCGGTATTGTCATTATGATTATATTCTCTTTATTCTCATTTCACAGAAAAGGGGGCTGAGACCCATAGAGGTCACAATCCTGAGGGCTGGCTGGCCCTTCTGTTATTATGGTTATAATTATTCCCATTTCATGGGAGAGGAGACTGAGGCATGGAAAGTAATGGATTTTCTGGGTCCACCCGTAGTAAACTGAGGCTGTGTTCTTTCCTCTTTATGAGGTTGACTTTCAATTTAATTTTGAACTTTCGGCTTTTAAATATTAAGCCTTTACACCAGTGTGCGTTGAGTCACACCCCCTAAGAGGCACCTGCAGTTACAGATGTAGGTTTCAGTCTGACCGTCTGATGAGCAGAGGGGTGAGCTTGATAACAGCAACCTTCGTTTTTCTGGAAGGAATCTTTGGAACGTATCGAGGTTTCCTTCGTGGCCCGTATCGCGTCAATTTTTGTGGCTGTCTGATGGGCAATAGAAAAGATGCTGTGTTTTTGCTTTAAGTTATCCGTTAACACTATGGTTTTCTTTTTTGTTGTTGTTGTTTTCGTTTTTTTGGCCGCGTTGGGTCTTTCATTGCTGCGCGTGGGCTTTCTCTAGTTGAAGCGAGCGGGGGCTACTCTTCGTTGCGGTGCGCGGGCTTCTCATTGTGGTGGCTTCTGTTGTTGCGGAGTACGGTCTCTAGGCACATGGGCTTCGATAGTTGTGGCGTGAGGGCTCAGTAGTTGTGGCGCACGGGCTTAGTTGGTCCACGGCATGTGGGATCTTCCCGCACCAGGGCTCGAACCCGTGTCCCCTGCATTGGCAGGCGGATTCTTAACCACTGCGCCACCAGGGAAGCCCTGAAAGTCTTTTTTGTCACCCTGTAAAGGTGACGTCACTCATTATGTCAGGACTCCACTCAGGTCAGAACAGGACAGAGGCTGCAAAGCCGTGGACCACGGTGCTGCTGTCTGTCACCCACAGCACTTCAGACGTTTGAGAATTAGCAACTTTATCAGTTTGCTAGGGCTGCAGGACCAAGAACCCCAGCCCGGTGGCTTAAACAGCAGAAACTCATTCTCTCCCAGCTCTGGAGGCTGCAAGTCCAAGACCAAGGTGTCAGCAGGGCTGGTTTCCTCAAGGCTATGGAGGAGGGTCTGTTCCAGGCCTCCCTCCTTGGCTGGAGACGCCGTCTGCGCTCTGTCTCTTCACACGCCTACTCTTGTCTAAGGACGCTGGTCCGCGTGGATTAGGGCCACCCCACGCCAGCATGACCTCATCGTACTCATTTCATCTGTAACAGTCTTATTCCAAATAAGGTCACATTCTGGGGTGCTGGGAGGTTAGGGCATCAAGATGTGATGAATTTTGGGGGGAGACACAGTTCAATTCATAATAGTTACTAACCTTTAAAAAGTGGGAGCTGTTGCTTCAGAGTCCGGACGTTCAGGTTCTCTTGAAAACCTGGAGAATCCAGCCACATTGGGCACCGTCTCAGAGCTGTCACCGGCCCTGCACCCCGGCCACCTCGCCCGTGGGGTCTTCCTGCTCCCCCTCCCCCGCCATGCATCACTGTGTGACCTTTGGAACACTGGTTGCAGGCACAGGCTGTGTGGTCCGGCAGACCTAGATTCAAATCCCACATCACAGCTGAGTGACCTCGAGCGAGTCACAGAACCTTCCGAAGGCTTGTTGCTGCGTCCGTCATGTTCGCATGGTCTCCACTCTTGGGGTTTTGGTGGGGAGCGCGTGACCTAATGCGGTTGAACATTGGGTTGTGCGCACCGTCTCCCCTCGACGGGCCGTCTTCTTTATCATTGATGATAATAGTATGTCCAGTCTCCAGTGGGGCTGGAAAATCGGGGTCAATCTCAGACCCAGCACACGCCGCTGAAGGGTCCCCGTCTGCAAATGCACGTGTTGAAACTTCTCCACCAAGATATTTTATCGGACAATTGCTGGCACTCGCGGACGCCGGGTAATTTATTTTTAGGAAAAACCACTCAGGAAAAGTGCTCAGGATTGCCGCTGTTTGTTTAATTGGCTTTGTGTAAGCAGGGGCCACGGCAGCATCTAAAAATACCCCAGCCGAGTTCCTCATCTGTGCTCCCGCTTCGAAAGGGTCCATTGAGTTTCTAAATATCGACGCTGGAGATCCTGACAGCTGGTAGAAAATGCATTCTGTCTTTGACCTTTGCCGGCTGCTGTTAGAGCGTCATTCTGTGAGAATGATTTATTTTTGCGTGGGGTGTATTCCCTTCGAGGGCTGTAGGCATCAATGTACCTGGGATTAAAACCAGGTCGAGAGCATTGAGTATACACAGCACTTTAACCTGAAGAATACACGTGGGCCACCAAGGGGCCAGCCTCGCCTGAGAGGCAGCTGGTGTCGAGATGGTGTCCCCGAGGGCCTCCCGCTGCAGGAGGTGACAGAGGGACAGCGAGGACGGCAACCTGGGGCACAGGAGGCCTGCTGTCGTGGCTGTCACTGGGGAAGAGCCAGCGAGCATAGTAATTACGCAGAGCGGTCGTAAGCGTAGCTATCACTGAGAGTGTGCCCTGTAACAGCCAGCGTATTCCAGCGATCACAGGCATTGTTTTAATTAATCCTCACAGTATTTTGTTATTTTAGCTCATGTCCCATGAGGTGGATAATTACCTTTTTAATATTCCCGCCATTGATCAGCGTTAAATGCCATTGATCTGCCTACTGCCTACTGTTGCCTGACAACACACGGCATTGTTTCTGCAGTAGCTTATGCAGTCTTCATGATATCACCATCGTACTGCTTTATTTCCAGTTTACAGACGAGGAAGCTGAGGCTCAGAGAGGTGAGGGGACATGGCCCACATGTCACAGCAGGACAGTGGCAGGGAAAGGATCCAGCCTTGTCTGACCTCATCCCCCCATCCCCCGCCCTTTCTGCTGGGTGGTCCAGTGTGGCCCCCCATCCCCTGCAAGGCACATTCCATCCTGGGCGGCTCTCTCTCTAGCTCCCGCCCGGGGCCCCCTGGAGTCTTGTAGAGCCATCCACGTCCTTTTCCCCAGGACAGCATCGAGGTCTGCTGACTGTGGTCACCCCTCCCTGGTCCCTTTCATCCTTGCCCTCACCATCCGGGCATCCTCCCCTGGACACCTGCGGAGGGCAAACCCAGATTGGAAGGGCCCCAGGAGGTGGTCCATCACACTGTCTGATGACCAACCCATCCTCATACCCACAACAGGGCCACGCAATGCCACCCCGGCCTGTGGCTGGAACAGGGACCAGGTTGACGTCACCCTCACGGATCAGCTCCAACCTGCCTGGATGGATGGGGCTCCTGGGGGGAGGGCATGTGATATGTTTCCTCCTGTCTCCTCCTAAGAGGATGGGCATGGGCCCTCTGTGTCCTCCCAAGGCCGGACAGATGGCTCTGTGGCCCGTGGGGGCAGCATGGTGCCAGGGAAGAGCTGTCCCTCATCCTGGAGGGCCCGCGTCCTCCACTGCCAGCTCTGGAGGAAGCACAGGGCAGCTGCCCTTTCGCTTTGGGCGTGGTCTGCAGCCTGGTGGGAGGGAATCCCTTCACTTGGCAGTTGGATGGAAGGTGTCAGACCACAGGACACTGAAACTTCCCACGTCCGATGTGTTGAGTGAGACTTTAGGCCAGCACTGTGCAGGCTGGGTACCACAAGGATGCGGTCAGGCCCCGCAGGGTCCGTACAGGCAGGCATCAGGCACGGGGGCAGACACTCCCCTCTGAAACTTTACCGTGAGACCACGTTTCACCAGTTGTTTGTGGATCATAAAAACAGCAAAAGGAGGGGAAAGAAATTAAAAATCTTTGAGCATTTACGACACACCTGACTGTGTACTAGGTGACGTTTTTATCTCCCTTTTAAGATGAGGAATTGCAGGCTCAGAGAAGTTAAGTGGTTTACTCAAGGTCACCCAGCTAATAAGGGCTGAATGGATGAACGGGCCAGGGAAGGAGGTTGTAAAGCTGGGATTTGAACTCATCTGTGGCTGGCTTCAGAGTCCCCACCTGCTGAGTTGCATATGCTTTCGGGTCCTGCCTCTGACTGTCAAGAGGCAGAGATGGGCGTTCCCGTGGGCCACGTGGACAGGAAGCCACAGTGACCCCTGAGCTCCGTCTCGTTCACCTTCAGGTGCATCTTTCTGCATCTTCCCTCTAAGGCAGCACTCAGTTTAAGGGACTTTGCTGGGACCCTTGTGTTGCGTGAGGGCTAGGTGAGATAGACAGAGATGCAAGAGCCGTGAGGACAGATCTAAATGGTCACAGCCCAGGCCACGTGCAGGTCCTGTGAGCATGGTTCTGGGCCTACAGCATCTCTGAGTCCATGGACCACTCGGCCCGTGTCCCCCGACTGACTCCCAAGGGCACCATATGTTCTTGGTGGGTCCATACTTTTGAGTCCTGATGCCCTCTCTCTCTGAATTCTCAAAACTCGCTGTTTTGCATTGTTTCCATTATTATTCTGGGATTGATGCTAAGCTCACTAGGCCGTTATTTCTGGATTCAGATATTTCCTCTTTTTTTAAAGAAATGGGGACATTTACCCCTCTCTGGGCCTCTGGCAGCCCCCCCCAATCTCACTGGGAGCAGGTGACATGGCCCAGAGAGTCAGCCGGATCCAGTCGGAGTCCCAGATCAGCCACCGGTCATCTGAGTTTGGACCGAGAGCCTGAGGCTCAGTTTTCCCCATCTGTGAAATGGGTATGACAGTGCCCACCTCCAAGGGTGGAGGGTGAGCATTCAGTGAGTCATGTGGGTGAACATCTGGGGAGTGGAGAGCTCCCGAACGCTGGTTCCCTCCCACCGTCTCCCTCTTCCCGACGTGGGTTCGTGGTGGTTCCTCCATGTTATCCCAGCCCATCGGGGCGAGTCCCTGTCCCTGGAGGCTGAAGGTTCTAGACGGTCACTGCTTTGTCTTCCTGCTGGAAGGCCTTGGTGCCAGACTGATGGAGCCGGGTTGGCTCCACAGACCCCGTCCTGGTCCCTTCTTCATGGATCTTTCTGCTCTCGGGGATGATAACTGTCCCCTAGTTTGGAGAGGACAGACTTTGGTCCCTGGTTTCTGTTTCTCTGTCCCCTTCCCGTGTCCCAGCCCCGGGCTCCATGCCCATCACCCCCCTTCCTTCGGCTTCCTCGCAGCCACACGGGGATTTATAGATTCTCCTTCATGTGTTTATCAGACTCTTCGTGGGGGCCCCACCCCTTCCCCATCTGCCCCCCATATTCCCCGTCAGTAGCATCATTATTTTAGCGAACAACATACATAATTTGGAGGTAACTTCATTATGCCTAATTGCGGCACGTAGATGCCAAGCAGTTTTTAAACATGATGATCGCTTATGAGTTTCCTCGTGGAAATACCGTCAGCACGATGATTTTGGAAATGAGCGTGTGTCTCCAGTGACTGCTTCCCCCATTAATGTCACCCCTTGCCAGGAAGCAGAGAGGCAAGGTAGCGGGATCTGATTTGGGTTCAGCGCGTTCATTTGGAAGTGAACGCCTACCTCCGTTGCCCAAATTGGCAGCTTCTCACCGGGAGCACGGCCTGGCTGCCAGGCCCTTGGCGCAGTCTCGCGAGCGGCTGCCTGATGTGGGCTGGACCACATAATAGCAGCATTGGCCCCCTGCTCCTGTTATTACAATCCCAGGGAGTCAGTGATTATGAATAACATTATTGTATAAAGAAAAAGTATAGAACCTGCTTGCCTGACTCCAAAACAATAGGAGCTGTCCCCACGTGGAGAGAGGGGGTGTTGGAGCATCCGGGTGCTGGAGGTCCTGCTGCTGGCAGCTGTAAGGCTTTTATTAAACTGCCCTTCACACGATGGCTAAGGAGGGAGAGAGAAACTGATGAGCCCCTGTGCGTTGAATGCTAATGACGGAAACCTCGCTTGAATGCTGAGGCTGACGCAGACGCCCAGGCGCTCCAGGAACCCCGTGCTCTCCTGAGGCAGCCCCGAGGGGCAGGCGTGCAGGCGTGCAGCACAGCCGGCGGGGCGTGGCCCTGCCCGGAAGCGGCATGCACGCGTCCTCTTGGTGCTGACCTGGTCTGTGACACGAGCTCCCCATGTCACCTGTCTGAGAGGTGGAGGCGTGGGACTAAAAGGGCACTGGACTTGGAGTCGGGAAGCCTGGATCTGGGTCCTCACCCCAGGACCGACTCTGTGATCTTGGGCCAGGGAGACAGAACGTGGAAGGGCAGAGGGAACAGCCTATGCAAAGGCAGGGGGCTCTGAGAGAACAGGAGGGCAAGATGCGACGTGAGGTGAACGAACCCGTACCCAGATATCGGAACCTGCCGGCCTGATGCGGATTGGTACCCTCTGCATGCGCATCTCAGGCAGGCATGGTGAGGGGTCCTGGCATTTTAACAAATGGGCTCAAGGCTTGCTAAGAAACGGTGTCCTCACAACGAATCCCCCTCTATCTCACACCTCTTCCAGGTAGATAATTTTACCCGCCACGTTGAAGATCAGAGACCTGGCCCCGGGCCCTGGAGAAGCTGCCATTGGCATTTTTTGCTTTATTTGGCTTTTCACGACGGATTAATTTGTAGGTACTCGCTGAGCTGGTTCTATGCGCTCATCACCCATCCAGCCACTGGACCAGCTTCTGGGCTTCTGGGGCAAGCTTGTCTCTGCTGGGGGCAAAGACCTGGGGCCAAGGAAGAGGGTCCTGCCCTGCAGAGCTGCCGCTCCGGGTGGAGGATGGCCCCTGAGGCCAACCTTGCGGTGACAGGGCGCGGGCTGTGCCGACTGCTGGCCTCCGCTACTGGCACCCCACTGCGCAGCCACGACGTCTGAGCCCCGTGGCCCGGCCTTCAAGGCTCTCCTGGCCAACTCTAGCCACATCTTCTGCCCAGAAGCCCCCATACTAACGCCCAGCTCGGGGGCCTTCCTGAGGCTCTCCTAACACATTGGGACTTGTCGTGACTCCTTGTGAACGTACTTCTCACCCTGCTGCAGCTCCTCAGCCCGCCTCTTCAACCGGCAGACCCCCACAGTTACATCCAGGTAGTCAGGGATCAGACGGACCTGTGGACAAGCGTCAGCTCTGCCAGTGAATAGGGATGTGACCTTGAGAAACACACCTGGTCCTTTGGGGCTCGTGTGTCCATCTGTGAAATGGGAATAATAACAGTATCTACCCCCTCACAGGGTTGTTGTGAGAGTTGAGTGGAACAAAGCATTTACTGCACTTTGTACAGTGCAGAGAGTTCAGTAATTGTTAGCGGTCAGCATCGTCATCACCTCCACCACCACCGTCACCTCCACCACCACCGTCAACGTCACCATAGTCATCGTCTTAATCACCACCACCAGCACGATGGCATCAACATTACCACCACCAACATCACCACCACCTACGTAACTCGTAAAGTCTTATGCACGGGCTGGGGGTTAGAATCAGGTCCAGCACAGGTCTTGCTAGCAGGAGGTGCCTCATACACCCAGGCTGATCTTAGATCAGTTGAGTTTACTTGTGAGCACCTTTCTTTCCATGTGGGAGTGTTCTGGGTTGGCCTTGGACAGGGAAAGGCACCTGTCTTCATGGTGACATTTTGTTCTTGTTTCCCTCAATGTGATAAAAGCCACGTGACTGACCTTTTCTCTGGGCTGGCTCCAGAGTCCCTGGAGATCACCACTTGTCCACATGGTGTGCTGTCAGGCGGCCCGCTGCTGAGGGCCTGGGGAGGACCTCTCGTGGTGTCCGCCCACAGGTGCTGCATTTGCTGGGCTATCGCCATCTCCCGCTCAGGCTGATACACAGCGATTTAGCCAAGGGTCAGGCAGAGAAGAAGTCTTGGCAATAACGTTTTCTCTCCCTTTGAGAATGGCTTTTGCTTACTTCCCTTTACAAAACAGAACGAAATGTGGTGACCTAACCTTGGCTGGAGTGCCCGCTACGTGCCAGACCCTGTTGTGCGGACGGCATTCACGTTGATCCCTTAGACTGGGCAGTGACTGCTGAGGCCAGCGTTGTTAGTTCCAGTTTACAGAAGAGAAACCTTAGGGCACGGGGCTTACAACCTTACCCGATGCCACACAGTACATAAGTGACAGAGTGTGGGTTCACCAGCGTTCACACCAGTGGCGCTTCTAGCTCCTCTGCTTTGAAGTTCCAGGGCAGAAGGAGCCTGGAAGAAGCCCGCTCTGGAGCCAGCTGGTCTGGGTTCAACTCCCAGCTCCGCCACATCCGAGCTGCACGCTTCCTAATCGTTCTGTGCCTCTCAGATCTCATCGGTGGAGTGGGGTGGAGCTCGCCCTGCTTGGTAGAGATGCTGTCAGGCTTTAAGAGTAATTCGGTAGCTCAGCAGCGTCGGCCGTGATTTGTGCTGTCACGCAGAGGGGAGAGAGGTCGGCGGAACCAGGCGGGCAGAGCTTTACGAGCTGGGATGAAAGCTGTGAGGGGCCACGGAAGGGGGCCCTGATCAGACTGACATTTTTGGAAACACGGCCCTGGCTGCAGCGTGGGAGATGGGAAGAGAGGGGGCCCAGGGGTGCCCGTGAGGACCCGGGGGAGCTACAGTGGTCTAGGAGAGAGAGGGCAGGGGCTCCCCTAGGGTGACCTCAGCAGAGCAGGCAGGAAGTGGAGGGTGCGGGGGAAATGAGAATGATGGGGGCTGGTGGTAACTTGGGCAGGAGGTGGGGGAGGAGGGGGTGTCAGAGCACCCCCAGGCTTCTGTTTGGGGGTGCCTGGGTGGCTGGTACTGCAGCCTGAGATGGGGACCTGGATGAGGGCTGGGCTTGGGACGTCTGGTGCGGTTAGAAGGTCCATTTTGGACACGGTGGTCAGCGGCTTTCAAATGTTTTTCAGGTCCAAAGCCATTTCTTCAAAAAGGATCTCAGGGGCTCTCCTGGAGGTCCAGTGGTTGAGACTTCACGCTTCCAGTGCAGGGGGTGCGGGTTTGATCCCTGACTGGGGAGCTAAGATCCCACATGCCACGCGGCACGGCCAAAAAATAAAAAATAATAAAATTCTTTTAAGTTTTTTTTGTTTTAAAAAAGGATCTCAAACAGAGCCTGATATGTGAAACAGAGATCTTGTGTCTACCAGCCGGCCCTGCCCGTGGGTGTCGTGTGGAGCCCCAGGCCTCCCTGGTGGCAATGGGGATCCTGTGTGTACGGGGGGCAGCTTTGTGGCCCCGGGAACCCGACATGTACCTGCTGTTCACTATTACACCCGCTGCAGCCAGGGCTGCACTCGTGATCATGAGCGACATGTGGACCGTTCCGCTGGGACTCTCCAGGAGAGAAAACTGGGCACTTTCTTTGCAGTGTCACATAAATTCACAGCCACCCCCTGGCCCGCCCGTCTGCCTCGCTAGGCAGGGACCGTAGACGCCACTGCCGGGGCCGCCCCTGCCCCTACCATCAGACCAAACAAGCCCAGGGCTGTCAGTGTGTGCGATTTGCCACCGACAGGTACGGGAAGTGGGCTCCGTGTCCCTTGTTCTGTGTGTTACAGCAGCGTCCATCAGCGTGGACACGCAAGCCTGTACCAGAGGCAAACGCAGAGGGTTGGGCCTGGGTGGGACTCTCCGAGCACCCCTGCACAGCACCCGCGTCCTCTTCGGCATGTCCTGCATCTCCTGTCCTTCTGTGGACAAGGAAGGAAAGCCGGGGCACGCCCCCTCTGATCTTTCTCTCCTTCTTCTCTTCCTTCCTCCCCTCCCCCATCCCCTTCGCCCTCCCCCGAGACGCTGTCCACGCCCCTCCCCCTGGCACTTCCACGGACTTTGTCGCCATCAGCAGGCTGTGTGCTCCCTAGTCTGTGTGCTTGTCCACCTCCCTCCCGAGAGACAGTCTGCTCTGCGGGGTCGGTTCACGACAGAGCCGGGCACACGGCAGGTCCTCAAGATACAGTTGTTGGATGAAAGCGTTCCTTCATCCATTTGTTCACGTATTCTCTGAAGCACTGATTGAGCCCCTGCCCCTGAGAGGCCACGGTTGGGCAGCCACTAGGTTGAGCCTTTGAATCCCTTTTAATAGTTGAGGAAACCATGGCCCACAGGCTCCTGGGAGACGAGGGGAGGCCCTGCCTCAAGTCCACGCACAGGTTAATGGCAGAGCCTGGCCCGGCTGGAGGGACTTAAAGTCACAGAAGCAATCTTCTGAGGATGGATGTAATTTGTGCGTCCAGGTTCCCAATCCAGCTGTCCCAGAAGCAGGTGGCAGTCCTTTCCAAGCTGCAGCAGAAAGTTAGAAGAGCCTCGTGGTCTCCGTGGAGTACAGGCTCCCCAAAGGGGAGTCATGTGACACTTCCACCCCAGGCCGCATTAACAGAAGTATAGGGTCTACGGCAAGGGAGGGATAGTCTGTTGTACTTTTCAATGACCTGACTACACCTTGAGTACCATTCAGGTGAGGTCACACTTTAAGAGGGGCGACGGCAATCTTCAGGGTGTCCAGAACACAGTGGCTAGAATGGGGAACCAGCAATTTCATATAAACGGCTGTGAGGCACAGAGCGTTGGACTCAGACAACCTGGGCTTGAGTTTCTGCTCTGCCACTTGCTAGCTGTGTGACCTTGGGCGAGTTCATTAACCTCTCTGAGCCTCGAGTTCCTCATCTGTAAAATAGGCATGATCTTATCTATGCTTTGGAGTTGTTGGAGAATTAAACAATAGCATCTTTGTGGAGGTGGCTAGCACAGTAAGAGTGGACAGGACACAACAGAAAACGGTGGTTGCCAAGTGAGTCCTCCGAGTGGACCCCCGTGACCCTTCTGGCCTTGGGGTTGGTTGTTCAGGTCTGCAAATCGCCGACAGGCCCGGGTGCGTGTGCGCTCAGGAGGTGGCGTTGGCTCTGACACTCACTAGGAAATTGCTTATTATGGGGCTGTGAAAGCGTGCATTGAATTCACGCCGTTTATTTTTAAATAAATTTGGGGGAGTGGGAAAACAAAAAGAGACAATTTAAAAAGAACATTCTCCGAGCATAATGAAGGCTTTGGCAGGGCCCCAAAACCTGACCCCAGATCCCAGCTCTAGAACTCAAGCTGGTGGCAGACGCCCCCGCCCGCCCGCCTTCCCACAACGCCCAGGGCGGGAGCAGAGTGTCAGCTGCGCTTTCCACTTTGCCTCTGAGTGGCTGAGCTTCCTGTGGACCTAAATCCTCTGCTCTGGGCTGCGTGAAGAATTACGGGGGATCGGAGGGCAGCTCCTTACAAAGGGCATTCCAGACATCGCCACCTACCCCAGATTACGTGTCCCCTTTTCACGTGTCGGGGGAGGGGAGAGCAAGCAGGGGGCTCTATTCTACAGCGGGGCCTGGCCTCCTAGGGGGGATTTCAGCCTCAGCTTCAGGGCTCAGCACACTCAGCGTGAGCAAGTCGTGTCGTGCAGCGTCTGCCGTGTGCACAGGGCGCCCAGGACAGTCAGGCTTGGAGTTTCCTTTCAGATCATCCACTTCAATGCCCAGGAAGGGCCCGGGGGAGACTGTGTGGCCCAGAGAGGGCATAGGCCTCGCTCGAGGTCACCAGCTGAGCTGGGGTAGGAGTCCCTGACCTCCAGCCAGAGCTGTGTTCACGGCACCAAAAGGGCTGAGAAACACTTCGGATTGCCGCCGAGTTGCTCTTCTCTTCTGACGTATGAGCCTGGGCAGGGGGAGGGGTGGCGTTGGGCCCCCCCCAGTTACCTGTTCTGCGTGTGCGCGTTGGCTCTGGGCAAAGACGAGGATGAGGGGAGGAGTTTGTGTTCAGAGGACGGACGGGCCGTCTGGGAGCTTCGTCATTCCAGTTCTCGATAATTAGTTACAAGGAAGCTGAGAATAGGATTAACAACTCGAGTCAAACTATTTAAAATGAGGGTCCTTGGCAGTGTGGCTGTGACTAATTTTTATTGAAAAATTATACATCAACACTATCAAAGCTTTTCCGAAAAGAAACGAGGTCGCCCATCACCATCAGGCAACTATTTTCGTCTTCCCATGGTCTGCGTGCAGACGCAGCTGGTTGGCAGGGTTGCGGTTGGAACTCCGGGGCCGTCTCCTGCCCAGTCATCTTGCACTGCACCCACCCCACCCCTGGGTTCTGCAGCCCCAGGCACCACCCTCATGACCAGCTGAGGGGGTATTTCTCTGGGCAAACCGACCGTATTCCGTCTGCCCGTTGCTCTTTGGCTACAGCCTGGAGTTGCTTGCTCTTCTGCTCTAAGAGCTTTTCTGCTCTCTTCTGTGCTTTAGCCCAGCTGAGCCCCTGCCTTTGTGCACATGGGCTCTGCTGCTGGCTTAAGCCTCTCCCGGGTGTCTCCGCTCCAGGAACCTGCCCCGGGCCTCGGTCTGACTCAGGGCTCTGTCCCTACTCCACGGGCTCCTGAAGACAGAGAGAGGCTTCCCCGGCACCAAGGAGAGCCGGGCATTTGCCGAACGTTCTCGGAACCTCATGCACAGAGCCGGGCTGTTTGTCCCAAGGTCCACGGTGTCCCGAGGACCCTTCTGCTGCATTTCTGTGGAGGTTTGCAAGGGGCTGTGCTCACTTGTGTACCGACTGCAGATTCTGAGGGCACAAGACCTGGTTTGAGAAGCTGCCCGTTCGCACCCTGGCGGGTTCCAGCCCGGAGCACATCTGAAGAGCCCTTTTCTGTACTGGAGAACCTCACGACACTTCCCTGGTTTCCATGGCGATGTCAGTTTCCATTCTGACTGCTCCTGAGAGGGATTATAAACTCATTATTGCATACTTAGGTCTGGCACTCCACCTCCTTCAGCCTCCAGGTTTCAATGTCTTGGTAGGACTCTATTCACTTATTATCTGGTAGAAAAAACGGATTGAGTCAGAGCCGGAGTTATTTCCTTCTCCCTGGGGACCAAGGATCGCTGTGTTCGAAAAGGAGCCCGGACACTATTAGATGCCGGTGGGCAATTTGGAATTCCTGGCGTGCGCCACGGGCTCGGGAGCTGCAGGTTGTAATGACGTGGAGATGAACTGAGCTTCCGTGGGGTTGCCTACACGCAGGCCCCAGGAGCCACGGAGGTGGGGGCCCGCCAGCTCGCCATGGGTTCTGTCCCCACCCGTCACTCGGTAACTTTGTTTCTGCTGAGTTTCTCCCGTGGAAATCGGTTGCCACATAGGCAGCAGTAATGGGACACCCCCCAGACCCTTGGGCACTGGTTTTTTGGTTGAAATGTCCTGACCTGCCCATTTTCTACCTTTCTATTCACATTTTCTGGCCAAGTTTGCCCCTGACCCTGTGTGGCCTAGTGCCTGCTGGGCCCAAGGCCGGCGTCTTGGTGGCCATCCACGCCTGAGGCCTCCAGTCACCGAGCAGACCACGCTTTGCAGGCAGTGTTCAGAAGGGGCCCCGGCGGCGCTGCGTCCCTTCCCCAACAGGAACGCGGTGGCTGCGTGCTCCTGTCCGCATCTCTGCCTGGATGGACGGTGCTCAAGGAGGAAAGGCCTTGAGCTGGGACATCCCAGCCACAGCTCGCCTTACGGTGGGCCTTTGTGCTTCGGTTGGGATTTTGCTGCAGACAAATCGGTAGGTCACTAATCTGCACTGGGATCGGGGGGAGCCTCAAAGGGAAATGTCTGACCGAGTCCATCCCTCACTGGGCTCCTGGTGTGGCCGTGAGGAAAGGAGATGTGCAGGATGGGCTCACGCGACGGGGGAGGGCCTGTGAGGCTGCCTGGTCCGGCTGTGGCTTGTGTGAACCCGCTGGACACCTCGTCCAGGTCCTGCCTAGGTGCCTGCTTGCGCGCCCCTGGTGATGAGCTCACTGCTCTGATCAAGGGGACACTCGGCCTCAGATGGGACGCCTGTGTCTTTTCCTACCCCCGAGTCAAGGCTGGGGATGCGGAATCATGGAAAAGGGGTGCTGGGTGTCTGTATCAGTGTCTCATTCAGATGATAAATGGAAAAATTCCAGAAGCATCAAGGTCAGCTCCATGGACCTGCGTCTCAGGGCATGAAAACCCCCACGTTTCCACTTCCTGGGCCGGGTAAGAGATCTGTTTCCGGGACTGGCGGTTAGCGCACTGCTGTGGGATTTCTGAAGGTGGGGGGCTTGCCAGGGCCAGCGGGTGGGGATCCTTGTCTCATTCATCCAGTTCTTGTGAACAGTGGTGGGGATCATGAGGGGACCCCAAACCCCGCTACGTCCGTTTGCGTGGCGGAGTGTTTCAGTTCAGGCGTGGCCACCCAGAGCCAGCCTGGGCTGGCCCAGTGGAAATGGTAACGTCAGCCAAACAAAAACACAAGCAAAGCCACGCGCACGTTTGCATATTTCGGCTGCGCTGAAATAAACCTCCACCCGCCCAAGAATCCTTAGAGGTGTCTGTGAGGCTCTCAGGCGACCAGAACTGCGAGTGTCCGCGGCATGGGGGTAGGGGTAGGAACAAATGGGTCTGATTTCTCGTCCAGTAGACCTGGCCGGTCTGTCGCTCTCATTCAAGCCCCTTTCTCTACCATCGGCTGTGTGGTATCTGTGCGCGAGTTACTTAACTTCTCTGAGCATCAGCTGTGAGTGGGGATACTCGTACCTAATCATAGGGTTGTTATGAAGATTAGTTTGGGTGAATGCTTATAGCTCAGAAAGTTCTAGATAAGTGCCTTTGATATAAACGCAAGAGCTGGGTGAACTCAACGCATGAAGATGTGGAGACGATTCTCGGTACGTGACAGGGGCGCAGCTGGATCAGTGGAGTCTGCACCTCTGGCCGCCTTAAAGCCCATCTGGACAGAACTCTGTGAGTGTGCGCAGCTGTACCAAGCACGACCTCTGCTGTCACAGAATGTCCCGCCAGGTTGTACATACAAAGCATGCTTATTACAGAAAAACCTGCAAGCGTGCAAAAGAGAAAAGAAAGCAATTCACTAACACCCATTCTTCCACTCAGACACATTTCCATCCGGCTCGTTTTCTGCGTCTGTGTGTGTACGCGCCCATGTCTTTGTGGGTCCGCACGTAGGTGTGCGTGTATGAAGTTTCTAACAGTTACAAGGAGCAACATTCCCAGTTAGTTTATCGAGAGTTTGTGGTTCCTCCACTGGGTACTGGCCCTGCACTAGGGCTGGGATTGGAACGTGGATGTGGGTCGTGGTGGTTGCCTTCCAAGCGTTTATAGTCTCGTGGAGGAAACAGACACAAAGAGAGGCTTTCAACGTGTTTGTGGAAGTGTAGAGAGGACCTGCTGTGTATAGGATCTCAAATACCTCTCGTGATACTGCGTATGAGTCTTTTCTCGGACTGTTGTTTGACTGTGTTCCCGTGATTTGTGTCTGCTGGTTGAGTTAAATGGTTACGCTACAGTTTATTCACCCAATAGACACTGCTCCAGGCTTGCTATCCTAAGTCAATAGTGCCGAGATGACACTCAGACACAGCTTTGAATGTTTGACCAGCAGATGTGTCAGCCCAGCACCAGAGCTGAGGGCGGTGATGGGCTGACAGATCAGACCTTCCGCCGAGGGTCTGATTCTAGTGGAAGGAAGGAGCTCACAAAACCACACGGCCGGGGTCTCAGCTGGAGCTCCAGCGACATTTACCACTTCAGCTTCCGGTCTGAAAGCCAAGACCGCATCTTGATGCATGTCGAAATCATTCTGGCCAAATCTGCCCCATCATTAACTTTCAATCACTGTTAACTTTAGACAGGGCTCTGGATTCAAGTTTTTTGGTCCTTGTCAAGCTGACGGAGATGGGTCTGTTTTTAGCCCTGGTGTGATGGTGGCAGGGTGCTCCTTCACTCAGGATGGTAGAACGCCCTCCAGCACAGCTTGTGATTGTTTCCAGCCTTGTGGTTTAGCTAAATCAGCTCAGGAAGTTTACGTGTGGAACTGGGTTTGACAGGCCTGCTTTCTAACACGTCGCTCCTGCGAAGGGAGCATTCTGCTTCACGTACGTAAGGTACACTTCAGCCAGATGTTTGGGTCTCAACAGAATGGTTCCCAGCCTCGTCCTCTGGAGGAAGATACAGTGACTTCACGCTGGGGAGAGCTTGTGAATTAGATTTCAGAAATGAAGATCTTTTTTGTGTTCAGAAACCCAACCCTTCCAACATTTTCTTCTCTTCAAACAAGTTACCAATATATGCCAGTTTTCACGATGAAGGATATACATATATATCCTTCATCAATATATATATATCCTTCAATTATATATATATACATATATATATATATATGATTTTTTTTCCTCTGCTTTTAGCTAGAATTCCTTAGGCTAACCTGAAGTATTTAGAGAAGCAGGGTCATGTTTATTTATTACAGGTATATTTATATCAAATACAAATGTAGGAAGATGGTGGCTTTTCTTGGCCATGACAATGAAACCAATTTGGTTGATGAAAGTGACCTTGAATGCAACCAACATCTCTGTTGAAGTTTACTGGATGGCTCCTCTCCTGGCTAATGTTTATTATTGGGGGGAGGGGGTCGTTCAGATAACTTAAAGCCCCTGTATGGGACACCTTCCCTTCCCCGCTGCTCAGAGAACCCCGTGTGCCAGGCTTGCCCGTGGCATCCCACCCAGGCTTGGGTCCCTTCTGTGACCGTCTCAGTTAGAGGAAGGGTCCTATTTCTCTTCTGGTCCCATTGTCCAGAATTTATCTGGATTCAGATAAATTATTGGCATTTGTCATTGACTTTGGCTGAGATAGGAAGCAAAACAGAGCCTCTTGTCAGATCCCTCTCAGTTTTCCAATATCATACGTAGCCCGTCTTTGTTTGATCTGGTGTAATCAGTGTGCCAGTCACACATTTGAAATGGAAGTGGGCGGTTATCATGGAAGTCTGTTGCCCGGACCCTGTGCCTGGGAGGGTGGCTGGGGATGCCCGGGTTGGAGAGAGGCAAATCGGAGATCGGGCCACCTCTCCATGTGGACTTGCTTTGAAAATAAGGACTCTTTTAGAAATCACACGCGGGCTGTGGTTTACTCCCTAGTTTATTGGCTTGTGGCAAGTTCAGTGGGAGCTGGGCTACTCGAGCCTCGGTCAGGATCGCTGTTCGGTGTCTGTAGAGTGACTTCAGGCAGCAGGTGCAGCCTGTGTGGTCCCGTGAGGCAGAGCTGGGACTGATGGGTAGAAACTCGGGGAAACGGGTTCAGCTAAAGATGAGGAGGGGCTTTGGGAAGTGGGGAGCGTCCCATCACATGAGGCATGCAAGCTAAAAGGCCACTGGCTGGGGTGCTGCAATTATAACGGTGTATGAATGAGGCTTCGCCATCCACAGGTGAGACTTACATGGTATTAGTCTCCTCACTAAACGTTCTTCTCACAACAGGCGTGCAGATATCATCGGAGTCCCATTTTACAGATGGTGTGCCCGAGGCCCCGAGTGATGGACAACTTGCCAAGACTGCTTGGCTAGAATGGGACAGAGCCTTGTAGACCCTGAGATTTTTCTGCGACTCTTTTTCTAAGCAGAGGCAAGGGACTCACTAGAAATATGTCGCTTTGTTTGGAGGATTTATACTAAGACCACTAAGAACGTCCCGCGTTCTTTTAGGCTGTGGTGTGCTTAGAAAACACGGTGAAGACAGCTGTAGACATTTGCTTTTTAAAAACGACCAAATGTTATTTAAAAAATGCTTTTCTTAAAATACTTAGTCTCAGATGTTCAAAGCATGACTGTGATGATTTGCCTCTTCCTGGAGCTGGTCCCCCCTACATCCAGTCTGCTGGCTACATTATGCCTTCCCACCTGCCCCGAGCCAGGGTTAGGAGATATGGGACACAGTTACGAGATGTGGGACATCTCTGGTCGCAGGCGCACGAAGATTTCTCAGTAGCAGCCACTTCCAGAAAAGGTGTGAGCATCTGAGATTGCCCAGGGAAGCGGTTTCTGGGGATGTCACCAGGAGAGTCCCCTCCCAAGGGGCACAGTCTTTCAGAGGCCGCCTCGGTGACGGTGCTTGTGTGGCAGAAAGAAAGCCCCGATAAGGGCCGACGGAGGTCAGGTCACGATTCTCAAAGACATACTCAACCCCAGCCTGGGATTTGGGGCTTAGCCGGAGCCGCCATGCAAGCCTGGCTCTATTTGAAGAGAATCTCTGCCCACGAATACGGACGGATCTTGTCTGCGAGCTCCCACAGCTTTTTGGATTCACAGAAATAGCATTTGTAGGGGATGGGCTTCTGTTTTCAGCCTGGTTTTACAGAAGCTGAAGTTGTATTTGTCTTGTGGTTACTTTCCATTGACTTCCGAGTCAGACATGCTCACTTTTCCACTCATAGAAATGGTGTGAAAATCTCCCGTTTAAGTAAAAGCAGTGGGTTGATTTAAAAAAATTTCATAAGGTGCCCTCCTGATGGGGGGTGATTCTGGTGCACATGCTGAAGGGGCCCCTGAATGACCAGACATGGGTTTCTCGAGCCGTTCAGCTGCGCGACGCTGACAGGGATTCCTGGCCGTGTTTGAGTGGGGCAGGGTGGCCACCTTGACCTACAGCCCAGCCGAGACAGCGTTCGGGCTCAGGTGTTGCCAGAGAGACAGGGAGCCCGGAGTTGGGAGATGAGCCCCAGGGGGAGCAGGCCACCCCGAATTAGGGACAGCCTTCCCCAGGAGGTGACATCAAAGGGCCCTCCTGCCCACCGCCCCACCCTGGCCCCTTTCCACAGAAAGCCCACTTTCCCAAAGCCACCCTCCTCCACTTCCTCCTCCTCCCTGGGGCAGGCTGATTCCCCACACGCATGGCGTTGTTGATGGAGGGTGGGGGGAGCGACAGGGGTCCTGGTGCAGAAGGAAAGCCTCCTCCAGCTGCCCCACCTACTCCACCGTTTCTTACTCAAAGGACGATTGAAACCTTCTTTGAAAAAATGTCCTGGACTAGTGGACACGTCTAATTCCAAGCTTCCCGAGATGTCCCAGTGGGAGGGGCAGGGTCATTCCCGCCCCCTTCTGCCGTGACAGTCCAAGACTCTGGTGCAGCAACCCTGGCCTGCAGCCACGCGCGGCGGGAGGACCTACTGTGTGCCAGGCGCTAGGGAAGCAGGACAGGCAAGCCCTTGGTCCTTGCGCTCCAGGAGGGACGGACCCCACCTGCGAAGCATCAGAGGAGGCAGGATGCCACGCAGTCGGTAGCAGTGGTGAGGAGCAAACCCCCTTGATGGCATCAGGCCCTCCCGATGCCAGGCCGGTGGGCACAAAGCCCACCCTCGAGGAGCCTCCAGGGAGAAAACGGGCCAGTGCACAAGGGTGGGATACGAGGAAGAAAGTGACGCAGGTCAGAAGACACGGCATCACCGGGAAAGCCCGAGACGGGAGAGGCCCCTGAAGGGGGGGTGGTGTCACTTGGGTTGGGGAAGGCATTTCAGGGCGAGGAGTGGGGGAAAGCTGGTGCCTGGAGCTGAGTGGGGGAGTGATGGGGGGGTCTTGTCCCGCAGGTCTCCCGCAGGTGAGGGGTCTGGGCAGCGGGAGACACCGGTGGTGCTTACACCTGGGAGTGGAGGCCTCGTCATCCTCATTTGCATTGATGTGGCGTCACTGGTTGTAAAGTGAGTTCCCAAGTGACATCTCCAGGTTGTCCCTACGCTTAATGGCCCAGTGAGGCACAGAGACCAGGCGCCTCTGGAGAGGACCCCAAGGCAGGTGAAGGCCACCGAGATGAGCTTGGAATTGATTTCCTCCCTGCCCTGTGGGGGAAATGGAAAGGGCTTATTGGCCCCATAGATTGATTGGGTCCCAGACTGGTCTGTAAACCCTGAAATGGGGTGAAAAATTGTGCTTACGCGCCTATACGTTTATAGATTTCCTGAGATTCTTAGCAGGGTGCCCTTCCAGAGGAGATGTGACAGGCACTGTCCTCCTAGGTGAGGGGACGGGTATCACTGATGCCTCTGCCCTTGAGAACCAGCAGGCAAGGAGGGCTGGGGGGCAGGCCGCAGGCCTGGAGAGCGGGGATGGGGTGCTTGCCCAGGAGTCCAGGGAGGGAAGGACGGGTTGGACTGTGGTGGACCAGCGGGGGTCTCCTGCAGACACAGGGCTGCGTGCCAGGGCCCACAAGACCTTTAGAGACCCACAAAAATGTTTTAATTTCCTTTCAAATCAGAAGAAGAGAAAGTTTTAGGTCAAGGAAATGTTTTGATATATAATAGGAATATATTGGGTTTTTTTTTACACCAGTGCAGCTGGAAAATAGAAATGTTAATTTTTTTTATGGAGGAAGTGGTCCACGGAGGCCCAAATGCCTCAGGCCCCCAGAAGTCATTTTGCACCCCAGATGGCTCAGGGGAGCAGATTCTGGAAACCAGGACAGAATCCATTGTTGGTCTCTCCCGCTGGCTTTCTCAGAAGATAAATTAGTCTTTGCAGAGCTCAGATGCGCCCTGCTGGCTTCTTCCCAAGCTGGTGACTGATCCACCAATCCCCCTGCTTTCCTGACACTCCTGAGGGACAGGGCTTTGTGGGTGACTGACCTGTCTGGACTCCGTAAGGTCAGGGGGGCTTGTTCAGGGGCTGCTGTGGCCAAAATCTCAGCCTTCCCAGTTGGCTGCAGCCAAAGGCTTCACTATCCCATCACCTACGTGTCCTTTGTTCCGGGCTCCTCTATTCTGATGTGACAACATAATTTTCAAAGAGAAATTCTTGGAAGTGATGAACATGTGGCTTCCTGGCTGGAGACTGGTGGGGAGAAGGGGGAGGGCACTGGAGCCTGGGGAAGGATTTCTGTTTTAAAAACAGGATAGGCACTTTCCACCCACCTCCAGGAGATACCCCGGGCACTTTTTATGTTGAGAGAAGTGAGGCACCAGCAGCATCACAGCTTCTCCAATTACCTTTCGTCACCATAAATAGATCTGAAAAATGCCCACACTTCCAGGTAGAAACACAGAGCATCATTTTGAATAACGACGGCCAAAAGAAAAAAAAATCCTGTCATTTCATCAAAAATTTTACTTAACGGTGATTATTAAAAAGGAGGGGTGGCTGAAATTCAATCAGGTCATGAGAAATGGACAGTAAATAATATTTTTAAGACAGCCGAAGTGGAACCATCTACGAAGACCTGCCTATTAAAATATACTTTATCCCTCAAACAGATTTGATGGAAAAATGCCGTTCTCCACAGATCAGCAACGTTCCTATGTTTATTTTCTGCTGGCGGATTTCGATGTATAGGGGGCCTTTCAAAGCTTAGTTCTCGACTCCTTTTTTAAACATTGGGCTTCGTGCCTGTGAAGGCGGCTGATTGATGGAGGAGCTGAGCTCTCTCTCACTGGCTCTCCGTTTCGGGCACAGCCCATGATGGGAGCCCAGCATCTCCCGAGGGGAGCTCGGGGAGGGAGGGCGTAGGGACCCCCGGGGAGCTGGGCTGCTGTGTGGAGCCTCCCCATTCCCCCTTCTGTCTGAGGCCAGCTCTCTGTGTGCAGGGGCACCTGGGGCAGTGGGAGTGGTCCCTGACTGGAGTCAGGCAGCCCCTGGTGGAGACCCCAGCCCTGCCCGCTCCCTGCTGTCACCTCCAACAAGCTGAGCCTCAATGTCCCCATCTGGAAAATGGGCGAGTGCCTGTATCAGGGTCCTGGGGCCGCCATAACAAAGTACCACAAACTGAGCGGTTAAACAGCAGAGGTTTATTCTCCCACAGTGTAGAGAGGTCTGAAGTCCAAGGTCAGGGAGTTGGCAGTGTCAGTTCCTTCCGAGGCCGGGAGGGAGACTCCGTCCCAGGCGTCTCCCCCAGCTCCTGCGGGTTTGCTGGCCATTCTCGGGGTTCCTTGGCAGTGTTGGTTCCTTCCGAGGCCATGAGGGAGACTCCGTCCCAGGCGTCTCCCCCAGCTCCTGAGGGTTTGCTGGCCATTCTCGGGGTTCCTTGGCTGGTGGGTGCATCACCCCGATCTCTGCCTCCATCTTCACGTCGCCTTCTCCCTGTGTATCGTTTCTCCTTTTCTTCATAAGAACACTTGTCGCTGGGTTTAGGGACTACTCACGTAATCCAGAATGACCTTGAGGTCTCCAAGCATTGATCCGTCCTCAAAGGCCCTTTTCCCAAATACGGTCACATTCACAGGCTTCTGGTGGACATCCTTTTGGGGGCTGCATCCAGCCCCCCACGTCCGGGGTCTGAGGGGGCTCAGAGCTGGAGGTGGGCAGAGGGTTCTGGAAGCCTTTCCAGACAGACGTGCTTGCGGTGAACTCCTGGTGGGAGTGGGGATGTGCCCGGTGAGGGGAGGAGGACAGGCGGTGGGGGGCAAGGACGTTTAGGAACAGCGAGCTGAAGGCTGGGCGGAGGAGAGCGGGGTGAAGGTGAAGAACTACAGGTGCGAGGGGGCGGGGCCTGTTCCATGTGGGCGGCCGTCCGTCCGTCCTGCCTGACTGGCGCGTGCTGTCCACCTGTGCCTGCTCTTGTTCGTCCGTTAGGTCATTCATTCCCCAGACACTGCCAAGTGCTGCCACAAAGGCGAGGCCTGGAGACCCGGCCCCGGCTCCAGAGGCCCTGGGAGTCGGCCTGTCTGTGCGGTGGTATCAAGGCCTCATGAATAAATCAACGTTAATGCAGCATTCTGTTTGGATGAGGGCCTCGGAGGAGTGGTGAGAGACGGCCACACCACGGTCTGAAATTGGAGCCGTAAAACATCCCGTGCAAAGCCAGTGGAGGGGCTGCTGGGGTGGGAGGGGTGCTGGGGTCCCCGGGAAGCCCCGAGCCCAGCCTGGCTCCTGGGACCTGACACACTAAGGTCAAGGGAAGCCCATCAGCGTGGGGCGTCCAGCATTGAACCAGTGAGTGTGTCGGCCGTCGGGCAGCTCTGGGGTCCATGAGCCCCGGGCGCCACTGTGAGGGAGGTGGCCCCGAGCCTGCCTTACTGGGCACCTCCGGAGGCCAAAGCTTGGGACGGAGTTTGGTTCCAGGGTGAAGCATGCTTCGCCGCCCTCTGGCTCCACGCTGGCGTGTTCCACTAGGACGCACAGGGCGAAGGGCGCCTCTTCTCCCAGCCAGGCCCCCAGAGGCCTCGGGGGGGCTGCGCTCTGGAGTCACGGCAGCCTTGCTCTGTGTGCCTCCCCTGCGAAATGGGGACCAAGGGGTTCGCAGCAACCAGGGCTCCCAGGAGCCCTGGTTGAACTAACGTCTGTAAAGTGCTTAGCGCGGGGCCAGGACAGCGTAAACCCGTATGATTTTAACGCTCGTGATGATAAAGAGGTTTTCGTGGCTCAGGCACGCAAGAACATGCGCTGCTGCCCGTGTGCTGTGGACCCTGTGGGCTGGAAGGTAGTCAAAAGCCACGCCTGCTTCCCGGGGAGGCCAGGCAGCTGCGTCAGGAAGCGGCTTCAGGGGAGCACGTGTGCCTCTGCGGACGACTGCACTTCAGCTGCCAGTGTGGACGCCGTAGGGGCCAGGAGAAGCCCCCCCAGGACCCTACGCTGGGGACCGTCCATCTTTTACTGTCTTCCCTAGGGAGCAGGGGCCCTGGCCGCCAGTGGGCGGGGGAATGGGTTCAAGGCCATGGCTCCTGTGCGTTGTTCTCTTTCTTGCCTCCAACTTCCGCTTTTACTTCTTAGATCCCGGGCAGTGTCTGGTCCCCACGTGCTGGGGACACCTGGGCAGGGCCTTCCCGTCATGCGGAGGGACCCCATCATTGCTGTTGTTCCCCGATGGGCGTTTGTGATGGGACTTGGTCTCCAACACGGTGCCGGCTGGACAGCAGGCTCGAGCGCGGCCACAGGCCCAGCCATGTCTCAGGGGGCCCTCCAGGTGGGCACGTCCTGAGGTCCTCGGGGTGGGGGAAGGTGGGAGGCTTGCATAGTCGCAAACCGTTCATTTTTGTTTGCAGCTAGTTGGTCCGTCTCTCAAGCCTCTCTCTTTATTACACTATTTTATTTAAAAATAACAAGAAGTCGGGCTTCCCTGGTGGCGCGGTGGTTGAGAGTCCACCTGCCGATGCAGGGGACGCAGGTTCGTGCCCCGGTCTGGGAAGATCCCACATGCCGCGGAGCGGCTGGGCCCGTGAGCCATGGCCGCTGGGCCTGCGTGTCTGGAGCCTGTGCTCCACAACGGGAGAGGCCAGAACAGTGAGAGGCCCGCGTAGCACAAAAATAAAATAAAATAAAAATAAAAATAACAAGAAGTTACAGAAATAGTGCAGAGAGCCATGTATTCTTCACCCAGCTTCCTCCGATGACGTTACTTTATGTGCCCACTGTCAGAACCAGGGAAGTGACATCAAGCCTCTTCTGCAGGGAATCCTGCATTTGGGTTAAAGCTGGTGCTCGGGTCCAGGCTGCCCTGTCTGCCTTGTTTGGTCAACATCCTCTAAGTGCATCTACGTCATTCCCCCTGGAAGGGAGAGGAACCAGCACCCTCCCACCCCAGACCCTCACCAGAAATCCTCCTCTGCCCTCCCCAAGCCACCAAAATGCCGTCCCCGGGTTGCTTCATTGTCTTGGCCAAAGCCTCTGGAACTAGGGGCCTTGCGTCGGGTCATCTTCCTTCTGCATCTACAGAGAGCAGCGGTCTCGCCTTCCCAGGACCTCCCAGATCCTCCCAGGTCCTCCCCTGCTCCTGGAAGCAGCAGCCGCTCCCTCCTGCCTCTCCTAAGCCTGTTGGTGGGGGTGGGGGGAGGTGGCGCATCACCACCAGCGAGGCGGACTGCGGTCCAGCTCAGGACTTGCTGGGTGGCCTCTGACTTCTGTTCCTGCAGCTGGGCTGCTGCCAGGCCCCCAGGACCCAAGACAGAATGGCCAGATGAGGTCACAGCTCTGTGGGAAGAAGGGGATCCTGTTTGGGGTCGGGTGACTCAGAGCGTGGCAAGGCGTCACCGAGGTCAGCTTGCCTGTGCTCACGCTAGTTGTTGAGGAGGGAAGAGACAGTCAGTGCCCTGCCCCACCTTGGTCGAGTCAGCGGGGTGCCAGGCCCTCCACACATGTTATCACACTACATCATCACAGCCACTTGGAGACGGAGACGTGTGGCCTTTATCCTCCAGTGTTGCTGACGGGCAGGTGACACTAGAACAGGGAGGGACGCCACACGGCACTGAGGGTTCGCACGTGGGCTGGGCTGGGCCCAGTCCAAGGCTGTGCACCTTCCCCTGCAATGAGCCTCACGCTGGCGCTGGGCTGCAGGGCAGAGCAGATAGGGGATGGGGCCCAGCCCTCAAAACATCATGCTTGAGCTCACGCCTTCTGCTGGAAAATCAGATGTAATCAAATCAGCAACCTAGTCTGGAGACATCCTGGAAGGCTTCCTGGAGGAGGTGGCAGCTACGCCGGCCCAGGAGGTGGAAAGATGCAGGGCTCTGGGCCAGGGGAGAAAGGAGGATGGGCACAGAGGTGGTCAGATGAGCCTATGGTGGTGAGTAGGTAGGTCTGACCATTCATTGATTTATTTACTTAACAAGCTTCTCCCTGAGTATTTCATGGTACAGAATAGCACCTCACCTACACTGCCGCACACAGGATTTCTCATAAATATCACTAAACAACTACTGCCCGAACCACCAGCTGCAGAATGGTATTTCACAGAGAGAGCCCCTGCCGACTCTAGTCCCTACCCCCCCCCCCGAATCTAGCGCTTACTGTAACCCTATTTGTACCCACACTTTAAACGCAATCCTAACTCTATCCTTAACCCTAAACCTCACACTAACTCTAACTTTAGTCCTAACTCTAATCCTAGACCCCACCCCTCGCTCACCATGGACCCACCACGCTCATTGCATCTCTGCTTCAGCTCTGGGAGCCGGCAGCGTCGTCCCTGTGTCACAGATCAGGACGCTGAGCCCCTGAGAGGTTAAGCCTGGGAGCACACGGCTCGTACACTGTGGGGCCAGGATTCAGACGACCCTTCGGGCGCCAGGAGCATGGTCGGCCCCTTGTGAAGTCCTCCAGGCTCTGCAGAGGAGCCTGGAGCCAGGGGTGGGGGGCCCGGGCACTGAATCAGGAGGAAGGGTCTGGCAGGTGGGGGGAGCCAGGCTCTCTGCTCTGCAGAAGACTCTTCTGGTGGAACGCGTCTGGTGACGTCAACAGCTTTGACAAGTACTTTCTTGGCCCACTGGGAGTGAGAACCTCCAGGGAGGCTCCCGGAGCATGTGGGGATCCCCCCCAGCTTGGAATATCAAGGAGGGCTTCGAGGAGCAGGGGGAGAGGGTGGGTGAGGCTCCTGGGGTGGCGGCACTGAGCCAGGTGGGTTGGCAACCGTTACCAGCAGCCCTGGTGTCTGCCGGCTGGCTCTGGGATTGACCGAGGCCCGACTTTGGAGAACCAGCGCCTGCTGTGCAACTTTCTGAGCCTAAGGGATTCCCTTAGGAGTCCTCTGCAGAGGATGCATCTGGGGTGAAGGCGTCCAGTGCTGAGCCTGGCAGCCTTCCCGGGGGAGTGGGGAGTGGGCTGTCCATCCAGCTTGTGGGTCAGCAGGAAGCCCCCTCCTCTTTTGCTCGGGCTGGGGAGAACTCCACAGGGGGCGGTTCTAGAAAGAGCCATGGTCTTGGCCTCAGGCCGACCTGTCTGGTCCCAGCTCTGCTGTCTCTCAAGTGCACCTCTGGGGTGGCCACTGCCCTCCTCCCACCTCAGCTTCTAATCTGGGATGTGGGAACGACGATGCCCATTTACAGGGCTGTTGAGGGAACCAAATGATGGGAAAATGTGCATCGTTCTCTCCTGGGCCCCTGTGTGCAAGCCCTTGGGGAATAGCCCTGTGCTTCTGCAGGGGCAGGGGTCCGTGCCTCCCCTACATCGTGATTCGTAGCCATGTCTGCGTGGCGGAGGGGGGACCCTCCCTCCGTTTTTCGTCACTTGGTCCAACACCTCGCTGCCCCGGAGGGAGCAGGGCTGCTCCAGGGCCCAGGCAGGCTGCTCATTTAGGAAGGGATTTCTCAGTGGTCTTCACTGGGGGAGCGGAAGCAGACAGTTGTTGAGCGCCAACTGCATGCTTTCATCGGGGTCTAGTCTTTGTCTGCCACGTGTGCCAGCGGCACTGGCATGAAAATGGGCATCGTTCTCATGTTTTGAGGTCAGGAGGGAGAAGGACTGTGGCCAGACATGACGGCCTCGTTCATCAGAGGTGACAGGCACAGGAGTGGCCCTGCGGCCCGTAGTGACACACACACACGCACACGCACACGCACACGCACGCGCACGCGCACGCACACGCACACCTATGCACGACGTGCATGCACACCCCTGATGTGTGCAGATGGAAGAGGTGATAGGCCAACGGTTCCAAGGGTTGCAGATAGTAAAAGGTCCCCGGTGAAAACCTCCCCCGCTCCTGCCACCCCTCCCCCTCCAAAGGCCACCACGTTAAGAAGTTTCTTATATTCCCTTCCAGCGTGTCGTCATGCATCCTCAAGCGGAAGTAAATATCGATCCTTATTCCCCACCCCACTTTTTTAATTGAGGTAACATTCAAGTAACGTAAAAGCCACCATTTTAACCGTTTTGAAGTGTACAATTCAGTGGCTTTGCCTCTCCTGTTTTTAACACAAAAGTGACACTGTGCTCTTCCCCGCCCCCTCCCCGCCTCCTCTCGCTGAGCTCACCATCCTGGGGCCATTTCTGCCTTGTCCGTGGGGCATCTTTGCTCTTGGACGGCTGCACGGTGTTCCCATGGGCAGCTGTGCCCTGGTGAGTGGGCGGGGCCTGTGGGTGGATCTGCACGGTGTTTCTGGTCTCCAGCTGTTATAAACAGTATCGCGGGCCATAACTTTGGACATCCCTCAGTTCATGGGCACAAGGACATCTACAGAAGAGCTCCCTGGAGTGGAGTTGCCGGGCCACGGGGTAGATGGGCTGTGATTCTGTTGGCTGTTGGGTCCCAGGGGTCTGGAAAGAGGCTCCACTGTGAGCGAGTTCGGTTCCTGCCCCCCCTGCCTGCGGCTCTTTCCCTTGTCCTGGTCCAGCCTTTCCCTCCCTGGACTGGCATCCTTCTAAGTGCAGGTAGTGAGGACACCGGGGCCAGCCGGCGCTTGTCTGGTAGGACGTCTTCATCCTCAAGACGTGGGCCCAGGAGCAGCTCTGCTGTTGGGCGAGGAATCTGCTGAGTCCTGCGCCATCCCCCAGGGCAGAGTAGGACACTGGGCTCAGAGAGGCCAAGGGACATGGTGACACGAGGCGGGTCTCAGGCTCTGACAGTGGGTACGTAAGGCAGGGAGGTGCCCGCGGGCCTCACACCGGGCCAGCCAGCAAGCTGCCAACCCCAGACGTGCCCTGACTGGGCCAAGGCTGCAGCCTCTTCTCCAGGAGGGACTTTGCGCAGCAGGGCGGTCACCCGACGTCCACCAATTGTAGATCAGCCTCCTTGCCCAATGCAGGGTGGGCAGATGCAGGTCTCTCATGAAGCCGGTCCAGTTCCCAATTCACTGTGAACATTTGCGTGATTTCTCTTTTCAGGCAACGATACGAAAATCTCCCCTCCTGGGTTTTGGTCATCGGCCCGTTCCCCTGGGATGGTGCTTTACAGTTTTCTTTTCTTTTTTTTTTGTAAATAACTTTTATATTTAAAAATAGGAATCTAGTGAAGTGGTTACCTGATTATGACCGGGTGTGAGTCTTCTTTATTTAGTCTTTTCTTTTCAGTTATATGTATACATGTATCTATTCTTTTTCAAATGCTTTTCCCATTTAGTTGTTACATAATATTGAGCAGAGTCCCCTGTGCTCTACAGTAGGTCCTTGTTGGTTATCCATTTTAAATATAGCAGTGCGTACATGTCAGTCCCAAACTCCCTAACTATCCCTCCCTCCCGCCCTTCCCCCGGTAACCATAAGTTCGTTTTCTAAATCTGTGAGTTTGTTTCTGTTTTGTAAATAAGTTCACTTGTATAATTTCTTTTAGATTCCGCATATAAGCAATATCATACGATATTTCTCTTTCTCTGTCTGACTTACTTCACTCAGTATGACTATCTCTAGGTCCATCCATGTTGCTACAAATGGCATAATTTCATTCTTTTTCATGGCTGAGTAGTATTCCATTGTATACATGTACCACATCTTTATCCATTCCTCTGCTGATGGACATTTAGGTTGCTTCCATTGCCTTGGCTACTGTAAACGAACGCTTTACAGTTTTTACAGTCCTTCGATATCTGTCCGTTCTCCGATGCACCGTCACCTTCAACGAGGTTAGGGTGGATAGAGCAGGGGCTTTTGTTCCCATTTTTTAGATGAGTAAACTGAGACTCAAGGGAACAGAGAATCTGCCCAACCGGTGGGGCATGACCAGCAGTGGGACAGATGAAACAAGCCGGGGCCTTCTTTATCGTGAGGGTCCCCCTGCTGGGGCCCAGGAAGACCCCCATGGCCTCTCTGAGACTCTCATCTTCTTTGGAACAGGGTGTAAGATGCCATGGCTGGATCAGGCCTCCACAAAGGCTCCCCTGGGGGTGGGGGGTATGCCTTTAGCTTACAGTTCGGTACAGAAAGCATCCCTTTGTGTGTGGGTGTGATCCACAGTCCCCCCATCATATCATACGTACAGATCCCCACGTGTGGTTGGCCTCCCACACTTTCTATACGTGAACACATCTTTACAGAGAGTGAAAAACATACCTACACCTGGGCAGTGCTCTTCCGAGCGTCCCGGCAGCGCATGTGCAGAGGCAACGTCATTACCGATGGGCCCTGGGTCCTTGGCCACTTTCTTCTCTGTGGATCTGCGTGCCTGGCATGTTGAGAGAGTAAACTGTTTGCTGAATGAATACTCGAAGTCACCATAAAAAAATCTTATTTTCTGTCTTCTTTTTTGATCTCTGTTTTCTCTTCCTAATGTTTGATTCCTGATTTGTTGTACTTGTTCCCACATCCAAGGCCCACCACGTATTGATACAAGTTGTTATGATCTCGGGGTCATTGTTTTATCTCTGTTCCTCAGTTTGTTCATCTGTGTAATGGAATAGTTGGTGCATGTAAGGTGTGGAGTGGGTGGTGTATAAGCATTTGCTGTCATCACTGGAGGTTTCGGTGAAAGACCCTGACCTCCTTCCCACCCTCAGCATCTCTCCTATAGGGGGCAGTGCATCACAAGTACAGAGAGTCAGGAGTGGGCTTCTGCCAGAGGACGTATCTACCAGGTGACCCTGGGCTGGATACTTCCCCTTTCTGGCCTCAGTCCTCAGGTGGGCTCCTAAACCCACAAGATGGTTCCAAGATGATGGAATGTCATACACATTCCAGAGTCAACTTCCACACCTGGGCAAGTGGACAGGTGGCATGGGCGTGGGGAAAGGCCACACCAGGAGATGGTCTTGGCTTTTTGGAGCCAGTTTTCAACTGATTAATTCACTCAACAGCGGGAGGGAGATAGTGCAGAGGGGCAGAGAAGTGCTCTACATACAGATATCAGCATATGCAAAGGCCCTGGGGTGACTGAAAGTCATGGCAGTGAGTGCATGCCTGAGGGTAGAGTGTGTTTCCTGCCAGGTCAGCAGCGTGCGAATGGAGAAGACAGGGCCCTCCTGAGTGATATGAGGAGACCCAGCTTCTCATGTCGGTGAGCAGATGGGGATCCAGGCCTGGGGAGGTGAGGGCCTGCCAGTGCAACCTCTCAAATATTAAAGCACAGATTCTGAGTCAGCAGGTGTGGGGTGGGGCCTCACCCAGATTCTGCACTTCTAGGATCTCCTGGGGAGCAAGTGTGGCTGGTGCAGACCCCACCGTGAGTAGCGAGGCCCCAGCCTAGTCCACCCCGTGGCTGGCTCTGTCTGCTTGGCCTGGAGGACATCAGGGATGCAGGGGGGCCTCCTGGGGCCTCACGGGCCAACTCAAAGTTGTCCCTTTTTCTGACGGAAGTTGATTGCAGAGTTCACAATTAGCCCTGAGTTCTTGCTGCCCTCCCTCTCTCTCTCTTTTTTTTTTGCAACGTGCTGATTGATTGACAACAGAATTGAGCCTGAGTGTTTGTTATTGTTTTCTGATTATTCTTGACCTCTTGGAAGGCCCACAAGTGTAAGGAGGCTTGAAAGGCTGTTCCTATTGGCTGTTCAGAGGCTCAGGGCCCGAAGCTGGAGGTGACCTGGATGTTTCTCATTCTGAGATGGGCACGTCTTGGGTGGCAGCGCTGAGTGCTCCTAATGGCAAACTTGGTGAAGATGAAGCTTGGTGAAACCCATGCCAGTGCCGGGGTTAGACCAGCTCACAGCTCAGCGCTCTGCCCCTCAAAGAGCCAGTGCCTTGAGCCATCACCCCTTGCTGACTCCGACCCAGATGGGTACCGACCGAGAGGAAGAGGCTCCAGCAGCTTTCCATCAGTGGTGATGTTCTTGTAAATCCAACCCCAGGATTCCGGAAATAACTGACCTGGAAACGTGCCGGGGGCCGCTCAGGGGGCGGGGCCTTAGCCCCAGCATCTGTGTTGTGATTTCTGGTATAAGCTCGTGTGCATAGACATCACCCTTCCAGCAGCCTCATGAGGTCCTACGTGAATCAGCTCCATGTCACAGATGAGGAAACCGGGGCTCAGAGGGTTTAACTGACTGGTCAGGGTGGTCCAGCTGCACTGCCCCCTCCTCATTTTATTCTCATGCATCTGAGAAGCGGTGGCAGGAGCGCCAGCGAGACCTGATGGAGAAAATATAAACGGCACAGTGGATGCTGTTTCCAGGTGGGACTGGCCTCCATCAGCCCTGGGCACCGAGACTCCCCCACACCAGCCTGCCCTCAGAGCAAGAGACCCCTTCATGACACATCACCGTCCTCGGCTGGTGGGCGGGGCTTCCTCCACCTACTGGGCTGTTACCGTAAGCCCCTTTCAGGCGCTTTGAGACACAGGCCCGGCGCCCTGTTGCAAGGTGAATATAAGAGGCTCACCGGACAGAAGAGAGACGAGCACATCGAATGACTCACTGCTGGGTTTGGAATTGAACTGTGGAGTGGGGGCCGGAGACACGCTGGTGGTGATGGAGCTGGGGGTCTCTCCATGAGCTGATCATGGACGCCAGGGTTTCCTTTCCTTCTTAGAGAGAGAGCCCTTGGCCACCCACAGTGAGGGAGCAGGCTGGCACGGGCCCTGGATTAATGGGAGGGGCAGTGGGTGCGTGGCTGGGCTCTGGACCGGGATCTCTGGGGACCAGCGTCTGTGCCCACTGAGCCCCTTTCTCTCTCTGAACCTCACTCTCTCCACTTCTAGAGTGAGGCACTGGAGGAAACTGTCCCAGGCTCCCGTGGGCTCTGGTGTTTAATCTGATGCCCATGTGGGCCTCCTTCCAGCCGCTGACTTGACCTGCCCTCCTTGCTTCCCTGACTAGGGATACAGGGCTCAGCAGGCTTGGTAGAACTGGGCGTCCAGTAGACACGCTCTCTCCAGGGCATGGGGAGGGCTGGAGGGGCACTGAACTTGGGAACATCAGAGGAGCAGGAAGCTGCCTGGGGACCAGCTACGTTGCTCACGGGGTCCCTTGCGTCGTGAAAACCTAGGGCCCCTGTTCAAGCTTTTTAAGAATTTCAAGACGTGACAGCAGAGAATTAAACCAAGCGCAGGGCCTCCTGAGCGCGGGCCCGAACATCTGCACAGGTTGGTGCCTGCCCACCGGCCCGGCTGCCAGGGACACTCTCCCCAGGTAAGGGGGTTGGGGGATCTCACGCCCACCAGGCTTCCTGAGCTTCCTGCCCTGAGGGTCGGGCTGGGCACTGCTGTGAGCGAGCCTCAGGGCTCAAGAACAGGGCGTGCTCTGCACCCTCGGGTGGTGTCTGCTGGGGTCAGAGGAGGGGTGGTCCAGGCAGACGGGCTCTGGAGGGAACCCAGACATCGGGGTAGTGGGGTCGGCTGTGGCTTGGCCTGAAGGACAGATTCTGGTTCCTCTCGTCATCAGCTTCTGTCCGGAGATATTCATTCCTTTACTCATTCATTCACTCACTCAACAAACCGTGGTGAACTTTTGCTCTGAGCTAAGCTCCGGGAATTTCGGGGGGATCAAAGGGGCACTAACCCTAGCCTCTGCCTTCACAGGGTTTCTGGCCCAGCGGCCTCAGGAACAGGCAGGTTTGGGGAAAGTCCAGAGAGGTTGGCTCCTCCGGGGTCACGGCTTGGTCTCTCGGGGCGGAGGGCTGCCGGCTGGACCTTGGTGAGGGCGCAGCCGGGGGCGTCTCTGCGTCCCACGCTGGGAAGGCGGACATCACGGAGAAGCCGGGGGATGGAAACAGAGCCAATGAAAGCCCTGGATTGGCCACAAGAGGCCCTGGTTCTGTCGTGTACGATGTCAGATGAGCGAGTTGTCAGCTCTGTGACTCGGTTTCCTCATCAGTAAAATGGGAACAATAGCAGCGACCCCTCCCTGGGGGGCCGAGTGAGGATCCGATGATAAACGTGCTGAGCTGGCGCAGCGTAAGCCCCCAGCACCCCCAGCATGAGCCTGTCCCCCCCCCAGGGCCCAGAGGACTGGAAGGCAGAAAGCAGGACACGGGGGTGATGCGGGATAGTGTGGTGATAGTGGTGCTGTGGCCTGTCCTCCCGCGGGCAGGGGCAGCTCACAATCCTTGTCTTCTCCTTGGATTTCCTACCGTCCTGAGACCCCAGTGGGCTCAGGCGGCCCCTCGGGCGGGGAGGAGACCCTTGGCAATGGCCCGAACACAGAAGCCCCAACTCACATTCCGGATTTTTCTCCCGCCCAGATCAAAGCGCCCCAGAGCTGCAGTAACACACCAGCTGCTGGAAAAATAGCTCCTGGGATATTTCATTTCCAAACCCACTAGCTGAGGGCCCCAGAAGGCATGTCATACATTTTAGATCTTTGAAATGACGTTGAATAGACGTCTCTTTGAAACGACGTTGAATAGACGGAACGTGGGTTTAGCCTGGCAGTTGAGCTCTGAAGTCCCATGGTTTCCGCGTCCAGGAAGCAGGCATCCCGCTCGTCTGCCTCCTGGATGAGTCAGTTTTGGTGCAGTACTTAAGCTTTCTCTGCTGTAGTTGCTTCATCTGTCAAATGGGGACCATAACACGGTGGCCCCCTAGGATTGCCGGGGGTAGAGTTGATGTGGGTGAACCGCGTGCCCTGGTGCCCACACGTCGGTGACAAAGCTGGCATGGGCGAGTGTTAACAAGGTGTGTGTGGGTCCCTTCCCAGGTGCTGCTGACAACTTTATCCCCATCCTCCCAGGGGATGCTGGGTATTATTTCCTCATTGTAGATCCAGAAACCGAGGTGCCTGGAGCTTGAAGGTTCTGCCCCCAAAGCAGAGGGGTCCTTCCCGCTGCCAACAGAGTCAGGGGTGCCGGCTGCGGCTGCCCTGCTCTCTCCATCCCCCAGGCTAACCAGCTGGGCAGCTCCTTGCGTCAGCCCCGAGCAGGCACGACTCGGGTCCTGGTCTCCGGACCCAAGACTCCTCAGGCTTAGCAGGTCAGGGTGGTGCTAGGAGAGCAAGTCCGTCCCCCTGCACGAAGAGGGATGGTGCCCTCTTGACAGAAGAGGGTGGCTTGTGAATGGATGCCCAGGGCATCGCCTCTGCCTGTCCTCGTTGCCTTATTTATCGTCACTTTGGGAAATGCCACCTCCTGTTTCTTCCCGTGAGCGGTTTGAGTGCTCATGATACAGCAGGCGCTATGCCCAGTGCTGGGGCATAAAACAAGACACAGTCCCCTCCCTAAAGGGCTCATTACCCAGTGTTGGTAACAGACCCCGTGAGCTGTGCTGGGGCAGCGGGAAGCGCAGGGTCTGAAGGATTTTGGAGGGGACATTGAATCCAGGGGAGGGGCCTGGGGGACTTCCTGGAGGCGGTGTCAATTGGCCTGAGACCTGAAAGCTGAGTAGCATTTAACCAAGGCATTAGAGGTGGTGGGGGGAAGAGGGTCTCAAGATGAGAAACAGCTTGTGCAAAGGCCAGGAATGGCTGGAGCTTAGGATGAAGGGGGTGGGCATGAGTGGGGAATGTCACCCAGAAGGGAGTGGGAGGGGGAACCCCTTGGTGATCGTCCACAGTGGCAGAACTAGTCCACACGGGCAGAATTTACCGGGAGACTGGGCTCAGCCCACGCAGGGGCCCGGGCACCACGGTAGGGGCTGAGCCCCCCACCCCTCCAGGCGTGCGAGCAGAGCCCAGATGGCAGGTGCTCGAGAAGGCTGCGGGGGTGAGGATTTCACCCTGGATGGGGCCGGATTAAACAGACTTTGAGGTCCCTTCCAGCTGTCATACTCCCGCTTCTTGAAATCCCCTCTGGGAACAGCAAGAGTATAAAATATAAATCAATAGGTTAAAAATACGCTTGTCTCCTGCGCGTCCAGGGCCTGTCATTCTGCTGCCTTCCCCCAATCTTCAGAGGATTCCTGCTTGACTAGGGCAGCCCGAGAGCACGGCAGGAGAAAATAGCTTTGTTCCCCAGCAAGGCAGGCTGATCGCGCCTCCAGTGACGAGACCTCTGGTTCTTTTTTTTTTTTTTTTTTTTTTAATCATCGCTGCCTCTAAAACGCACACTGGCCTGTTTCACTTGACATCCCTTCCTTATATCTTCCCTGCTTTAATCACCAGGGAAAGAAAGACCAGCTAAACTGCTGCAGCGGCTTCGCCCCCAAAGACGGAGAGCAGAGAAAGTCCTGCTCGTGAGAAGGAACCAAACTTGGGGATGGCCAGTGTGGTGACCCTAAATTATCCAGGCCAGTGGCACTGCTGGGACCCAGGGGCTGTTCCCACTTTACCTCCCGGGGTTCCCATGGCAACGGGAATGCTGGGAGCAGCTAATAGGGTCTGGCAGTGAGTGAAATGAAATGTGATGTCCAGGAAAATGCAGTGGCTCGTGAAGTCATGGGGGAGGGGGCTCTTTTGCTGCCCGGCAGGTGAATGAAGCCTCGTTTCCTTGTGATCGTTACGTTTTTGAGGGGAGGGTTTTGGGGTGCTCTTACACACGTTAATTTTCATTTTTATAAAGAGTTGCATTTCCTGCACAGGTATGAAATGAAGATGTCTTGTTAAGTAGGGCCCAGTGTGTGTGGTGAATAGTTCAGCACCAGTAAAAAGTGTGTGTGCCGTCGATGATTTATGGGCCCCTCCAGCCGTCCCAGCTGTCCTCGCCCACCTTCCCAGCCCGCCGTCGCTGGCTCTGTCATCAGCCGCCTCTCCGGGGAACGTAATGACACCATGTACTTCCGGGGATGCCCTTGTCTTGCGTGCTGGCCAGCTTCTGGTCATTCTCGAAGGCGCTGGTGGGGACTCAGCCCCTCTTTGGAAGCCTTGCCCCATGTGTTCTGTGCCCACCAGGACCACCACCTCTGCATCCCTTGGACCACAGTTTGAGGCCGTCCAGGCCCGAGCTGGAGTGATTCCTGCCGAGTGGCAGCTACTGGGTGGACCTCACAGGATGGGGATGTTCCCCAAATCATTCTGCGGAGCAGAAACCAGCGCCGGGTCTGAGTGCTCTGGGGCAAGGTGGCCGGGACTCCGGGGTCAACTAGAGAGGCCCGGGCAGCTGACACTGGAGACACCCCAGATCCTGGGTGGGGGAAGTGTTATATTATATCTCCCGTTCAGAACCTTGAAATCCACTGATTTCTGCATTTGTCTTTGTTGCCGCCACAGGTGATCTTAATCCTGACGAAGTATTACCATGCAGACATGGGGAAGGTTCTGGAAAGTTCTCTGTGGCGGTAAGTCAGCCCGAGGGTGGGCCTTTTCTCCTCCCATACCTGCGCGTCTCCCAGGCCGGGGTCTGAGATCCGAAGGCCCGGCTGGAGCAGCCCCCATTGGCTGGCGGCCTCTCGACTTTTCTTTGGCTAGAAAACGCATACAGAAGTTGAAACTATTAAAGTGTTTCGTCAGTGACACAGACAGGGCTGGAGAACAGACAGCCATTCAGAAGGCTTCTTTGCTTTCTTTCCTTTCTGTCTGTGTTCTCCTCCCCTTGCTGTTTTTCCTCCCCCGGGGGAAGGGGGTTTGCATTGTGAATTCAGGTCACTGCGCAGTCTCCTCTGCTTCTGCTCTGAGCTTCCGACACGGCTCCTGGAGTCCCCCAAACACACCGATTATCCTCACCGTCCGGGTGTCTTTCTTTCTTCCTGGCTCAGCCCAGAGAGCTTGGTAAATAAATAACGCCCCTGGCCAACGACGGGTACTATCTCTTTATATGTGAAATGTGAATTCAGCCCCAGAATTAGGCAGCCTCTTTGATGTTTTAAATGAGGTGGGAGAGAAGGAGGCCTTGAGAAGTCGTTTTGGTTATGATTATCTTTGTATTTACGTCTGCTCACCCAGGAAGGGGAAGGAAGTTTCCCAGCATCTTGGGCTGTGGTTTCAAAGCTTCTCTCGGGCAAGGATGCTGTGTCCGCCGGGCCCCGTGCGCCATTCCCATGTTGTCTGGGTGTTGAACCGTGTTGCTTTCCAAGATGTGTTTCTTGACTAATAATTAATTGGTTTTTAAATTTGAAATCCATTAAAAACGCCGAAAGCTGCGGATCAGGACTCCTGATTTATGTGCAACCACCTTGAGTTGATTTATTTTTGACTTTTGGCTTTACTTTTAGTGAAGGCGCGCCATGATTCATTGTTGGTTCTTACTGAGGGAATTCCGTAATGCTTTGGCCAGTTGCCGAAATGACCCTTGAGTTGGGTGCTTTCTTTGCTAGATGAGGAACAGTGTTGCCCTGGACCAGCCGGCTTGGTCGCCCCTGGACCAGCCGGCTTGGTCGCCCTGGTGCTGATGTGGGGTCTGGGGAGCCGTGTGTTTTCCTTCCCTTTTCCAACAGAAGCACCTTTCCTAGCCTGCCCCTCTCAGCTGTGGATTTGCCTCCCAAACTCACCAGCCTGCTTTCCAGTTCCATCGCCGGCCTCAGGACAAGCAGTCTGCGACAGATGTTTTCCTGCTGCGACCCCCGACTTCTTTATGTGTTGGTACTATTCTGATCTCGTGCCTTGAAGCAACTCGCCCACCAAGGAGGTTGCTTTCAGAAATGCCCCTCCAGGGTCCAATGAGGCCATTCGTTGTTTGGGAGGAGAGCGGGAAGTGGTGAGAGCATTAAAGTTCCAGTGACATCTCATCGGCTGCCCTTTGAAGATGCACATTTGAGGATTGGTTTCAGGGCCAGTCTCCTTGGGAAGGGCCGGCCCCTGGAGGGCTCCCTCCTGCCAGGTGGATGGTCCAAGGACAGGTCCCCTTGGCTGCAAAGTGGAGAGAGGCACTTGTCTTCTCTTCCTCCAAGCGGAATTCCTCGACTAACGAACGCATTCCCCAACTCCTGCCTGTCTGTCAGCCCAGATCTTCATGAACGTTCGCTAATCCACCCTGAGTGTGGGTACCAGCTTCCCTCTGCTCTCACAGCATCTCAGCACCGCTGGGGACGGAGAAAGTGAGGTTATCGGAAATGTTGCTTCGGGTAGTCAAGGGGCCTTCCTGGTGTAACGTGTGCTCATTCAGACAGAGTTGCTGGGTGTAGTTAAAATTTGCTGCGAGGCCTAGTCGGGGTAGCATGGCGGGTGGAACAGACCTTGGCCAGCCCCACAGCATGGGGACCAGGCCTCCAGACTCAGAAATCTTCAGAAGCAGGTAGGGAAACCAGGATGTTAACGACCAGGGTTCTTGGCCTCCTTAATCAATAGAAATTGATCAGCGGCCAGACAAGAAATTCAGGCAAGGCTTTACTGGGGCCCCTGCTGCAGCAGGGGGGAGCGAAAACAAACAACAGGTTCCCTTGCTCATTCCCTGAGGGCGGGGAGCTGGTTCCTTATATGGGGTGAGGGGAGGGGCAGGTCCCGGAGAAGGGGCAGCTTAAGTGGTTTGACCACCCCTTCCGTGGGGTTGAGTGCAGGGGGGCAGGGGGCATGCTCAGGACCCTGCTTTTGCTCCCCACACCCTGTTTTTGCTGCTGGCTCTTCAGAAGTGGCAGTTGGGTTTTTTGTCTGTTTGTATCCGTGTTGTCCATAATTTGCCCCAACTGCACGGGTGCTGGCAGTTATTTTTAGTCGCTTGTAGTTTCTTTGTATTTTGTTGCTCCAGGAGATGTTTGTCCAGGTGCAAGGGCTGCAGCAAAGGGTCCCAGGTGCCAGCCTGTCTCAAGGAGGCCAAACCACTCACCTCAGAGCTGCTCCACAGGGGCCTCTTTTTCTTCCCGAGAGCCTCAGTCTCCTTGTCTGTAAAATGGGGATAAAATATCCCTGGATGGGAGGTTGTGCGGCTGAAGGAGATTACCTGTGAATCGTCCCCAGGACAGCACACCCTCTAAAGTCAGTTTTAATCCAAAGCAAATTAACAGATGTTAATTTTCCACATTCCTTTCTCATTACTGTCTCTAGACTCAGACATTTTCTCTCCTTTATTAAAAATACATACAGAAGCATCAGTCATTTCAAGAAAGTTCACCCACATCCCCGCGCGTGGGGCCCAATTATTTTCTTTGTTTATCTCATCCCTCTTATGCTGAGATAGTTGTACAGTGAGACGTAGATAGAATAAAGTTGTGAACCTTCTTTCTTTCGCACGTACAAGATGTTTCCCGTTTTTCCATGTTGTGCCACGGGCTGCGTCATGTCTTATGGCCCCGCACTCGCCCCTTGCATCGATTCATTCTAGTACTTATAGCCCTGCTGCTGCCGTACGCAGTTTCAGCATGGCGCCTTCCTTTCCGTTTTGTTCCCTGGGACGCGTCTTTACTGAGCAGATTTACGGTGGCATGCTCAAGTACCAAATTCTTTTTCAGGAGGAAAGCAACTCTCCACCTGGGGCAGTGCCCTGCCTCCTGGCCGGCTTCAGGCTGACAGCTTTTCTGAAACTTGCTAACCTACCGGCCCAAAGGGACTGCAGTGTCATTTTCATTCGCTTGCCTGTGATTCCTAGCAAGGGTGGGCAGTGTCTGTGTTTAATCGCATGTTCCCTTGTGAGCGTCGTCTACTCGTGTCCCCTCTATTTTGAGACTTGTGCGAGTTTGTTTGGAAGGGGAAAGAATGGCATCGGTCATTTCTTGGGATGCCACCGCCCTCTGTCTGCTGTTTAGGGTGAACGTGGAGGGAGGTTAAGGGTGTCAGTGCCTGGCAACACGTATTCAATGGGGTTATTAAAGACACACTTATTGAACACTCACCCAGCCTCCCAAGAATTCTCCTGTGTAATTGCAATAAATACATTTTTAATGACAGGTTTGGTACTTACATTCTGGAAATGGCTCTCCGAAGTCTAAGCTGAATGCATTTTTAATTGTCCTGCATTTCATGGGCCGCTTGTCAGGAGTGTCTCTCCCTGGCTGGCTTCAATGGTCTAGCACTCTGCCCCTTCCTTCTGCATGGGTGCTGTTCTCTGTTCAGCCTCCGGGCCCCTTTGCATCAGTGCAGGCGTGGGTGGGAGGGAGGGAGCCCCGCACCACTGAGAAAGCTGCTGGTTGGCCTCCGGGGTTGGACGAGAACAGAGCTGGTCCACCTCCCCTCCTGGAACCTCCTGAGGCGAATGGTAACTAGAGGAGCCGGCTGACCCTGCCCTGGCCTGCATGTCCAGTCTGTGCAAATGTCCTGGGGCTGCTGGGACAAATGACTGAACACTGGGGGCTTACAGCGAGAAGAAATTGTTCTCTCACAGTCCTACAGGCCAGAAGTCTGAAATCGAGATGCGGGCAGGGCCGGGCTCCCGCTGGAGGCTCTGGAGGAGGAGCCTTGCTGCCTCTTCCAGCTCCTGGTGGCGCCCCTAGTGGCCGAATCTCTCCCATCTCTGCCTCCATCTTCACCGGGCCTCCCCCCAGCGCCGCGTGTGTCTCTCCTCTGTGCGTTCCTTATAAGGACACTTGTCTTTGGATTTGCGACACACCCAGGTAATCCAGGGTGATCTCATCTCCAGATCTCTAACTTAATTGCATCTGCAAAGGCCTCTTTTCCAAATAAGGTCGCACACAGTCTCTGGGGGTTAGGATGAGGACAGATCTTTCTGGTGCTACCGTTCAGCCCAGTACACAGTCCATCGCCAAGCTCCGGGATCACACCTGGATCTATTTGCCTCGATGGCTCCTGCACCTGTCCCTGTCCTCTGTCCCCTCAGCCACACTTCCCTCTGCATCCTCAGGGGATCCCAGCTCACCTCACTGCCTCCACCCCCCAGCCCCTCTCCTTGCAAGGCCTTAGGGACTTGACATGCACACATGCACACACGCCCACGTCCTGTCCTGCTTCCTTGCCCTGGTAGCCCCCGTGGCCAACACCCGTGCATCGCCACCAGTCCCCATCCAAGTCCGGGCGGGGGCATTTCAGTGGGCAGAGCCAGGAGCTGCGGCGGCAAGTACAGAAGAATGAGGATGCTCGTGGCACATCTAAAGGCCTCACGTGCAATTTGTATCTCCTCCTGATAGAACTGTAACGATTTTAACATCAGGATAAAGTCTTAGAAATATGAAAATTAAAACGAAATGATCTGTACGTGTCCCCCTGTGTTCCTGCACCCCGTCTTGCAGGAGGACGTCAGAGGTTCTTCCCGTGGTTCAGGGCTCTCTGCTAGGTGCCGAGGGAGTTCAGGCAGAGTGGGTGACGGACAGGAACTGAGGGGGCTCCAGGAGGCCGGCCTTTCAGTGTGAAAATGGGGACCCACTGTTTTTCCATGATTGCCCCTTCCCTCCCTGCGAGGAGCCTTCTTAGACATTTTCCTCCCAATCCCTCATCTGCCCATCCCTGTATTTCTGTTTAAGTTCTATGTGTAATATGTGCTTTGTACATGAACGGTAAGAATCTTCACACCCCTCAAGAACCAATTTGTACCCCCCTGGGGGCGATATTGTCCCCAGTTGAAAAATCCATCTCCCAAAGCAGGGCTTCTCCCACTTTCAGGGGCTTGTGAATCACCTGGGGTCTGGCTGAAATTCAGACTCCGACTCCCAGGTCTGGGCGGGGCCTGACGTGCCACGGTTTTAACAAGTTTCAGGTGACACTGAGCTTGCTGGGCTGCTAGGCAAACTCTGAGCAGTGCTGGGCAGCGTTCACGGCTCGCATGACTTGGTCTGGGCAACCGCAGGGCCGAGTTTCAAGAGCCCAGATTGCCGCTGGCCAACGCGGGCTGGGGTCCTGAGAGGCTCATTTTGTGTCTCCGAAGCTGGATCCCAAATGGCCAGTGAGACTCAGCTGCCTCATAAATGCTGCTAACAAGGTAAACGCAAGCCCTCGAGAGCTGAGCAACGGCCAGTGGGTAGACGGTGGGCCCTTAGCGGGAGGTATGTAAAAGTCACCGGAAAAGCTCTTAAAAACTACCACCGCTCAGGCCCTGCCTTGGAAGATGTGGACGCAGTGTGGGGACGTCTCAGAAGTGCCCCAGGGGAGAACAGCCCCAGGAAGGGCTGGTCCAGAGCAGTGCACCTCAGACTTCCCTGGTCTGCATTTCTGACAGGCTCCTGGATGTGCCCAGGCCGCTGGTCCAGGGACCACGCGTTGAGTAGCCAGGGGCTGGGCTGGCTGGGAGCGAGGCTTAGCATCCTGCTGGCTTCCCAGGGCTCTCGGACTGGCATCCACGTCACATCCCACGCAGAGACGCTGAGCCCCTGACTCCTATCCCATCCCCCACCCCAACTCCTCCACTCCCCCCCCGCCCACCCTTATTCCTCCGTCTCCAGCCACCTGGCCTGCTGGCTGAAACTTGACCGTGCAAGGGCCCGTCCCTTCTGCGGCAGCTGGCACAGCGTACGCTTGGCGCTGACGCTCGGGTACTGCCTCCTTGTGGACATTCAATCTCAGCATAAACCTCGTTTCCTCAGAAAAGCCACCCCACTGCTCAGCGTAAAGCAGTCCCCAGGCATTCCTTGTCTCGTCGCTCCTTGAGTGTAGGGGTTCCCGCGTGTATAGTTTGTCTCTCCGTGCCCCCCACTCCCTCCTCCACCTGCCTTGCAGAACATACACGGATTGAGGATGGAGACCTGTGGGGTCCACTTGACGGGCTCCCGATGCCTAGAACCCAGATCAGATCTGGCGCGGAAGGTGATGTTGGGCGCTGGGTGGATGGATGGACGGATGCATATACAGATGGGTGGACAGATGCAGGGATAGATGTACCGATAAACATAGGACTGAGAGGATGGAGGGATGGATGGACAGATGAATGGATGGATGGAAGTATGGAGATGCGGTCCTTGGGAAACACCGCCAGGACCTACAAGACCCTTCGCATCTATGAGGCCCTCCCTGCAGGTGGTGTAGGAGCTAGAAGCAGAGAGTCGGCCCCGATACCGTCAGACAGAACAAGAGGGGCTGGGAGCGTTCTGAGCCAGAGAGGAAGTGGGCCTCGGCCCACCTTCCCTCTGCCGTGATGCAGCCCCTGGTCCACGGCCCCGTTCACACGGTGCCTGGACGGCGTGAAGGCCGTGCCGGCCCTGCCCTTCTACCCGCACCTGTGACCTTGGGCAGGACCTTCAGCTGGGGCGACCTCGGGAATACCCATGGGGCGGGTCTCAGGTTTTCTCTGAGTGACTTGGTGGAACTCCCACCCTTTTATTGGGGTGGGGGGAGGGCGATTCTCTCCCGCCGTCCTCACTTTAATCATGAAATCTTTAACATGCACAGAAAGCGCGGAATGTGGTGTGCCGGCTTCCCTGGGTACCCACGTGCCAGAGACAACTACGTGCTCGCCCAATAATCCAAGCTTTTCCTCCCTTCCCTGGTCTCCCCTGTGGTTATTGTGGGGTCATCTGATTTGTTTGAGCCAGTGGACGGTAAGCAGGAATAATATGGGTTAAGTCACTGGAGTTCAGGGCTTCAGCTGTTACCGCAGCAGAGACTAGTCTAGCCCAGTACCGGTTCCCTAGCTGTGATAGATGTTACTTCTTTTTTCTTTCCGGGACCTCCAGCTCTTAAAGAAACACACCGCTCGAGATTCTGATGCAGCCCAGCTCTCTCCTCCCTCCTTCCACCTCCCCCATGCCCCGCCATCCCCATCCCAGAAGTAACCCTGCCTGGATCGTCCCCACGGGGGCATCATGTGTTAAGTACACAAGTACGTCTGTCCACAATCAATATGTTCTACGGTTTACTGTGTTTTAAAAATTAATGTAAATGGCATCGTGCTGCCTTCAGAAGTGTGACTGATACTCCCGCTGAGTAATTGGTAATTTATCCCTGTAGGCCACGTAAGCTGGTTGAGCTAAGCCTTCCCCTGCTGTGGGAACGCCAGGATTTTTATCCCCCGGATTTAGCTGTTCTCATCAGGGCTGCAGAGACTATCTGTCCACGTCTCCACCTTCCTTTTTCTCTTCCTCTGTCAATCTGTTTGCAGAGCGATTCCAGCCCCACGTCTCTGGAATCAGCAGACTTTGTATGCCTGCATTCAAGCAGATGTGAGAGCGTAGTTCAATATTATTTTATTTTGCAGTTGCATGATTTTTCATGGAATTGAACATACTGTCCTTTGTTTATTGACTATTCGAGTCTCCTCCTCTGGGACTTAACCTGTTCATATCTCGTGCCCATCTATTGCTTAATATTTTCTTCAACCCTGCCTCTCCACTGTGAATAACACAAGTCCTCTCCAGGACCCTTAATTTTAAGACGGGTGTCCTCCAACTGTGTCCTGAGCTCCTACTATGTGCCATTCATTCTTTCCCAACACCTTCTAAGAATGTTTCCTCCTAAGAATGTTCCTCTATGTCATATTTTTTAATACACAATTCTTAGAAGTGCGATTCTTAGAAGAGTATTTCTGTAGGCTGGTGTACTATTCAGCTGCAGTGACAATGATGCTGTGTAACAAGTCACCCCGAACTCGGTGGCAAACACCGGGAACTTCTCTCCCCCGGGGCAACTGTGATTTGGTTGCCTTAGGCTGGGGTGGCCGGGCAGCTGCACCCGAGCTGCAGGTTGGTGGTCTTGGCTCTGCTACATCTGCATTTGTGCTGGGAGCCCAGCTGACTGGCCAAAGGCCATCAGGACCCGTTCTTCCCATGCACAACACGGGAGCAAGAGAGTCAAGCCCTCCCCACCCCCCAAGAACATATAAGGCTTCTGTTCCCTCACATTTGCTAAATTACATTGGCCAGTGCAAGGCACAGGTCAGACCCAACACCAGTGGGGGAGGGGATGGGAGTGAAGTGAATGTTTGCTGAATGACAGTCAAAAGTATCACAGGTGGTCATAGGTGTTTCCAGAAAATACATGTTTTGTGGTCATATAAGTCAGGTAGTAAACTTACTTAGGTGGAAGAAAGTCCTTTGCAGTAGGACGTACTGGCGTCTCTAACGTACCAATGGGCGTCGTACATCTCCAGGAGAAGGTCGTGTGGCATTTCTCCATCCCAACTGATTCCACGAGCTTTCATTTTTAAAAAAATTTTAGTTTATTTTAAATTTTAATTTAATTTTTATTTGCATCAATCACTTGTTTAAATTTTGTTTTATTTATACACTTTAATTTTTACGTATTATTTTATTTTTGTTCCTCTGAGCATTTCCTGGGGTTGATTTTCCACAGAACAAGCTTTGGGAAGCTCTGCTGTATAGACTTTATATTCCAGACGAGCTGGCCTTTGAGATTTCCAGACCACTTCTGTTTACCTGTAATGTTACTGTGTTTTGATACCATTTCATTTCAAACCAGATTTGGTTCTGCGGTCCCGGGGTCTCTCCCTCTCTCTCCATTTTTTTAACGTAGAGAATTGTAGGGTTATGTGTTGAGGATGCAGAGTCTGGGGAATCTGAGCCGTCAAACCACAGCTAGACGATGACCTCTTTTTTCTTTTTAAAGATTTTTTTTTTTTTGATGTGGACCATTTTTAAAGTCTTTATTGAATTTGTTCCAACATTGCTTCTGTTTTATGTTTTGGTGTTTTGGCTGCAAGGCATGTGGGATCTTAGCTTCCCGACCAAGGATAGAACCCACACCCCTTGCACTGGAAGGCGGAGTCTTAACCACTGGACCGCCAGGGAAGTCCCCAGACGATGGCCTCTTGACATTCACTGACGTGAAGAAGCCTCAAGGTCCTTCTCTGCGGAGGCGGATGATGGTCTGGGGGTGGGGACGTCTGCCCAGCTGGGCTGTCCTGAGGGTGAGGTGGGCAGAGCCAGGCCGTGTGCAGAGCGTTCCAGAAGCCCATGGGCAGCCTCGGTCATCACAGCCTGTGTCTTAGGGGCCCCGAATGTCTGGGCAAAGAGCTGTTGTGCTGTTAGGGTCCTTACAGGTAGACAGTGCTGAGTGTTCGTGAGGGACTTTAAACAGGGGACAAGCCTTACCCTCTGTGGCCCGGAAGAGCGGGGCTTATTTTAGAGAGAAAGTCTTAGACGGTAGGCTGACGGCAGGTGCTGGGGGTCCTTTGTGGTCTGGGTGGCTGCGTGGTCAGTGTCCCCAGACAGATCCGGTTTCCCTTCTGGCTCTGTGCCTTCCCTCCCCGGGCGTCGTCTATATCATGAGACTGATGGCACAGACCTCGTGGTGGCCGTGAGCGTGACAACACGTCCTGCCTGCGCGGCGCTTGGCACCGAGGAGGTGTCAGCGGGCCGCTTCCTGCCTCGGCCTCTTCCCCTGAAGTGTCCGGCTGGCTCTCCACCCGCCGTGTTCCGCCCCTGGGCCGGTCTCTCTCTGTGTTTGCTTGAGTATCGCCATGGAGATCTGAGTTTGATTTAAACAAGACTCAGAGCAGATAGGAATCGAGGGAGGTGCTGACTTGAAAACTTCCAGGATTTGAGTCTATTCAATAAATAATGCAGTTGGAATCAACAGTTGGATGAGGTCAGCCTCCAAGGCCTCGAGGTGCCTGCAGAATACTCCGGGGCAGATCTGGGGGGGCCGGGAGGTCACGGGAAGTTTGAGGAAATCCCTCAGTGTCCCCAACACCCAGGCCTCTTCTTCCTGCATCTTGACCCCAGCACCTGGTCTTCCTCAGGTCCGGGATCCTCTGTCCCAGCTCCAACGACCCCCGCCGGTCACTAGAACTGATGACTGGCTTCTCTGCCGACTGGCTTTTCCTCCTCTTCTGCCTCTTTCCTCTCTTCCTCATCCCCCTGGCCTCCCTCCCCTCTTCTCTCCCATCCATCGTCCATCCATCCATTGGTGCACCCATCCCCTATCTCTCCATCTGTGCACGTCCATCCACCCACGCATCCGTCATGGGTCCGCCCATCCTTCCGTCCAGCCTCTGTATTTGAGTAAGGTACGGTAATGCCCCCCAAGACTCATAGTTTAGTAGCGTTAACAGGTAAGCAAATGACCCATGGTTAGGCAGGTAATCCGCACTGTGATGGGGCTGAGAGAACCAGGGGAGCGCTGGACAGCCCCACTCTGTTGAGCAGAGGAAGTGGTAGTCAGGGAAGACTTCCTGGAAGAAGATTCATCCCAGGCCCTCGGGCACCACAGGCTCCCTGCTCTTGCGGGGCAGCTCTCCCTACTACACAGGGCCTTCCACGTTGCTGTGGCCACAGTGGCATCTCATGCGTGCTCCTCGTCACCTTCCCCGGCATCCAGCCCACCAAGCTCTGCCAGGTCCACATGCAACACATATCGAAACTCCTTCTGCACCCGAGGCTGCATCATAGGAGTGCAGCCCCTGGCCTTGGGAAGGTGATGGGAACATCTGGCCTGCTCTATCCCAGTCAGGCCCGAGTCCCAGCTTGCCGTGTGGTACCTACCTCTAGGGAGCCCCTGCCCACCTGGGCTCACCTGCGTGCCGTGTGCGTCTGTGGTTTCCTCTCTCCCTCTCCTACATCCTGCTCCCCCAACCCCATTCCTGAAGGCTGGAAAGGACTTCCTTGGGCTCTAGAAGAGTTCTCAGGGACAGAGCAGACGAGATCAGGAAGCATACAGGTTCCGGGTTCTTCAGGGTGGCCCCGAGCAGCGTGCTGGTTCTGAATTTAGCTTTCTGATGGTTCGCAGGGGCGTCTGGTTTCTCTCGCAGCGATGATGACGGCGCGGCCCACGCAGGCGACCCTGTACGCGCTGAGCACACAGCACAGCTTCCCAACCCATACGACCGTCCCAGGCGCTTTTTTGAGAAATGAGAGACAGATGCTGAGCGGGGAGGGGCGGCCTATGAGTTTGGAGGTGATGCGCTGTTTCTCGGTCCTGCGTTTAGCTAAGAACCATCTCGTGGGCCCTCTTGACACTGCAGCTTCTCCCTCTAGGGTTCTTCCCCCACCCTCACCTTCACCCCTCCGGCAGGGCAGCAGCCCGCACCACCCCCCGGGCTTCGGCAGCAGCCCCCTGAAGGACCCCTCTTGCTTTCCCTGTCTCCCCATCCCTCTGTGCCCAGGTGTCCCCTCCCCCTCTGTCCTTGCCAAGTCCCCCATCCCCACCCCTGCCCTGGCTGGGTCGGGCCCCTTCTCTGGGCTCTCCCAGACCCTATCCCACAGCCACCTCCCCATCTCTTCTGGGATCTGGGTTTCCTGTGGCTTCTGCACCTGGCAGAAACTCGCAACAGGGACGTGCCCAGGGATTTACTGAGCTTGACTGAAAGCTACGGTGAATTCAGTGGTAACCACCTACCCTTTCCTCAAAATAGGACGCTGTATAATGCCATTAAACGTCTTAAAAGGTATTCTTGGTAAGGGTGTTGCTAAATTCCTCTCCAGAAAATTCTCCCTAAAAAAATCTCCTTTTTAAAAATAGTACCTGATCATCACAGAGATTTTAGAAACAGTAAATGAAGCATAAACACAATCCCGTGTTAAGCCACCTTGTGAGATTACAGATGTTAATGTTTAAGGTGAATATTCTCACCAGTCTTTTTTTTTTTTAATTTTATTATTTATTTATTTTTGGCTGCATTGGGTCTCTGTTGCTGCGCGCAGGCTTTCTCTAGTTGCGGCGAGCAGGGGCTACTCTTTGTTGCAGTGCGCAGGCTTCTCATTGCGGTGGCTTCTCTCATTGCGGAGCACGGGCTCTAGAGCGCAGGCTCAGTAGTTGTGACGCACGAGCTTAGTTGCTCTGCGGCACGTGGGATCTTCCCGGACCAGGGCTCGAACCCATGTCCCCTGCATTGGCAGGCGGGTTCTTAACCACTGCACCACCAGGGAAGTCCCCTCACCAGTCTTTTTAAGATGTAAATATATACATGTTTTATAAGTTTTGAATCCCAATTTAATATTATGTATTAAACATTTTCTTATGCTCCCACATATTTTCAAAACCGCTATTTTTAGTGACCATGTAATATACCCTCAGATGAAAGAGGTATTATTTATTTAGCCAAATCTTCATTTTTAGACATCTGCGTCATTTTCAGTTTTCACTAACGTAAGGATGTAAAGATAGCTGTGTTCTTGGCCTGGTACGTACATTATTCCACGTTTCTGATTATTTTCTTAGGATGAACTTTAAGCGTGGCTTTCTTTCCTGCCTGTCGGATTACAGGGTACTGGGATTCCGCCGTATATTTGAGTGTTTGGAGAGTCTGTCCCTGAGGCTGTTACTGATTGTACTGGGAGCAGAGAAACTAAAGAGCCATTTAGGCAAGAGGAAATAAGATAAATGTGCCTTCTTTCCTGACGCAAATGTACCTGCAGCTAAAGGAAAGCTTCGGCAGCAAGGTGAGGTCCTCCTTATTGTCCTACAAATTCCACAAATGGGTGGAGGCCTCTGACCCTGACCACCCCAAGCCCTGGTCACTTACCAGTTGCTTCCCGAGGTCCTACAATGTGTCAGGAACTGCTTTGGCACCAAAGATGCAGAATCAACAGAGCACAGGCCCTTGCCATCCAGGATCTGGCCAACCGGTGGGAGAGCAGAGAATCCAAGATGGTGCCCTACAGTGTGTGCACTGGGAGGCACGGCTGAGCCTCAGGGGATGTGGTGCCCCAGGACACAGGGTCCCATCCGAGGGACCTGGGGAGTGGGTTCTGAAGGCTGAATAGGAGTTCACTAGGCAGAAAAGGGCAGGTGAAGTGGGGGGCGGGGAGCAGGCAATCTAGGCAGTGGGGCAATGGTGCAGAGGCTGGGCAATGCCCAGGGGTTGGGAGAAACCCGTGGTAAAGAGCCAGGCTGGTGCACAGGATGAATTGTTTTTTTCTTGCTGCTGTAACAAATTACCACAAACGCAGTGGCTCAAAACAACACAAATCTATTATCATACAGTTCTGGAGGGCGAAGTCTGCTCTGGGTCTCGCTGGCTAAGATGAAAGTGCGAAGAGGGCTGACTTCCTTACCGAGGCTTTAGGGGCAGCTCTTTCCCTTGCCTTTTCCAGCTTCTAGAGGCTGCCTGCCTTCCTTGGCTTGTGGTCCTTTCCTCTGTGTTGCCTCCCTCTGATCCTTCTTTTGTTTCCCCATCTCTTTCTCTAGCCACGGCTTGGAAAGTTTCTCCCTTTTAAGGACCCAGGGGATTCGATTAGGTTCTTTTGCATAAACCAAGATAACCTCCCCATCTCAAAGGTCTTCATTTACACATCAAAGTCCCTTTTGCCTACGAGGTAACACACAAGCTCCAGGCTTCAGGATGTGGACACGTTTGGAGATTCATTATTCTTTTGACCACACAGGGCATGAAGGCATCCACAGGTGATGGCCCTTAGGTTGTCTCAAGTGACCTGGTCACTTGAAGGCCTGGCTGGGACACCGAGATTGAACATGAGATAGTAAGACTGTTTTCAGATCATCGAATTCTGTACATATTTCTTGAGCATCTTCTTTTTCTCTAGGCCACTTTGCCAGGCCTTAGGATTGGCCATGAATGAGACACCAACCTTGTCAGAGAGAAAGGAGCTGAAGGAGGGACCAACATCTATCTACTGTTAAGGAACCCATGGGAGAGGGTGACTGGACATTTCAGAGGAGGTGATATCTGAACTGGGCTTTGAAGGATGAACAGGAGTTTTCCGGGCAGTCAGGCAGAGGAAGACCCTTCTAGACAGGAAACATTATGTGCAAAAGCACAGAGGCATGAGCCAGCCTGGTGTGAGAGGAATCCTAAGAAGTCTGGAGTGGCGAAAACGTGAGGTGGGCAGAGGAGGGTGGGAGGCCACGCTGGGGAGTCCAGCAGGGGTTGGACCAAGGACACCTTGTGTGCCAGCCCAGGAGCACTGAACTCTGTCTGACAGGTGGTGGCACACTATGCGGGGGCTTGTGGATTAGAGCGAGCGCAGGGCTGCAGCGTTCGGAGGGGACAGCAAGATGGGACAGCGAGACTGCAGGGTGTAGGGGGGCGTGGTTTAGCAGAGCCATGGAGTAGGGAGGTGGTATTTGACAAGGTGCTTGGACCGCAAAGCCTCCTCTTCCTTGTCCTCCAGGACCCAGTTGAGTACAAAGTCCCATTCCCTGAGGTTCTTGGGGTGGGCGCGCTGAGCCTGGGATGGGCAGGACCCAGAATGTTGCATTCCTTCCCCGCACTCACATCCTGCGCCCTCCCCGCCCCGCCTTTCCCTGCGGTCTGCATCTCCTGCCCTTTGCATTAAAGTCACACTCAGTCTTGGAGATTTATTGCATTTTAATAAAACTCCCTGAGTGGGAAGCATATGAAGAAACCCATCTTTGTTTTCTATTATGTAATAAACCTCGCTTGAGTGTGCTTTGAAGGATGGAGCCATAAACCTGTTTACGGGCCGCGCAGCGTCCAGGGAATGTGGCAGCGGCCGAACGGCATCAAGGGGCTTGGCCAGCTCTGCCGTCGACCGGTTGGCGCCGGGGATGGTCGGTCGCTCTCCCTGGGCCCTGGCTGCCTCTTCTACAAAAAGGGACCTGCTGGGGTGGAGTGCGAGATACTCTTGGTAAAGTTTGCTTAGCACGGGGTCCAAGATGCGGAGCTGTTTTTTTTTAACATCTTTATTGGAGTATAATTGCTTTACAATGCTGTGTTAGTTTCTGCTGTATCACAAAGTGAATCAGTTATACGTATACATAGATCCCCATATCTCCTCCCTCTTGCGTCTCCCTCCCACCCTCCCTATCCCACCCCTCTAGGTGGTCACAAAGCACCGAGCTGATCTCCCTGTGCTCTGAGGCTGCTTCCCACTAGCTGTCTTACATTTGGGAGTGTGTATATGTCCGTGCCACTCTCTCACTTCATCCCACGGAGCCATTTTTATGACGCTGGGAATGTTACTTTGTTTGGGGTTAAAAACTAACGTTCGTTGTGGCACCTAGTTCTGGAGGTCCCAGCTCTGCCCTTCACGATTGGCCTCAGGCAAGCGGCTCACCGTTTCTCAACCTGTTTGCCCACCTGTAAGATGGGTCTGTTCCCTCCCCCAGCTCTGCAGAGCAGGGGCCGCGGTTACTGGGGGACGCTTCTCCAGGAAGCTGCCCTTGCCGGGCGTGACCCTTTACCTATGTCTCGACTCTGGACGTCTAGTCCCGGCGCTCAGGCCGATGCCAGTGCTGGGGGGTTGGGAGGGGCAAGAGCCTTGGTCAGGTCCATGGGGAGTGGGTCGAGGACCGCCCTGTTGCCTTGGGTGGGAGGGTCAGCGAGGCTCCCCACGGGCCCGTGGGAGAAGATTGTGGGGAGCGGCTCCTGAAGGGGCTCTGGTGCTGGCGCATCTGCAGCTGACGACATGGGAACATACGGGAAAAAGCCCGCGGAGGGTTCGAAGGATCCCGAATGAGGTTGAGTTTCTGGACTGGTTTCACACAATCAGACCTGACTGTGAAACACCTACTAGGTGCCGTCAGCCCGAAGCCCTTACCAACCTAAGACATTGTCACCCGTGCCTCCTCTCCATGCCCCCTCCCTCCCTCAGCTAGCTTTTCTGGACACTTACCCGCTCCGGGTTCTTTCCTAGACCCGCGGCGCTCAGAGTTCCAGGAGACACCTGGCCCCTGCCCTCCCGGGGCTTCCATTCAAGGGGGAGGCAGACAGGTGGCCAGGATGCTGTCTGTCACAGAGGAAGTGTGTGGGGTGCAGAGGAGGGGAGTGACACTAGACCAGAGGTTAGACGGGCTTCCTGGAGGAAGCAGCATCCAACTGAGACTTCGGGTTGAACCCCAGTGAGCGAGCAGGTGGGGGGGATTCGGACCACCCACGCCAAATCCTGGAACGGGAGAGAGTGGGGAGAATTGGAGAAGCAGGGCGGGAGGGACACTGCCAGCTGGTGCTAGCAGGGAGGCAGGTGTGTGGAGGCCAGCAGAGGCCATGGTCTCCACTCTGCAGGGGACCTTATAAAAATGACGTCACGTCTCAAAGATGTCTAGCTCAGCCCCTGAGGGAGCTGGAAGCCGTGCCCCCTGCAGGACAGACCACTGACGGAGCGGGGCTGGTGAGGTATACGGGTTAGCTTTTGCTGCGTAACGACCGGCCCCCACATTAGTGGCTTAAAATAACAACCGTCCATTTGGCTTATGTTTCTGTGGTTGGACAGTGTGGATGGGTGAACCTGGTGGGGCTTCTCTTCTCGGCCAGGCTCCCTCGTGTGTCTGCAGCCCGTCCTCCAGGCAGCTCTGCTTCCGGGGCTTCACTGGCCGGTGCTTGGGGCAGGGGGGGCTACTGGTCCACTTGTCCCTCTTGTCCTCCAGCATGCTGGCCCTGGCTTGCACACATGGCAGCTGGACAGAGATTTGAGAAAGAAGGGAAATACCTGGGGCTGCAGGCCTGGGCTTGAATCTCATATGATGTCACTTCCGCATGTTGTATTGACCAAAGCAGGGGCAAGACCAAGCTTCCGTTCAAGGGTTAGGGAAATAGCTCCATCTCTGGAGGGGAGGGCCATTGCAAAGGGCCATGCATGCAGGCCATTTCAGGCAACAGGGGGCCTTGGTCTGGAGACGAGAAGGTTTAAGGAGGGCATGATGGCTGTTTCCACACTACCAAGTGCTGTCCTGGGGCCCAGGAAATGGGCAGTGCTGGGGGCGCCCAGAAGGCAGAGCTAGGATCTGGGGTTCCATCCCGGGGGGCCTTTCTATGGTGGAGGCCCCATGTGGACTGGGTGACGTCGGACACGGGGGGAGGGGGTGAGTATCAGGAAAGATGTGTACGCCTCGTTGGGGAGGAGGCGGCAGGCCCAGGTGCTAGGGAAACAGTGCCCTCTGAGATCACAGCGCTGAGCGTCCCTCAGGGGGGCTGGTGGGATTCAGGAGTGATCCATCTGTCATACGCCGCCAGCCAGAGCCGCATGGCATGCGCGACGCCAAACAGCGCTTAAGTGGGCCCGCGGCTTGGCACCGAGCTGCACGCTGCCGTGGGAGAGGCGGGCACCGTGCCCAGGGTGCCCAGCAGATGTTTGCCATCTCTTCTGCCAGGCTTTGCTTCCTCCTTGGACACAGAGCCCCGGGCCTGGTTCTCAGTTCCTTGGAGACTGGAGACCCTGCCACTGCTCTGCTCCTTCCCTGTGAAGTTGAAATTCTGCCTGGGTCCCCATGCAGGATGCGGGCTGCAGGCACCGAGAGAGCTCTGGGCTCAGTGGTGTGTCAGAGGGAACAGCCCCCGCCCTGCGCCACTGTGTCACACGTTTCCCAAGAGACGCCCTGTTCTCACAGCTCCTCTGCAGCTTTCTCTCCCCTGAAGCCTGCACGAGAGGTGCTAAAGCCCAGGATTTCAGGCCCGAGATGAGCTCCTCCTGGCTCTGTCTTGATAGCTGTGTGGCCTTGGGAAAGTCACTTCCCCTCTCTGAGCCCAGATTACCCCCTCTGTAAAATGGGTCCAATGAGGTCATGGATGGAAAATATGTAACCCAGGGCCTGGCTCCTAGGAAGCATTGGCTGTTACGTCCTCGTCGTCCTTTTTTAAGCAGCACTGTTGCCCTTGGCTGAGACAGTGTGGAGGGGATGTCACTGAATCAGGCCTGAGTCCTGTCGACTTCAAAAAAAAGCACAACGTGAGAGTTGTGAGTTAAGTCGTATTGGGGGCAAAATGAGGACTGTAGCCCGGGGGACAGCATCTCAGAGAGCTCTGAGAAACTGTTCCAAACAGTGAGGGGGGAAGGCCAGCGTATCTGTGACTTTGGCGAAGGGGGAGTCCATGCGATCAAGCACATATTTTTTGCAGAAGGTTCCTGCTAGTCATGAGGAACAGACGTCACCATGAAGGAATTTAGTGCTTTTCTAGATATGAGGAGATACAAGAACTGGGCTGATAAAATCATCTCCTGAGAATATCTAACTATCTGAAGACCTATTCTGCCAGTTTTTTCCCAGAGCACAGAGGGCCTCCTTCCTGCTGTCCACGCTGAACTCCTTTCAGCGGGTGTTGAAAGTCAGCGGCTGCCGCAGCGCATCGTTGAATCCTTGTAGAGGGAGGTGGCGAGAGCCAGTGTGTAGCTGACAGTCCCTTGGTGCAGTGACTGTGGCCTCCAGAGCCACCGGCCCGGCATCTCTGCCCACCAGGTCCTGGGGCTAGTGGGGTGAGTAGCCACAGCCATGGCTCTCGAGGGGTCCGGAGGCTCTGTCACCATGTCTTGTGTCCCCCCCTCATCTGCGCCATCGTCATCTCTCCGCTGGGCGACTGCTGAGGCCTCACTTTGAGTCTGTCTCCACTTTGGCCTCCTCCAGCCCCCTGGGTATTTGTGCAGGTTAGATCATGGCCTGAGTCCTCTTGCTGAGAAGGAATCCATAGGGCAGGGCTGGCTTGCGGGAGAGGGCGGCCAGAGGCAGAGGGGTGGACCCAAAGGCCACTCTCTCCCTCCGTGTGACCTTCAGCCACTCACTGCCTTCACTGACCCCCGACCCCTCACCTGTGAAATGACGGGCCAACCTGGTCGATGGTGCCTCCCATCATCTTTCCTGCACCCCTCGTTTTGGAGACGGAGCCCGCCAAACTGTGCAGGTCGACCAGACAGGCGTCCTCGGTTCGACGTATCTGAACCGAGCCCCATTGCCCCCCATCCCACGACCTGCACTCAACCCTGCACCTCCTTATCGCCGTGGACTGTGCCACCTCTAGTCCCCCCACTAGACCTGGCGGCCAGGGCCCCCTTCATTTCAGAGCACCCTTCTCGGGGCCTCCTCGGGCCACACCCTCCCACAGGATGAGGGTCCCACGGGCCAAGGGGATGTGCTGCAGCCCCGGGAGAGTGGAGGCCCCGCCCCCTCCCGCAGCCAGGGCAGGCCCCTCCCCCGGCCCTCCTGAGGGCTGTGTGCGGATGCGGAGGGGAAGCTCGGGCTGCAGTCCGCACACGTGCCCAAGGTCCCTCGCAGTGCAGGGCAGAGCTGGGTGGGGGGAGAAGTGGGTGGCCCCCAACCCCCATCCGTGCTCCTGCCCCAGGCCCTTTGTGTGTTGGGAGAAGGGTGTGTTAGGACTCGGACCATTCTGTACACCCTTTCTCAGACTCACATCCTCTGAAATCTCTTCCCCACCGAAGCCACCAGCAAGCCCTGTTGGCTCTTCCTCCAGGATATATCCCGACCCTGGACCCCTGCCCCCTCCGTCCCCGTGGCACCTCCAGCACCTGGACGCCTGCAACCACCGCTGCTCTGGCTCCCCTGCTCCTTCCCTTCCCCCTTAGGGTCCACCCGCCACCAACGTGAACTTCACAGAGCAAAGGGGATCCATCACTGCCCAGCTTATAACCGACCCACGGCTTTCCATCACACCTGGAGGTCCTTGCAGCCTCTCCCTGCGTCCCACGGGGATCCCCAAGGAATGCCTCTTACCTCTTGGGTCAGTTCTCCCGTGGCCCTGGTGCTCACTCCAGCCTCACCCACCTTCCCGCCCCGCTCTCCCACTCCCCAGCCTTTGCCCCAGCTTCTCCTGGAAGCCCTTCCCTGGACATAGCAGGCTCCCGTTAGCCAGATGTTAGCTCAGTGCCACCTGCACAGAGCCACGTCCCTGACACCCCTCTCTTAAGTAGCTCTTCCCGTTAGATGCTGTTACTCCATGCTGTCTTCTCTGCATTGCATTTATGATAATCTCTCAGGGTTTCAGAGCATTATTTGTGATGATATTATTTTAATGAAATTTTCATTTCCAAACGTTGCTATTATTTTTCATAGATGGCTTGTCTGTCTGCCCCCATCAGGCAGCAGCCTGTAGGGAGCAGCAGCCTCGCCTGTGTGGCTCACGCATGTGTCCCAGTGCCTAGAACAGTGCCTGGCACACAGGAGGTCCACCCGCGGAGTTGAAAGCAGAGAGACTGGCAATTCTGTTTGGCTGGTCTGGGAGCTGCTCTGGGGGCGGAGGGGCAGGTCTGCCTTGGGCTGGGACCCGTGCCCACGCCTGCCCAGTGTTGGGCAGAGTCAGTAGTCAGGAAGGCTGGAGAGGCCTGGCAGGTGTCGCAGGGGCGTGAGGCTGGCTTCGGTTCTTGAATTCCAGACCTTTAGGAACAGTGGTAAATGTTTAACAGTCGTCACTCCAGGAAGACAAAAAACAAAACAAAACAAAAATCCACCTAATGTGAAGTTCTTGCTGGTGTCCTTGGTGTAAATTTTCCCACCATGGTCGATTTCAGGCTTCCAGGAGGAAGTCACTGAACACAGCCTTGGGAGGAGATGAGCTCCATCAGCTCTGGTTCACTGGTGGTGCTGGTGGTGCTGGTGTGAGCTGGTGTGAGCTGGTGGTGCTGGTGTGAGCTGATGTGAGCTGGTGTGAGCTGGTGGTGCTGGTGTGAGCTGGTGTGAGCTGATGTGAGCTAGTGGTGCTGGTGTGAGCTGGTGTGAGCTGGTGCTGGTGTGAGCTGGTGTGAGCTGATGTGAGCTAGTGGTGCTGGTGTGAGCTGGTGTGAGCTGGTGGTGCTGGTGTGAGCTGGTGGTGCTGGTGTGTGCTGGTGCTGCTGGTGTGAGCTGGTGTGAGCTGATGTGAGATGTGAGCTGGTGTGAGCTGGTGGTGCTGGTGTGTGCTGGTGCTGCTGGTGTGAGCTGGTGGTGCTGGTGTGAGCTTGTGTGAGCTGGTGTGAGCTGGTGGTGCTGGTGTGAGCTGGTGTGAGCTGGTGGTGCTGGTGTGAGCTGATGTGAGCTGGTGGTGCTGATGTGAGCTGGTGTGAGCTGGTGTGAGCTGGTGGTCCTGGTGTGAGCTGGTGTGAGCTGGTGGTGCTGGTGTGAGCTGGTGTGAGCTGATGTGAGCTGGTGGTGCTGGTGTGGTGTGAGGTGGTGTGAGCTGGTGGTGCTGCTGTGAGCTGGTGTGAGCTGATGTGTGCTGGTGGTGCTGGTGTGAGCTGGTGGTGCTGGTGTGAGCTGGTGTGAGCTGATGTGTGCTGGTGGTGCTGGTGTGTGCTGGTGTGAGCTGGTGTGAGCTGATGTGTGCTGGTGGTGCTGGTGTGAGCTGATGTGAGCTGGTGTGAGCTGGTGTGAGCTGGTGGTGCTGGTGTGAGCTGGTGTGAGCTGGTGGTGCTGGTGTGAGCTGATGTGAGCTGGTGTGAGCTGGTGGTGCTGGTGTGAGCTGGTGTGAGCTGATGTGAGCTAGTGGTGCTGGTGTGAGCTGGTGTGAGCTGGTGGTGCTGGTGTGAGCTGGTGTGAGCTGATGTGAGCTAGTGGTGCTGGTGTGAGCTGGTGTGAGCTGGTGGTGCTGGTGTGAGCTGGTGGTGCTGGTGTGTGCTGGTGCTGCTGGTGTGAGCTGGTGTGAGCTGATGTGAGATGTGAGCTGGTGTGAGCTGGTGGTGCTGGTGTGTGCTGGTGCTGCTGGTGTGAGCTGGTGGTGCTGGTGTGAGCTTGTGTGAGCTGGTGTGAGCTGGTGGTGCTGGTGTGAGCTGGTGTGAGCTGGTGGTGCTGGTGTGAGCTGATGTGAGCTGGTGTGAGCTGGTGGTGCTGATGTGAGCTGGTGTGAGCTGGTGGTCCTGGTGTGAGCTGGTGTGAGCTGGTGGTGCTGGTGTGAGCTGGTGTGAGCTGGTGTGAGCTGATGTGAGCTGGTGGTGCTGGTGTGAGGTGGTGTGAGCTGGTGGTGCTGCTGTGAGCTGGTGTGAGCTGATGTGTGCTGGTGGTGCTGGTGTGAGCTGGTGGTGCTGGTGTGAGCTGGTGTGAGCTGATGTGTGCTGGTGGTGCTGGTGTGTGCTGGTGTGAGCTGGTGTGAGCTGATGTGTGCTGGTGGTGCTGGTGTGAGCTGATGTGAGCTGGTGTGAGCTGGTGTGAGCTGGTGGTGCTGGTGTGAGCTGGTGTGAGCTGGTGTGAGCTGGTGGTGCTGGTGTGAGCTGGTGTGAGCTGGTGTGAGCTGGTGTGAGCTGATGTGTGCTGGTGTGAGCTGGTGGTGCTGGTGTGAGCTGGTGTGAGCTGGTGGTGCTGGTGTGAGCTGGTGTGAGCTGATGTGTGCTGGCGGTGCTGGTGTGCTGGTGGTGCTGGTGTGAGCTGGTGTGAGCTGGTGGTGCTGATGTGAGCTGGTGTGAGCTGGTGATGCTGATGTGAGCTGATGTGAGCTGGTGTGAGCTGGTGGTGCTGATGTGAGCTGGTGTGAGCTGGTGGTGCTGGTGTGAGCTGGTGGTGCTAGTGTGTGCTGGTGGTGCTGGTGTGAGCTGGTGTGAGCTGGTGGTGCTGATGTGAGCTGGTGTGAGCTGATGTGAGCTGATGTGAGCTGGTGTGAGCTGGTGGTGCTGGTGTGAGCTGGTGTGAGCTTGTGTGAGCTGGTGTGAGCTGGTGGTGCTGGTGTGAGCTGATGTGAGCTGGTGGTGCTGGTGTGTGCTGGTGCTGCTGGTGTGAGCTGGTGTGAGCTGGTGTGAGCTGGTGGTGCTGGTGTGAGCTGGTGTGAGCTGGTGGTGCTGGTGTGAGCTGGTGTGAGCTGGTGTGAGCTGGTGGTGCTGGTGTGAGCTGGTGTGAGCTGGTGGTGCTGGTGTGTGCTGGTGCTGCTGGTGTGAGCTGGTGTGAGCTGGTGGTGCTGGTGTGAGCTGGTGTGAGCTGGTGTGAGCTGGTGTGAGCTGATGTGTGCTGGTGGTGCTGGTGTGAGCTGGTGGTGCTGGTGTGAGCTGGTGTGAGCTGGTGTGTGCTGGTGGTGCTGGTGTGAGCTGGTGGTGCTGGTGTGAGCTTGTGTGAGCTGGTGTGAGCTGGTGTGAGCTGATGTGTGCTGGTGGTGCTGGTGTGAGCTGGTGGTGCTGGTGTGAGCTGGTGTGAGCTGGTGGTGCTGGTGTGAGCTGGTGTGAGCTGGTGTGTGCTGGTGGTGCTGGTGTGAGCTGGTGGTGCTGGTGTGAGCTGGTGTGTGCTGGTGGTGCTGGTGTGAGCTGGTGGTGCTGGTGTGAGCTTGTGTGAGCTGGTGTGAGCTGGTGTGAGCTGATGTGTGCTGGTGGTGCTGGTGTGAGCTGGTGGTGCTGGTGTGAGCTGGTGTGAGCTGGTGGTGCTGGTGTGAGCTGATGTGAGCTGGTGTGAGCTGGTGGTGCTGGTGTGAGCTGGTGTGAGCTGATGTGTGCTGGGGGTGCTAACGTGAGCTGGCACCAGCACCCTGTCATTTAGGAAGATTCTGGACACCTCCAACATTCTAGCAGTTGGTAGGTCTACCATTGCAGCTGGCTGGGAGGACGCTGCTGACCTAGCTGAGCAGACGGGATGTTGCTGGCTTTTCCCGGGAACCTTGGTCCCCCTCGCCCTGGCCAGTAACCCTGGTGCCTCACATTTTTCCCAGCTGTGTGTGAGGAGGAGGTGGTGGGGACTGGACCCTGCCTCTGGTTCCTCTTCTGAACAATGGGGTAATAATCGCACCCCTCTTCAGAAAACCCTCTGCCAGCAGGAGTGCCAAGGGCAGAAAGGATTGGGGAGCTCCTGGGTGATCCTGGCCTGAGTGCCATGGTTCCCCGAGATGTCCCTTTCCCTCTCTTGGCTTCACTGCCTCTGTCTGCCAGTGTGGAGGCTGGGGCTGCCTCTTGGCTGTAGAACCCGGGTCTACACAGCCCTCTGAACTAGGTGGGGAACAGAGCAATCCAGTGGCTTGCCCAAAGTCCCCCAGCACGTCTGTAGCAGCCCCTCCTCTTGGCTTCCCCTTCCTCACCCCAGCGGGGCTGGCTCCTGGCAGCTCCTCGGTTCACAGCCCCTGTGGGTGATAGCTTTTCCCAGGCGGGTCTCAGCAGGAGAAGCAAGGCAAGGGACCACTGCTTTGTTATCTCTAAGGGGTGCACACGAGACCTGGTAAGTGGCTCCCACCTGTCCCAGGAAGGTCACCGGCCAGTGCCCATCACAGCCAGAGCCAAAGTCGGGGTGTAAGTGACCTCAGACCACAGCCCCTATGCTCCCCGCCTCCTGAAGGTGCAGGTGCTGGCTCTGGGGACAGCTGGGGGGGCGCTCTCTGGCCCACGTGGGGTGTGGGATCAGCAGGAGGGTGGAACAGACCCCGCCCTGCCCCTGACCTTGGCCCTGTGTGGGCTGAGCCCAGGAGCCTGGGGGCTGGGGGCACAGGTGAGGGTGGAGCCCTGCGTGGAGGATTCCAAGGCCGCCGTGACCCCTCTTCTGCTTTCTTCATTGGGTCACATTCCAGAGCATCAGGTTCTGCTAAACTAACATTGCCTGCAACCAGCAGGGTGATGCTGGAGCCTTGTGTTTTCCATTTTGCTGGGTTCCCCCCATCCCTGGCCCTGGACGGCTGTGGAGTGACAGTGTGGACACTCCCAGTACTGGCCAGAGCGGCCTTGGGCGACGTACAGAGCTTCTCCATCCCACCCCTGTGACGTTTAGGTAAGACAGCCCCCAGAAGGCCCCTGTCTCCCTTTCTTCTGTCCCTGGTTTCCTAATCTAGCCCCTCCCCTGGGAAGGTCAACCTGAGAAACTGGTTTGGGAGGATGAAGCTTTCCCTTCCTTTGTGATCCCTCCCATTGTCCTCCATGAAACATACTCCGCTCCCATCAGCAACCTGACACCAGAGGGGTTCCAGCGCCTTCAGGGACTGGAGGAGGAATCGGAAAGAAACAGCCTGGATATCGAATATAAAGGAAAAGAATATATTGAGAAAAGAATGTGTATAACTGAGTCACTCTGCTGTACAGCAGAGGTTAAACACAACATTGTAAATCAGCTACACTTCAATTAAAAAAAAGAAAGAAACAGGCTGGGCTTCTGAGCATCGCGGAGTTGTCGGGAGGCCCGGGTGCTGAGTTCCAGCAGGAGATTCTCGGCCTGCGGAGGTCACGTGCTGGGGCCCTATGGGCCAGGCCTCCTCCTCAGGCATGTTTGCTTTGGCCAGGAGAGGCCTTTAAAATAAGCCCCTTGAGCTTTCAGTCTTTAAGAATTTCGAGATCTCCCACAGGCAGCCTGGTGTTCTGACCTCTGGAGAAATGGGCCACGGGGCTGCCCCCCACAAGGGGCCTAGCTTCGGCCGTTGTCCGCCACCCCCCGGCCCTGGGGTGTTTGCGCTCTGTCCCCATCTCATCCAACCTCTTCCGGTTACAGAAGGGAAACTGAGGTGCAGAGGAGCGGTGGTCCGGTCCCGAGAGTCGGGCCCGCAGCCCAGGTCCACAGTGGGGCAGCCCTGCCCTTTCCCCACGGGACCCGGGCGGGTAGCGTGGTGGCTTTCAGCGCTGTGGCTCTTACCCCTCAGCAGGAAGCATCTCACTCGTCTGGCCGCAGACCCGGGAAGATGGTCGAGGAGCTGCGGCTGGGGACCAGGGCCCAGTTTATCTCAGGGCGAGATCTCAGGGTCGACCCTGCTATTCCCGGGGCCTCTTTTCCCACGGCCAGCGAGCGCGTGCTTGGATCCTGGGGCCGGCCCGTGGGTGCCCCCGAGCCAGTGGAGAACTGGAAGGGCTGTGCGGGCCTTGCCACTGGGGTTTCCTCTGGAAAGGACCTTCCCAGCACACACGGCTGGCCTGGGCGAGGCCCTCGGGGGTCAGTTATCAAGCATATGTTTTCAAAGTGTTGCACATGCCACTTTCTGGAGGGAAAACAGGCTACTTCACTGAGACGGGAAGATTCCTTCTTTGTCTCTCTGTCTCCTTCGCTTCCTCTCTCTCTTTACCCACTACCCACCATTCCTGTGTCCGTCAGAATCTCCCAGCCAACCTCAGCATTTAGACTTGACTCAGTGGAACGGATTTCTGGGAGTGGCCAGGACATCTGACCAACAGATTCTCTAAGGCCAGCCTGGTGAACTCGGGCCCGGGTTTCCCTCTGGGCGGTGTGCCTTGGCCCGACTTCCAGTGTTCTCCAAGCTGTAGGGACTTGCAAACGTTCAGCTCAGGCAGGGGTTGGTGTCATAACTCGATGGGGTAACACAGGCATCTGCAGCCATGTGTGCCCAGCTCAGATGTGGTACCTCGATAAATCCTCCAGCAGGTGCCACAGGAGGGGCACCTTTATTATACGAGTTGTATGCACAGGGAAACTGAGGCTCAGACTTGTTAAGGAACTTGCCCAAGGTCACACAGCAGTGAGTGGTGAAGCCAGGCTTGAACGGGCCCCTCTGCACAGCCTGAGCTCTCTCTGCTCTGCCGAGTGGCCCCAAAGACTCCGTGACTGTTCCAGAAATGTCCCATTGGGCTAAATCAGGCCCGGCCCCAATGACAGTGGGGACACGGTGAATCTGGGGGGTTTCAGAGCAACGGGGTGATGAGGGCAGCCTTCCCAGGGTGGCGGGGTTGGTCCATGGAAGCTGGGCCGTCCAGACAAGGGAGGTCTCCATGGTGATAGGAGATGGGGGAAATGGGGCCATTTCTGGGCCTGGCATGACGGATGCTGCCTGCTGCCAGCACGGCCTCCACAGTAGCGCCTGGGCTTAGAGAGTCCTGGCTGTCCTGAGGCGAGTTCTGGCGCAGACTGGGTCTCCAGGGTAGTGTTACGGGCACCTGTGTCAGTGTCGGGGGCCTCTTGGGAAGGGAAGAGCATATCCTCGTGTGTGTGGCGGGGGGCACTCGGGCCCCTGCGGGTCTTTGATGGGTCGGATGCAGCTGTTTCTCACCCCAGCCCCTGCATCGGAGCCAGACCCTACATGCAATCGAAGCTTAAGCTTGGGACCCGAACCCCACGGCGGGGCCCAGATAGAGCCCCATCCCTTTCTGGGCCACAGAGATTTGAGCCTGCTGGGCTGGGCATCTGTAACATCCCTCCCTTAGCAGCGTTCGAACCCGGCAGGGAGTGAAGCAAAACTAACAGTGACTCAAGTCCAGGGTAGCCTCTGGCCCTGGCCCACCATCTGTCACCACCCCTGAGCTCCTGCGGGGGTGGCATGGGTCAGAGTGTCTAAGTGAGGACAAGTGGGGATAGCAGTGGGGTGGGAAGGTGGGAAGGTGGGGAGGGGCCAGGAGCTGGAGCGCGCCCGGATTCAGGGACCCAGCAGCCTTTGACAGTGACCATGATGCCGGGGATGAGTACGGATGCTGGCAGAGAGTGGCAAGGGCACACGCGCCCGGAGCTCTGCTTGGAGGGCTGTCTGGGAAGGAAGCAAGTTCCTGTGCACCCCCAGGCCCGGGCCAGCTGGCAGCCGTGGGTCCTCGGGACGCAGCCCATCTGGCCACGGCCTCCCCCCAGGCCATGGAGGATGCTCTTGTCTTCATAGCGCCCCTGGAAAGGCAGCTGGGATTGAGGAGAACTGATTCACTTTCGTTAACTGAAGGACGGATTGTCCCTATTTTACACCTGAGGGGTCTGGCCGTGGCTGGACCTTTTCAGGACCGCCTGACTTCACGGAGATGCTCAGCCCTGGTGGTCCCTGCCCAGAAAGCGCAGGGCAGAGGGAGGTTTAGGCTGCAGATGGTGGTCACGTAGCGTTCATGAATTCGCCCGACAAACGCGGGGCCCGGGTCTCAGCTGGCTCTGTCTTGGGAGAGGGGAACACATCGAGGACCACTGAGGCAGAAATCCCTGCCCCCCGGGGGTCATGTTGCCCGAGGGGAGACAAACCGCCGAGGATATAGGCAAGTGAAATCAACAGGCGGTCCCAGGGCGGTAACAGCTAAGGTAGAGGCTGAGCTGCGAGCAGGGCTAGGAAGTGTCGAGCTGGGCACCAGACCAGACCTGACCTCACTGGGAGGTGACGTGGGGACGGAGGTCCGCAGGAAGGAGGGACCCTCGCAGAGGCCTGGGTCACTGAGATGAAGATGAGGACAGGTGGGGTGAGGCGGAGCCATGCAGGAAGCAAGACCCGGGTTGGTGGTGTCGACTGCACTGGTCCCAGCGAGCCGGGGGGCTGGCTTGTGACGCACTTCCACTGCCGGGATTCGTTTTGGGGGTTGCCGGGGCCATCTCCCAGACAAGGAGATTAAGGCAGAGGAAGGAACATGAAGGGCTGGCCTGCTTCCCCCACCCCCCGGGGTGTGGTGAGATGGGGCTGGCCCAGCCCCGACTCGGGGCTCTGCACAAACTGTGCACACGTGAGTGTGTGCACAGACACACGCCTACAACACACGCCATGCTTAGAGGTCTGGGGGTGATGGTGCGGTCACGAGCGCCCAGGCTGAGCGAGTACTACCCGGTGCCCTCCATCCGCCCGGCAGAGACCTTGGCGGGCTCCCCGCGGCCAGGCATCCTGGCGCCCCTGCGCGCTCGCTCTCGTGGCCTCAGCAGCAGCAATCAGCTAATTTACCCGGCCCCCAGCTTTCTAATCGAAAAGAAATTTGATGAGGGAAACGATAAGAAAACAGCAGGGAGTGGCTAAGATGCTCATTCGGGGAAAGTAAATCAGCCGTATCCGATCGGGAAATCTCAGTGCGTCTTAGGAGGAGGATTTGCAAAAAGAAAACAATGAAACACATTTTAAGAGGCAACCTAGAGACGCAGAAAGACGTGCCCAGTGGGAGGAAGAGGTTTTAAAGCCCCCATCCTTGGCGGTGCAGCCACCAGGCCGACCCTTCTCCTGCGCTGCCATTGGTCCTGCTGAGGACCCTGGAGGTGGGAGCGTCCATGCAGGGATGGGACACGGAGGCAGACGCCACGGACTGGTGGAGTCAGGCCTTGAACTCTACCAGCGGGTGTGAGGGTCCGGAACACAGGCCCTGGAGCCCGCTCCTGCCTGGGCTGGACTCCTGGCTTCATTGCCTACTGGCTGTGTGACCTTGGGCCAGTTACTGAACCTCTCTGGTCCCTGTTTCCGCCTCTGTGACATGGGGTGGCAATGGTGCCTCCCTCAGGGTGGTTGTGGAGGGTGAGGAGTGGAGCCAGGCAGAGCTCTCGGCGCAGTGCCCCGCAGGGGCAGGCGGGAAGCCCTCGGTAGGTGGTCGGTGGTCACCGTCCTTGGATGGCCTGCGTGCCCGGGTGTGTGCCTGGGCTTATGTGCAGTCACAGCTCTGAAGTGGGTTGGTGGGAGCAGATGGTTCCCAGACCCGGGTGTGGGGCGGGCAGAGGGAGGGGCATGTGGAGACCCTGCCCTGACTGCCCACTTCAGGTTGCTTTGGGCTGGGGGGACGGTGATGGGATGGCATCTCAGCTCTGCACGGATGGGGCACCTGTGAGACATGGTGCTCAGCCCTCCTGGGCTCTCACAGGCCGCCATGTGTGGCCAGTGATGTCCCAGGAAGCTGAGATCTGCCGTGCAACTGTCAGCAGGTGTCCCCCGGCCAGGCCAGAGGAGGGGCTGCAGTCCCCCCCGTCCCAGAGAAGGGACACGCACCAGCAGACCAACAGCCTCTAGGGCTGTTCCCGGAGATGTGACTCATACACAGTCCAACAGTTTCCAAGTCCCTCCATCACGAGGCATCCATGTTTGGGAACCTGGCATGAGCTGCCTTCTCCCGCCCACGTCCGGGCCCTGAGGCCCGTGGGCCAGTATGATCACCGTCTTGGACGGGGTCTTCCTCTTGGACTTGGACAGGGCTGACCAGTGGACCAGTGGGCCCAGCCCCAGCCAACAAGCCCCTGCCTTGAGTCTGAAAACTCAGGCCGAGTGCACCTGTCTTCCTGGGGTGATGGCGGGGCCCAGGAGAGTTACCTAAGAGCCCAGGTTTGCCTTCTCAGAAAAGAGCGCCCACTCAGGTCTCTTAACCCAGGCCTGGGCGCCCCTCTTCCTCCAGAGAATTCATCTGAAAGTGACCGCTGGGCCTCTCCAGGCCAGGCCTCAGCTGAAACACTAGTGTGTGTGTCCCACGAATGTTTCAGCACCTACTGTGTGCTAACCCTGTGCTGGGCATGAGACACAGTGGGGGTCACGCCCCGTGGCCACCCCAGAGGGGCTCACAGGGTGCTGGGGGGACCGATGATGAAAATATGGCATGAGGGGAAACCACAGTGGGCGCCTAAACTGGGCTGAGAGCCTCAGGAAGGCTTCCTGGAGGAGGAGACGCCTGGGCGAGGCCAGAAAGAGGCGGCGCTGCAGCAGCTCCTGGACCAGGGCTTCATGAGAATGAAAACACAGCAAGGAGGAAGCTTGCAGTTTATTCAGTGCCTGCACAGTCAGACTCTGCTGGGGACACTGAGCTGGGTCTTGCTGGCCCCAGCAGACTGATGGATGCTGGTTCTTGGGGGGAAAGGAGCTCATGGACATCTCCTCTAATGGTCTGCCTCAGCACCCCCATGAGACAGGTGTGATCACCCCTATTCTACAGATCGGAAAACCGAGGCTCCAACGGGTGGCGGGATCTGCTTACCGTCACCTGCCCCCCTGGGCTGTCCCCGTGGGCTCGTACGTGTCACATCTTCCTCTCCCTACTTAGAGCACAGCACAGGCTTTCCTTCTGCCTATCACCAGGGCAGCCTAGAGTTTGGGGTATAGGGAGAGGGTCCCGCAGTGGGCAGGGGCATCAGAGAACTGCGCTGAGCCCAAGAACCCCTTGGAGCATTTAGTCAAAGAGCCAGCCTCCTCCCCAGAAAGGTCCACGGACACTCACACATCATATGCACCTGTGAGGCCGCCCCCAGGACCCCAGCTTGAGCAGTGAGCAGTGAGGTCTGGCCTGAGCAAGCGGTGGTGCCCGTGGATGAGACCAAGCCCCGCCCTCCCAGCTGTTTGACAAGGGGGATGGGCCTCCAGCCCTGACGGCCCCTCTCCACCCGCAGTCGGCCCTGCCACTGCTCACCCCAGTCAGGACCCGTCAGCAAGGTGTAGAGGGGGCACCAGAGGCCACCGCCAGGCCCCACGCACCGTCAGCCACAGCACAGTGATGGGGAGTCGGGGCAGTGTGCTGGGCGGCGGCAGGGTTCCTGTGGGATTCGGGGAGATGAGGGCCTCCCAGGGGCCGGGGGGTGGCCATTGGCCACCCAGGATAGCCACGTATGAGGAAGGCACCAGAAAACGGGTCCCTGGGCCCAGTTTCTTCCTTCTGGAAACTTGCTGAATGTGGGCTGGTCCACAGTTGATATGAAAGTGCTGGTTGCAAGTGCACATGCATGAAAGGACTTTCCTTCATTCCCGCGTCACTCTTTATCTGATCATTTTTCTTCCTTAGTTTTTAAATGAATTATCAAGCAAGAGAGTCAGCGCTGGGGAGATACACACAGGTGTCCTGAGCTGGACCTGTTCATTAAAATGGAGAATTCCGGTGCTGGCCTTGTCTTTGGCCTGATTTCCACACAGCTCAACGCCCCCATGGGGCCTTCCCGGGGTGGACGGGTCAGGGGCCTGGGGGTAGGGGCTCCCCTGGGGCCGCCCGAGTCCCTCGGTGGGTGTGAGCCCCCTGCGTGGTGCCCTGTCTCAGAGTCTGGGGCTCTGGGTGTTCAGAGGGGGCGCTGCGCACGCCCAGCTACGTGGGCCAGGCCTTGGGGCCTGAGGCTGCGGCAGCCTCGGTGGAGGGATGTGGCCGGTTCCTTCCATTGGCCTTCCTTTGGGGTGCGGGGCTGAGAAGAGCACGTGGAAACCAGGATCTGCTGAGCTCTTCCCACCGGCCCTAGGACTGTGCTTCCCTTGGACCAGAGGAGGGACGGCCTTTGGGGTGAAGTGAGCCTAGGCGAGCGGCTGCCTGGCTCCCGGGTTTCATGGGAAAAGGTGGGGCTGGAGGTGCGGGCGCCCCATCTCCTGTTCCCGGGGACAGACCCTTCAACACGCTTTCCGGGTGTCTGCTCTTCATTCAGTGCATCGCCTGAGATTCCCGAGCGCCCACTGGCATCCTACGAGGACTGTGGGCACTGGAACCGGCCGGCAGGAGGCCCTGCCCCGTGGCCTGGACCAGCCTGTGCCAGGGCCCTGGCCAGGCAGCCCCTGACCTCCTGCTTAGCCCTTAGCACTGCCGCCTTGGTCTCCTCCCCCAGTGCTGCCCTTCCCAGAGGCCCAGAACCTTCTCCTCACTGATGAAACACAGAATTGTTTTTCATTTTAAAAAAGTATATAGGAGACTTTTCTCTTGGGCGTTCTAATTTTTTTTTAATTTTTATTTATTTATTTATTCATTCATTTATTTATTTACGGCCGTGCAGTGCGGCTTGCGAGATCTTAGTTCCCTGACCAGGGATCGAACCTGGGCCACAGGCAGTGAACGTGCAGAGTCCTAACCACTGGACCGCCAGGGAATTCCCCCTAATTTTTAAATTTTTATTAAAAAGTTGCATGTAGGGGCTTCCCTGGTGGCACAGTGGTTGAGAGTCCACCTGCCGATGCAGGGGACGTGGGTTCTTGCCCCGGTCCGGGAAGATCCCACATGCCGCGGAACGGCTGGGCCCCGTGAGCCATGGCTGCTAGGCCTGCACGTACGGAGCCTGTGCTCTGCAACGGGAGAGGCCACAACAGTGAGAGGCCCGCGTATCGCAAAAAAAAAAAAATTGCATGTATACAGGAGAAGACACAGATTCTAAGTGCTCAGCTCAGTGGAGATCCACAAACCGAGGCAGCACACAGATCCAGACGGAGTGTCAATGCCAGGCAGCCCCCAGTGCACCCTCCGGCCACCCTTGCCCCGACCCCTGCCTGGAACCGGACTGTTTCGTGTCTGGCTTCCAAGTTGCAATATTGCGCCTGTGAGATCCATCCGTGCTGCTGGGCGGGCCCTCATTTCTGTGCAGAATCTGTTGGGTGAATTCACAATTTATTAATCTAGTCTCTACCCTCGTGGGCATTTGAGTCATGTCCAGTGTGGGGCTGGCGTGGACGGTGCCACTCTGAACATTTCTGTGCACATCTAGGGGCACGCGTCTCCCCATCTCTGCTGGATTTTCTCAAGGAGCGGAATTGCGGGGGTCAGCGGGCAGACATCCAGTAGATGATGGATTTCCACGGCACACGGAAATTCCCACGGTAGTTGTACCAGTCCCCACTCAGCAGCGTTCGGAGAGTTCTCGTTGCTCCACGTGTGCTTTGTTTGGGGGAGGCTGTGTTTTATTCTGGTGTAATTTCAAACTTAGAGAACCATTGCAAAAATAGAGCAAGGAACTCCTGGCCACCCGTCACTGAGGCATGTTTGCCCCACTGGCTTTGTGGTTTCCCCTCCCCGCTTTCCTCTCATCCACCCATCCGTCCTCGTGCATTTATATGTACAGATACTTTTTTCCTAACCCGTTGAGAGTATGGAGATGTCGTGGCCCATTACAACCAACTACCAGTGTGTGTTTCCTGAGGACAAGCACATTTTCTCGGATAATCACAGTGCCTTTATCAACATCAAGGATTGTAACGTTGACACAGCACTATTGTTTAACCTGTAGCCCATGTTCAAACTGCACAGTGGCCCCAGGTCTGCTCTGTGTCCGTGTCCCAGCTCCAGGGTCACGGGCTGTGCATGCTCGCCACGGCTCCTCGGTCAGCTTTCACGTGTCTTTTGTGACACCGGAGTCCAGGTGGGTTATTTTGCAGAATGCCCTCCGCTTGGTCTGCCCAGGTTTCCTCACAGTCAGATGTGGCAGGATCCCTCTGTGTGCCACGTGAGAGGAGTGGTTGTGAACCAGCACAGTACTGCTGATCTGGGGTCACTTGCTGAAGATCTGCCTGTCTCTTCCTCTGTGAAGTTACTGTTTCTTTTTGTAATTAATAATATTTAGAAAGGTACTTTGAGAGTATGTAACTATTCTGTTCTCACCAAAATGTTTATCCACTGTTAGTATCACTGATCATTTGCTAACCCCATCTTCCTTCTGTATTTATGTTGGAATTCTTTTGTAAAAAAGAGTTTTTCCTTCTCTCCCCCACTTCCTTCCTTCCTTCCTTCCTCCCTCCCTTCCTTCCTATATGGACTCGTGAATGTTTATTTTATTTAATAGATTATAATCCATGACTACGATTTCTCTGATGCCTAAATGGCTTCAGATCAGATCAGTGGGTCCCTTTGAGCTTGCCTGTGTGTCTCTGACGTGCGTCCACCGTTCTTGGAGCACTTCTGTGCTTCCTGGGGCATGGGGTCCGTGTGTGCTGAGCAGATGCGCCAGGCACTGACGTGGCAGCGCTGCTCCACACGGCTCTGATGTCACCCTGCAGAAAGTGCTGGAAGTGATGTGCCCGGCGTTCATCCTCCACCCACGGTCCAACAAACGGCAGCGATCGCTGTATTTTTTATAAATTCCATTCGTTTAAAAGAATTTCTCTGGAAGTTATTTACTTTTTCTTCCCAAGTAGAGATAAGCCTGGTCCCACTGGGACTGGGGGGCGAGAGGAGGGTGTTTCGTGGGTGGGACCCTTATGTCGAACCGAGGTCAGGAGGGGACGCACAGGAGGTGGGGGTGGAGCTTGCTGGCCGCCTGCTTCCAGGAGGACCAGCTTGGAGAGGGAGGGAACCAGGAAGGTTCTGATGCCTCAAAGGACAGAAAACATGGCCCGTTTCTCAGCACTTCGCCCAGCCCCCTGACCGCCATTTCACCACCAGCCCCCAAAGCCGCCCTGCCGTGTGGGCCGGAAGGAGCTGTCCCCAGGTACATGGTGACACCTGCTCGCTCTTCTGCCCACGCAGAGTGACAGAGGCTGCAGCGCGGCGGAGCTCCCCAGCCCGTGTTCTGGAATCTGAGCACAGCGCTGCCCGCCTTTCCCAGCCCTTCCCTTGGTTCTGCCGCGGCCCTGCCGGATGCTGACACCCCCTCGCCCCTCCCAGAGCCACCTCTCTTCCTCTTGGCCCTTCCTGCCTCTTCTGGGTGACATTCCTGTCCCTGCCCAGAACCTGCCCGGCCATGCTGGGACCCAGGGGTGGGGTTCGCGCAATCACTCATTTCCCGTGTATTTTTGCAGCCCCCGCTGTGAGCTGGGGCTTAACAGGGAAGTAGATGAATGAGGAGCGGATATTCAGGTCCTGGGGACAAACCATGCCCATGACCCTTCTAACGCCAGGTGGAAATGAGGCCACCTTCCCAGAGGCGGCCCGCGTGGCCCTCTGGGAAGGTGGCATGAGCACAGCGCTTGGATGCAGTGAGCACCCAGGGGAGGCTCCGCAGTGGGGGAGGCGTGAGGCCGGTGGTGGGTGCGCGCTCCTGTGGGCGCAGCGTCCAGGCCAGGGGACGAGGGCGTGAGGCGGATGGGCCTCCGGAGCCAGCGAGCGCCCTCACAAGGGTCGTTGTTACTTCCGAGAGGTGGAGGTCAGATTGACCCAAGTACCGTCTCTGTGAGGTCTGGGGACAGAGGGCGCCCAGGTGACAGGCATGGGCGGGGAGCCCAGGGCCAGGGTCAGGGTGTCCTCCAGGAGAGCACCCCAGCCCGCCAGAGAGCCCCCGGGAAGCCGGGCCTGCCCCACAGCCAGGCCTCCGCAGCACAGAGGCCCGGGGTGGCCCGGCAGAGCCGGGCAGGGAGTGGAGGCGGCCAGGGCGAGGTGAGGGCTGCCAGCGAGCTGAGTGGGAGGCCGGGACTCATACCTGAGCCAAAAGGGGTGTGTGTGTAGGTGGGCCGGGCAGAGTTCAAGGGCAGGAGGAGGGGCCGTGGGATTCCTAAGCAGGGCTGAGCCGTGGGGAATGCCGCGGTGCCATCGGAGCATCTTCTGAGCCCCAGAGAGGAGCTGGACCGGAAGTCAGCCGAGCCCAGATCAGCCCTGTCGCCCCAGCTCTCAAGGACGGGGTCAGCTCACCCACGCCGCCCCTCGCGTCGAGACGCATGTGCTCTTGGAGGGGTGGTTCCCGGGCCCTAGCGGCTACAGGGTGATTGTCATTTCACAGATGCGTGATGTGGAGGGCGGGCGGGCTCGCCATCTCCCACTCCAGCTGAACCTGACGTGCCCACCGGGGACCGGCTGCCCTCAGAGAGCCCCCCTGGGGCCGCGGCTTCACAGTAACAACAGAGGAAGAGACCACGGCCCCCGCCAGAGTCTGAGGACAAGGTGTTGGGCGGGCCGAGCTGCGGGGGTGGGGAGGGGTCCCTCCTTGCCTCTTTCTTGGCGTCCTTGGCTTGTGGCTATGTCACTCCAATCTCTGCCTCGGTCATCACACGGCCTTCTCCCTGTGTATCTCTGTCCAGATTTCCTCTTATAAGCACATTAGTCATCAGAGTAGCGCCCATTCGAGTCCAATGTGACCTTATCTTAACCAGTTACGTCTAGAAAGGCTCTATTTCCAACATAAGGTCACATTCATAGGTCCTGGGGTTAGGACTTCAGCCTGTCTTTTAGGGGACACGATTCATTCCATCCACAGCAGAGGCGTCCTGGGCACTGCCGACCTTGACCTTAAACACTGGCTGTGGTTTGGATCCAGCCTTGCCCCTGGGCAGCCTGGGGAAGAGACCCCCCTGCATGGAGAGCCTCTGGGGTTGGGGCGAGGTACCTGGGGGTTGCTGGAGCACCTGTGACACGCCAGCCACTGGACGCGTTTGTGAAGCTCTTCTGAGCCCCTGACGAGTCTCGTAGGTTTGGAGTTCGGCTCCAGGACACACAGGCCTGAGCGGCAGGGGCCTTTGAAGGGCAGCCCCTGGTTCCTGGTCCCCACAACCCCAAAGCCTTGGGAGGCACTGGATCTTCCAGCCCCAGTGGCCTCCACCTCCAGGCACTTAGGACCCCTGTCTGTAGGCTGTGAAGACATAGCCCCCAGCGTGGGTGGGCATAAAGAAGGGAGGGCAGAGAAGCCAGGAAGCATGGGGGGCGGGTGTAGACACAAGTGTGTGGGACTCTGACGGCCAGGGCCTTCGACACACAAGCCTCCAGAGCCCGGAGACCTTCCCTCGCGGGCCCAGGACATCGGTGTTGGCTGAGTGTCTCCCTGTGCCCAGCCGCTCGGGGTGGTCCTGTGCGCCTCCCCCTGAGTCCTCGTTCCTCCTGGCACATCCCGCGGCTCGCACAGGTACTTTCCCGCGGGCACCCTCCCGCCCGGTGGAGTGTGCCACCTTCCCAGGCCAGGCTGCAGCTCCAGGACGGTCTTAACATAACAAGCCCCACTCGGCCGGCCTGCCCCGGGTGGCGGCTGCAGGAGGGGCACCTGGGGGAGCTGGCAGGGCCTTCCCGGCAGGTGAAGTAGGTCATCTCATCCTCACAGGCGCAGGGAGAAGGCTGGTGATGTGGGCAGAGTTCCTCTTACTCTGTTAGAAGAGAGAAGATAAGAAGGTCCGCAGGGCAGACGGGCCACACCGTGTCTCTTTTGCTTTACTTTCAGGTGCACGTTCAGCAGTTGTGTACTGAGCCCCTACTGTGGGCTCAGTGCTGCTGTTCTAAGTACTGTGGACATTTGAATGAATGAAACAGACAGAAAAACCCCATGTTCCTGGAACTAGTGGGAGGAAGCAGAAATTAAACAATTATAATACATCAGGAGGTGTTGTAAGATGGAAAGAGGTGATGAGTGAGGGGGAGGGAAACTACATGGGGGTGGTCAGGAGCGGGGGTGATCAGTGATTAAGAATATCAGGGTAAAACCTTGAGAAGGTGTGGCTGAGAACCAGGTGGGTGTCTGGGGAAAGCGTGCTCCAGAGGGACCGTGCAAAGGCCCTGTGGCAGGTGGGTGCAGGAACAACAAGGAGACTACGCCGGTCAGGAGGAGTTGGAGGTCACTGCAGTGACCCAGGTGAGATCCAGGTGAGGGTCTGAGTGGCAGGGGTGGGTGGCGGCCATGGATTCTGCATCTGTTTGAAGTTAGAGCCAATAAGATGTGCTGCCGGTTTGAATGTGAAATGTTAGTGGGAGGAGCCAGGGGCCAGCCACACGTTTGACCTGAGCGGCTGGGAGCGGGTCTGGGGGAGGCGGATCCAGGCAGGCACACCTGTCGGCCTGTTGTTGTGACATCCAGGTGAGAGGCAGGTGCCTGACCCAGGGCATGGCGTGGAGGGTGGGGAAGGGACGCTGAGGACAGGACCTTCGCCCGGGGTGGTGAGACAGGGGAGGAGGGGATGGGGGGAGGCCTTCCTCCCAGGAGGAGAGGGGTGGGGTGGGGGACGGCAAATGGTGACCCCTGGATGGAGGTGACGAGGGTGAGAGCGACTTTGGGACAGGCAGTCGGGGCTCAGCGGGGAGGTCCAGGCCGGCGTGAAAGCGTGGGCTTCGCAGCCTCTGGGTGGTCTTTGAGGTTCCGAGTTGAGAATATGCCAGGCAAATGGTGGGGAGGAGCCAGGTTGATGGGGGAGGGGGGCGTGGAAGGGATCTGAAGATTTCGACTGTGGCGTGGCCGCACTTCCGCCCAGCTCTCCAGAGCACCTCCCAGGAGGACCCGATTTCTCTCCTCGGAACCCAGCCTGCAGCATCCTCTCCATCCCTCCGTCCTTGTGTTAGTTTCCTGGGCTGCATAACAAAGCAATCTGGGGGCTTGAGCGACAGAAGTTTATTGTCTTCCGTTGTGGAGACCAGAAGGCCGAGATCCGGGTGTCTGCAAGGTTGGCTCCTTCTGAGGCTGTGAGGGAGCCTCTGTTCCGGGCCTCTGGGGGCTTTGCTGGCGATCTTTGCTTTCTAGACGCATCACCCCCATCTCTTCCTCCGTCTTCACCTGGCCTCCTCCCTGTGTGCCTGTCTACCCAGCTTTCCTCCTTCTTAGAAGGGCACCAATCATATTGGGTAGGGGGCTCACCCTATTCCAGCATGACCTCATTTCACCATCTCCTCGGTTGAGTGACCTCTGCAGCTTTGTGAAAAACTCAACTGACCATATACGGGTGGCTCTATTTCTGGACTGTCTGTTCTGTCCACAGACCCATACGTCAATTCTCTTGTCTATACCGTACTGTCTGGATTGTAGTAGACCTTGAAAGCAGGCAGTGTAAGTCCTCTGAAGTTCTCCTTTTGTAAAATCGTTTTGTCTGTTCTAGGGCTTTTGCCATTTCCATATGTAGGATTGTGGGATAGCCGTCCTGCCCACGGGGTTGTGCAGGGCCTACCTGTGCCAGGTGCTGTGCTGAGCTGCCCAGGTGCACCCCTGGGAAGTCCTCCCCGCAGCCCGGAGGGAGGCGTGTGCCTGCCCCATCTCAAGGTGAGATCTGGTGGTTTAAGAACCTGCAGGTCACAGAGACAGCTGGGGCCAGGGATGCACCAGGCAGCCGCCCTCTGAGTCCCCAGGCCCTGTGGCCTCGGCTCCCTGGGGCCCCTCGGCCTTCCTCGTCTCTCCACACACTGGGTTCCTTGGATCCCGTGGCAGCCGGGGGAGTGGAGCAGAGATTAGGGTTACACTGGTCCTCCTGCTGAGGAAACCGCGGCCGAATGCTCCCAGGCACGGGCCCCCGCCTTCCCGATCCAGGTCATCCTCTCCTTCTTCCATCCAGAAGGGCCTGGCAGGGCACTGGGGAGCCATGGGAGCTACTGAGCACAGGAGGGCCTTGCTCTGGGGGTGGGGTGGGGCTAGACAGGCCCGGGCTCTGCTGGGAGACTGGCTGGCTGGGGGCACACAGGCCCTGCTCACCAGGGCACGGCCAGAAGACCCCTCCTGAGAGGGGGCGCCGAGGCACTTCCTCTACTGGTGGAAGGGCCGCCAGCCACTGTCCCTGCCCCCTCCCAGGCAGCCCCGATGCCGCAGGGGGAGCTTCCCTTTTGTTCTGGGAGGTGAGGGTGGGTCTGTGAAACAACTGACGAGCCTGGACGGAGATGCCTGGCTGAGAGCCCCCTAGGACACGCAGGGCCCTGTGCTAGTTGTTCACCCCTTGAATACGGTCACCGCTTCTCCAGGACGACCTTGTGGGGCAGTATCGCAGTGTCCATTCTCACCCATTTCACAGATGGGAAAACTGAGGCTTGGAGAGGTCGAACCACTCTCCTCAGGTTCAGCCATCGTCTTGGATCCTGTCACTTCTAATTTGTTTGTTAATCCCATCTTGGAAAATGTTCTATTTTCCATGGAGGGATAGACGCACAGTTGACAAGTAAATGATTCCACATGTTGGGAGTGTGGACTTCAAACCATGGCAGTCAGAGCCAGCATCTGGGGTCCTCCGGGCTCCACATCCAGGGAAGCAGGCTCAGGACAGGAATCCCGGCTTCTGCCACCTGCCAGGAAGACGCTGCTGCCGTCAAAGATGGATCCTAACGTTAAAACATTGCAGTTATGAAACAGTTCGGGCCATGGGAAACCATGTCCCCGACCCCTGTATGTCCGTGGGCATTAGGCAGATGTTAACGTCTTGTATACGGTTGCAGATTGTTGAGAGCAGGGAAGCATTGCAGACACAGCCGAGGCAGTCCGTCCCCCGCCCACGTGACCCCCGCACTCCCTCTGGTGTGGTCTATCCTACCCGTGTTTTCATGTCTTCACCCCATCTGTCTGTGTCCACAAACAAGGGATGCCGTTGCGTCGTGCGCCTTAAACCTACACCAGTGGCCCCAGGCTGGATGTCTCTGCACGTGGCTCGTTCTTCACTCAGTGCTGTGTTTATGAAACGCATCCCTGTTGACAGGCGCGATTCCATTGTATGGGTAACCACAGTCGATCTGTTTCCCTTCAGAGGGACACTGTTTTCTTCCTCCCACTTTTTTTGCTCTATTGGCCAGTTCCACAGCCAACAGCCTTGTGTGGGTCTCCCGGCGCACCTGCGTGGGGAGCCAGCCAGGATCTCAGGTGTGGTCCTCTGGAGGTGGACTGCTGCTCAGAGCACAGAGCATCTCCTGAGTCACTGGATGTGGCCAAGGTGTGCTCCAGAGCCCTGTGCCAGCCCGGCAGAGACAAAGATTGGACTTCCAGTTCATGTATTCAAAGGAAGATTTTTGCTTGCCTCCCTCCCTTCCCCCCTTTCTTCCTTCCTTCCCTTGACCCCTCTCCGGCACCTGCACAATAGTGCAGCGTAGAATTCGTACAGACTGACCAGGATGCAAATCCTTGCTTTGCCACCCACTGGTGGGTGAACTGGGGCAAGTTTCCACGTGGTGCCATGCCTCTGTCTCTTGCCTGTAGGTAAGGTGGGGTGATAATTGCCCCTGGGACCCGGAGTCTCGCTCAGATGGGTGATGCGTAGGGCACGGCGTTCAGTAGATGTCGGCGGTGTCATTTGTTCGTTCATTGATTCATCCATCCATCCATCTACTCCCTGAGGCTTCAGTGCTCGTGTGGGGGGGCTGGCTGCCCGCCAGGCTCCCTGGAGCCTCCTGCGCGTCCCCTCCCCGCGCTGGGCCCCGAGGTCAAGCTTCTCAGGTGGATTCTGTGTTGTCTCTGGCCGTCTTTGGCCTGGAAAATCACTCCAGTTTTCCAGGAATCTGACGGCCTCCTCCCTGTGGGGTTTCGACAGCCAGAAATTCCGCCACGCCCAGGGGTCCCAAGGGAGCCGCTGCTTCTCCCCGAGAGGGGCCTCTGTGAGGGAGGCACCTGGGGCCAGGCAGAGGGGTGGGACCTGGGGAAACATCTGGAAATTCTTGATCCTTGAAATTCGTTAAACAAATACCATTTGCTCTTCGCTTTACCCTTCAAACAACCTGGAGAATGGGGCCCCCGGGACGCACTGGGGGGCTGCATCTTCCTGCTCGTGGTGATGGAGGGTCCCATATGGATGTGGGTGGGGCCTGCAGAGCCACGGATCTGGGCTCTGGTTCCCGGCCTGTGGACCGGCTGTGACCCCAGGCCTGTCTGCCCTCCCTGGCCTCAGTTTTCTCATCTGTGTCTGGGGGATTTGGCGAAGGGTCTTCTCTGACTCGTGAGGTCCGCCCGGTGAAGCTGGGCTCCCCGGTGTCCCGCTGCTGGCGCCAGGCCACCTCCCCAGCCGAGGGGAAGAACTAGCGAGACCGGAGGCAGCATGGCTGGAACAGAGGGAGTGGCCCTGGCCTCCCGCTCCCCCGCCCTTGCCTGGGGCCCTGCGGTTCCCAGCAGGGTCGGGCTTCATGAACAGGGCTTCAGCTGAGACCATCTCCTCTTCATTCCTGCTCAGCAGCCTGGTTCCTGCACACCAAGTTCTCCCGCACCACGGGAGGGGCCCCCAGCCCCCCTACAGCTAGTTACGCAATCTGGAAGCCCTGTACCCAGCTGGGTAGCGCTCACCACGTTTGCAAGCTGTTTGCTTAATGATCCAATCCATCGCTGCTTCTCCCAACACATGTGGCCCCGTCATGCAGGGCTCTCCCCTCGGGTGTCCAGTACCTGGAGGGGGCCCGGCACCTGGGAGGTGTCCGTCAGCCACAGAACGAGTGAGTGAGTGAATGAATGAATGAATGACCAGGTGAGTAGGTGAATGAATGAAGTGACCTGGGCCCAGACCCAGGTCTCAGCAGGAGATGCAGCCTGGCCTGGCGGCTGGGAGGCTCCACCACAGACCGGCCTGGAGCCCCGAGGCCAAGCCACGGCCCACACTGGGCCTCAGTTTACCCTTAAAGCACAGGGAAGGTAGTTTCCAGGTTCTTCCCACTCACAGATAGCCACAGGGCACCCCTGTGTGGGACCCACCATGGGGCGTTAGGAATCCCCAGCCCGCAGGCCCGTCTGTCCCCACCCCTAAGAGCACAGGCCGGGCTCTGAGGTGTGGACGGCTAAGCGGTGCACACGGCCGCCGTGACCAGGCTGGGTCGGGACGAGCCTGGACGGCCCCTGAGGGCAGCCTGGGCTCTGTCTCCAAGGCAGTGGGAGCCACGGAAGGGCTGAAGGCAGGAGCGGGTGGGCTTGGCCTTGTGAGTCCCAGGCCCAACCTCTGCAGGAGTGCAGGGCGTGAGGGGACCAGACCAAGGCACGGAGCCCAGAGGGGCGGCCCCCCGGCCCAGCTGACCGGCAGGGGGAGGCCGTGAGGCCCCTCGGCTTCTCTCAGCTCACTCTCCCTCTCTCTCTCCTCCTTCCCTCCTTGCGTGGCCTCAGGAGAACACCGATCCCTCTGAGCTTTGTTTCTTCAGAGGCAGGTTCGTGGCAGGGAGGAAGTAAAGCAGAACGGGTCAAATGCCGGGCACAGAGCCTGGGAAAAGCGGCCAGCCAGTTCTCCCCTGGGTTTACCTGGTGCTGGCCCCGCTGACCAGCCCCCCTTCATCCTTGCAGCTGCCTTGTGCCGTGGTGATGCTATTAGCCCCATTTTACAGGTGAGGATACTGAGGCCCGGGAAGCAGGTGACTTTCTGGCAGAATTCAGAGTCTGTCCTGACTCGGGTTGCTTTCCTCTCTCCTCCCGCTCTCTACTCTGAACAACCAGTGGGTTTTAATCAAGGCCCCTGGTCACGCTGGGCCTCAATCTCCTCATCTGTAAATGGGGCCAGTGTGCTCCTTGCAGGACGTTTGTGGGAAGCCCAGAGTCTGGCCCACCGCAGGCCCTGGCCGGATGGTCAGCCCAGGTGTCCCCCAACACAGAGGCAGCCCTCTCAGAACTGCCCTTCTGGGGCCAGAGTCAGCCCAGACCAGCTGGTTTGACCTTTGGTTTGTCTAAACTGATTCCTCCTGCATCTTAGTTATCCCAAGTCCTAGGAATTGGGACACAAAGGGTGCTTTCCCAGGAAGCTCGAGGCTTCTCGAGGGACAGCAAAAGGAAATGCTCTGTTTCCGGTTGGGCCCCGAGGAACAAGGTGTCTCACCTTCCCCCCACCCCCAGAGCTGCTCAGAGCCGCCAGGTAGGAATTTCTTGTGTCCTCTGGACATGTAGGTAGCCTCAGTGGCAGACAGGCCATTGGGTCAGTTTTCCCCTTTGCTCACACCCACGCCTCCCTCAGATTGGCTCGTTCCACCTCCCTTTACTCTCCCCAAGGAGCCAGCAGCATGGCAGCAAGGATTGAAGGGCGGGTGACAAGGCGAGCCATTCTCCCCCTCGAGGCAGAGAACATTCCAAGCCAGAAGGGGGGGTTCGGGGTGGGCTGTTGTGGGTGGGGAATGGGCACAGCTGAACGGGCAGCGTGGATGGTGAGGGGCCTGTTGAGGGCACCCTCCTTCCTTCCTTTGGAGAGAAGAGGCTTATCCAGGCATCAATGGGAAGGCCCTGCCACCAGTGCTGTGTGACCTCCCGCAGGTGACTCAGCCTCTCTGAGCCTCCCATTTCTCCACCTTAGAGGAGCTGGGTGGAAGGAGCCGCCTGCAGACCCTGCTCTGACAGACTGCTCCACCCTCCGGAACTTGCCTCTCCCCTCCCCTCCCCTGTCATTCCTGCTCAACTCAGGACCCCTGCACCCACCCCCCATGACATCGACACAGCTGAGACCTCACCCACACTCCCCGCCTGGACATCACGGCACCTCCTCTTCCCTCACGAGAGGGGATTCTCCCAAAGCTCTTGGCCTGTGCACACTTGGCCGTGGCATGGGGGACCCTCTGGGTTGACCCCAAGAGTCTAGTCCTTGGGCTCCTTCTGGCATCTTTTTCTCAACACGCCATGCACCCAGGCCTCCATCTGGAAGGCTCCACCCACCCCCCCTCTGCCTGCCAAAACCTGAAACGCTTTTCTGGGTTCAGCCCAAACAGTGGCCCCACCTGTGCAGTTTCTGACCCAGCCCTGAGCCACTGCTAGTTGTTTGTCCACACCCCGGACTCCTGGATGGGACATCGAGGTCCCTGAGGGCAGGGCAACGTCATGGCCATCTCTTTATCCTCAGTGCCTAGCCAGTGACTCAGTTGCTTGGTGCCTCAGTCTCTGCTTCTGCAAAATGGGTTAATAACAGGCCCTATTTCATAGGATTGCCAGGAGGATGAGTGAACCCAGGTAAAGCAATCAGAGTAGCACCTTAGAGTGTAGGCGCTCGGCACACGCACTTCAGGCGCTGCAGCATTTTTCTGGGGCCACTGTAACAGTACGTAGACTGGGTGGCACAGAAACTTCTCTCGTTACAGTCCTGGAGGCTGGAAGTCTGAGATCAAGGTGGGAACAGGTTGGTTCTCCTGAGCCCTCTCTCCCTGTCGTGTAGACGGACATCTTCATCTTCTCCCTTTGTCCTCACGTGGTTGTCCCTCTGTGCATATCTATGTCCTAATCACCTCTTCTCATAAAGACACCAGTCAGACTGGATTGGTACCCACCCTAATGACCTCATTTAATCTTAATCGCCTCTTCAACGACCTGATCTCTAATTACAGCCACTTTCTGAAGGGCTGGGGGTTAGGACTTCAACATAATGGATTTCGGTAGGGACACGATTCAGCCCATCACAGGTGCTCCCTGCTGTTTGTGAGGTGAATGAATGAGTGAGATACTTCCTTCCTTGAAATCAGAGGCACCAAGGAGCTTGTCTCTGGTTTACATTCGGGGCGAGTTACAAATCTGCCTTTACGTGTGTTTTTTCCACTCTGTTTTCCACCCCTAAGCTTGTGTATGTGGGTGGGAGGGACCTCCTTGCGGGAGAGAAACCTTGATAGGAGAGAGGCAGCCACGTTTTTTTGGGAGGGGGGGAAGCACTTTTTCCTTGGAGGACTTGGTTTCTGTGACCACCAGCTCCGTCTCCACCTGGGATGTGAAGAGGGAAGCAGGAAGCGCGCTTCTTCCTGCAAATGCTTGGATCTTCGCCGACGTGAATGGAAGACTTTCAACTCTGCGTCTGCAGAAATGGAGAAACCCGATACCCAGCGGCCCAGACCCGGGGTGGGTGCCTGGCCACAACGCCACGCTCACACCTGGTAACGCTGGGCATGGGGCCTCCGACCTCCCTGCCCGCTCCACCCTGGTGTTTCCTGGGTGTTGACCTAGGCTGGCCCCTCCACTGCTCTGGCTCCATTTTGTCCCCAAAGAAGAGAAGGGGTACCTGCTGCTGAGCTGTGGGGTCAGCGTGAAGGCCCAAGCCCGGCGCCCAGCATTTCAGCCCCATGTAGACACAGTCTTCCAGTCCATCCCTCTCTGTGGCTTCCCCAGGCCTTCCCGGGGCCCAGCACACAGTAGGTGCTCAACACATGTAGCACCTAATAGGTCTGCAGACACATTTCCTGCCCCCCACCCCAGCCCTCCCCGAAGGGCGTTTTCTCTTCCCCAGCATCCTGTTTGTTCGGCCTGAATTCTGTCCTCTCATCTCAGCGTTGTTTGGCCTCAGAGCCGGTGACTTTATTCCAGGAAGGACAGGAGGCGGAGGCCCAGCCAGGGGTGGGGAGGGGACGGCAACACCATGGCCCCAAGCGGCTTTCAGCCAGCGAGCCAGCTAAGTGCCCCAAGTGTCATCCCGAGTGACAGACATGGGCCTGGGGCCGGGGGCCTGACTCAGCAGGGGCTGCAGCAAATGCATTTTCCTTTCGTGTGTGTCTGCGTGTCTCCGCCTCGGGCAAAGGCCGGGAAGGGAGACTGGAAGGTCCCTGGGCTTCAGTTCCGAGCTGACTGCTCCGGCTGCCTGCTGGGCCTCTGCAGAGAAGGCCTGAACTCCAGGGCAGGGCAGGGGATCTCTGGCCTGTGGGCTGGGGTGTCTTGGAGGAAGGGATACCCTGAAGCAAACCTGGCCATTGACCTGGGTGGGTGATACCCTACCCCCCTCGGGGCACTGTGGGTGGCACAGTACTGCTGTGGAAAAATCTGAGGGAGGGAAGAGCATTTCAGGAAGAGAGGAGAGAGACCAGCCTGCGTGAAGCCGGGGGTCCCACGGAAGCCTTGCTGCGAGCAGGGCGTGTGGGGCTGCAGTGCTGGGCTGGTAGCGAAGTTTGAGGTCGGAGGGTGGGAGCTGTGGACAACAGGCGAGGACAAGACACTGTGGGTACTGGGGAGATACTGAACGTTGCTGCGCGAGGGAAGGCTGCGTATCGAGCCAGTCTTACGCGTTCCCATAGTAGTTTCCCAGCTGTGCTCCCCTGAGCCCTTTGGGGGCCACTGAGCTCATCAGGATGAGAGGAAGCCAGGTCAAATTCTGCTCACCCTTTTGTCCTCAAGCCAAGCAGCTCACTTTCATCTATTTCATTTCTGATACGTGAGCTTCTGGGTAAGACTTTATTTGGGACAAAGGGTCCCACAGCTTAAAAGTTGTTAAAATCCTTTGATAAACGAGACTGATGTGGTATGATTCCCTTTTCACTTATTCATTCATCACATGTGACCTGAGCCTCCTTCCTCCAAGGTTTGGGCTGGGCAATGCTGGGTCAGATGGCCAAGTTGTGGTCCTGGCCCAAGGGGAGCCGACCGTCTTGTGGGGCAGCCCCAGGGCTCAGGGCTGGGCCAAGGGGAGCCCCAGCACCAGGACAGTGGGCCCTGCCTGGGAGGCTTCTTGGTGGAAGTGATGCTTACCCAGAGCCCTGAGGAATGAGCAGGAGATGGAGGTGGGACTGCATGTGCAAAGGCTTGGAGATGGACAGACCAGCCTGCCGGGGGAGGACACAGGTTCTGGCCTGTGGAGTACAGGGTCCGAGTAATGGATTAGTAGGGGGTATGTGGAGGGGCTGCAGCCTGGGGGGGCTCTAAGGCAAAGCCCTGGAAGCTTCCCCCCTGTCTAGGCAGTAAGCCTGCTGTTCCCCAGCGTTGTTTTGAAAGTGGATGCCCTCCAGGGTCTCACCTCGAGCCTGTGCAGTGCAGACCGTGTGACATTGAACTGGGTCACACCCGGGTCAGATCCGAGCCTTCCCTTTGCAGTGCCACCTGGCCCCTGGGACAAGGCTCTGTGCTCTGAGTTCCCACAGGGGCAGCTGTCCCACCCTGTCCTGGGGCATCTGACTTCCTAGCATGGCCTCAAGTGTCCCACCTCTGGATGAACCTCCCCAGCCAGCCCCTTTTCTGTCACCCTCTGGGGCAGTAGAGGGGGCAGGACAGGGCTGGGGTATCCAGGGACATGGCCTGGTTGGGCTCAAGAGCCTTGGGGTTTGTGTGATGCCAACTGGTCACGTCAAGGACGTGAGCCAGTGGCCGTCCACTTGGGAAGAAGTGCTGGGGCAGGCCGCCTCCGCCTCTGGGCTGGCGGGGATGGAGGGGGCAGGCAGCAGCCGGGAGCCTGGGCAGAGCAGACACGCGGAGGACCATGTCCTCCATCGGTGTCGATGCCGCCGCTCGGGGCCGCCACGCAGGGCTTGGTGTCCTCAGCGCCCCAGCTAGTGGGAGGGGTGTGGAGGGAGGCCACGACGCTGTGGGGCACCAGGCGGGGTGCTCGGCACTCCTCCAGCTCGTCAGCTGTGACCCCGGGGCCCTGCGGATTCTCCCTCCTGGGTGCTCGGTGAGTTTGGGGGAGGACGGTCTGAGCAGACTGCTGGGGCGCCCGTGCCCTCTGCCGGCAGCAGACTCCTGGGCTGGCCCGTGGGAGCTGGGGCGGTGGCATCTTGGGGTCCCCATGCTGAGGAGCACAGTGCCAGATTCCAAGAGGACCTGTGCCGCACAGCTCCTGCCCTGCGTCTCTGCAGCTCGTGAGGGACGTGCCGTCCCTGAGGGCCCTCACGTGGCAGGAAGCTTGGCCTAACTCGCCCGACGCTGAGATGGGGACGGACGCTCAAGGGGTCTTGTCTGCTCGGCGTCAGGGAGGCAGGACCAGGACCTCCCGTTCCAGCCCATACACTGGGCTGACCTTGAGCTCCTGCCCATCCCCAGGAGCACGAGGCTCCCCACCGTGGGCTGCCAACGTCACTGCCCTCCAGGCCTGGCCCTCCTCCTTGGCGTCCCTGCTGCAGGCTGGCATCAGGGGACCGCAGTCACACCCCCAGCCTGAGTCCCAGCCCGGGGCTGCCCCAGAGGCTCCCTGACTGTACGCTGCTCGCCCGGGACCTACCTATGAGACTGAGACGGATTTTCTCACCCTGGACTTCCATGGGGAGTCTGGAGTCTACGCTAACATGTTCCCCAGGGGCCTCCCAGCTGAACCACCAGCTCCCAGAACCTCCCATTGCACGAGACTGAAGCACTGTTGTCTCTGTGTGGGCTGCTCGGGGAAGGTCCAACACACGTACGATTTGTATTCCAGGCCGACTTACCCAGTCTCCTTGGGTCTGTGCCTCGCAGACATACAGACACCCAGAGACTCACACAGACAGCCTGGTGGGGCCCCACCTTTTGGAACCGGCACCCTTGTTACCTCACCAGCCTCTCACCCCTCAGGGCATCCGGCCTCAGAGAAGCAGGAGAGATTCCTGAGGAAGGATGACTCTGCACAGACAGTCCTGTTGAAGTTCCCCAGCGGCCTGTCCCCAGCCAGCTTTCCACATCCCCCTGCCCCATTGCTCAGCAAACACGCACCGAGCAGAGGCCCAGAGCGACCCTGAGCGGGGACACCAAGACCCTTTCACCTCAGCGACCCAGAGCTGCTTTCGTTGGACCCCCCCCCGAGTCAGGCTTATTTGTAAGTGAGCCTCTTCAGTCCATCCAACAGGCGTTCGTTCATTCAACAAACATCTCCCGTGGGTCTGCTGTGTTCTAGGCACTGCGCTGGGCGCCAGAAGCAAGGAGGACACATGCTTATCACCCCCATTTTGCAGAGGGGGGAACTGAGGCTCGGAGGGGCTCCCTCACACGTCCAGGAAGGTGGAAAGAAAGGCCGGTGGCTCTGGCCTTTGCTATCTGTCTGCACTGAGCTGCGTGAATATCCTCCCTCCAAACACGTGTCCCACTCCCTTCCGCGACACACGCTCCTCCGGCTTCCCAGAGCCGGGGTGGGCGTTGACACTTCCCAGCTGCATCATTCTCGTCTTTGGAGCCCAGCTTCCCCCCTACCCGGTGGGGGCTGATTAATCTCAGACCCCCAGAGGGAGGGAGGCACAGCGCACGCATCCCAGGGCACTTCACGCACTGAATTCCGCCGGGACCCACCTGGGCACTAAGCAGCAGCCCCCAGTCTGTGGCCAGTGCAGCCGCGAGACCCCCACGCACCATCTGAGGCCCAGACGGCTGGGGGCCAGCCCCGCCCTGCAGAGCTGCCGCACGGTGGAAAAGCAGCCTGAAGTTGTAGCCTGAATCCCAGACTCCCATAAAGGGTCCGATTTATATTAAATTACATGCGACGTCAAAAGCACTTTTCCCTTTGGGCTTTAACGAGCCCTGTCGTATCCCCGCATCCAGAGCCCTTCGCGGCAGTCTGGGCAGCTCAGCGGCACAATGAATTTCCGTGTCCGTGGGAACAACCGCAGGCTTGTCGGAATTACACTCGGAGAGCTGTGGAATCGAGATCGGGCAAGATTTCGTTTCTTGGGAGCGGGAATTTGGTGGGAAAGGGAAGACCACTTGGCTGGATGTTGGGATCTGGGAGTAACTGACACACCCCCCATCCTGCATCCCCCATCCTGGTCCAGCTGATGCTGTATTTTGACTGCGGCCGGCCTCGACCCCGCTAAGAACTCGCCTTGGCCTTCCCGAGGCCTAGGGCGGTGTGTTCAGTGTATGCAGCTGAGTTATTGAAATGTTTCATGTCCCCACGCTTGAGAGAAGGCACCACGTTTCAAGTAAAGACTTTGTTTCTCTCCCCACTCTGCCCTCTCCAGCCTCCTCTTCTCCTTTCTGGCCACCTCCCGCCAGGGTAGTGTCAGGAACGCCCACCCTGAGGCAGAGCTAAAGTGTGCTGGAAGCTTCTGAGGACCCCGCCGACCTCACCCCCCCCCCCCCCCGCCAGAAATGTCAAAAGAAATTGGAGAGAAGGTAATGGCAGGCCTGAGGACGTGGAGATTCAATCAGTGGTGTAATCCTTTCTGCAAAGTAAATTATTCATTATTCCCTGGTCCTTAATAAAATAATTACTGCCGCTGTTTTTCTCCCCTGCTCTAAAGGGACTTCCTTCCCGTCTGAATGTGAAAGAAGCAGTTAAAGCCAAGAACTAGGGCCAGTTCTGCGCCCCCTACACCTTGACTCTCTCTGCCTGGGTTCGGCCTCACCCACCACCCCTAAGTGGCCTAGCTTCCCCTTGGCCTCTGAGCCGCCGGCCCGGCCATTCCTTCTCTGCATGGTGGCCGCAGACTCTATGTGATCACTAGGAAAAAGGTGGAACGTCCAGGGCTTCCCTGGTGGCGCAGTGGTCGAGCGTCCGCCTGCCGATGCAGGGGACACGGGTTCGTGCCCTGGTCCGGGAGGATCCCACATGCCGCGGAGTGGCTGGGCCCGTGAGCCATGGCCGCTGAGCCTGCGCGTCCAGAGCCTGTGCTCCGCAGTGGGAGAGGCCACAGCAGTGAGAGGCCCGCGTACCGTAAAAAAAAAGAAAAGAAAAGCCACAGCACAAGTGCCACGGAGAGGATGCCCGATGTGACACTCAGAGAGTGTGTTCGCTGGCTCCCCCTCTCCTGGCGCCCTGTGTTTTCAGGTGAAAACTCTGAAACCGCAGGAAGGGCAGGGACTGGCATTTGCTGAGGCTGTACCAGGGGCCAGCTCTCCCACCAGGTGCCCCATGAAGGGCAGGCGGGTGGGGAACATTGGGGGTCAGTTTAGGGCTGTGAGCAAATTACTTACATTGTGAGCCTCAGTTGTCTCACCTGTGGAATGGGGAGAAGGGCAGCACGAGATCTAAGGATGGGCTTGGGGGGCGGGGGTAGGACTCAGAGTGCTGCAGTGGCCTCTTCCAGGCCGATTGGTAGGTTGGGGATCCCTGACGTTCAGGAGACCAGGTGAAAACAGGCACAGCACCTAGCACGTGGTCTACACTCCGGAAATGTTGTGTTGATGATCGGATCAAAATCCTGGGCTCGTGGCCCCGCTGGGGAGGCCACGTACATTCTCGGCACGCGTGTGACTGGGGTCTGTTTCCAGGGTGCCCTCTGCTGCCCTGCGTGACCTTCTCCAAGGACAGGACTCGGTGACCTCAGGACCCAGCTCTGGGTCTGGCACGTAGGAGGAGCTAAGTGAATAAGGGAGGTTGGCTGGTCCCCGGTGCCTACTTCGCTTAGCACCTTGCAGCTGCCCGGTGGTTGTCCAGTGGATGGATAATGATGGCATGGACCGGGCACTCACGGTGTGCCAGGCATGCTTCTAAGTGCTTCTCATGCAGCCCTCACCACCACCCTTTCTGGGAGGTCCTGTTGTCTTTAGCCCCGTTGCACAGGCGAGGAAACTGAGTCGCTGACCTTATATAACCCAGGGAGTGAGGGGCAGGGTTGGAGCCCCCAGGCCAGCTCTGACTGCCACAGTGGGGCTGGGGAGCCCTTCTGAGTGAGTGATGGCAGGAATCAACGAGGGCTCCGGGGAATTCAGTCCCACGTTGTTAGGATTTACCACGTGGCCTGTTAGTGGAAAGCAAATGGGGCCCTGATGTCTGAGCCCTAGGTCTGAATCCTGGACATATTCCAGGTGTCCGGCTTTGGGGGTGGGAGGGGGGACAGTCACTTGGCTTCCCTGGAGCCCCACTCATGTATTTTTAAAAGAGACACTGGCACATAGTAGTTGCTTAGTAAATGTTTCCTTCCCAGAGTGGAGGTGTGAGTTGTATCTGGTCTCCCTGGGTGGGGGGCCCGGTTCAAGGGCCTCTGGGGACAAACCCTGATCCACTCCTAAATGCTTTGCTGTTTCCCCACGTCCTGTTAAGACAGTAGACCTTGGAGCCGGCAAAGCAGTTTGCTCTTTAACTTTGGGAAAAAGTTATATCAGTGATTTGTGCTTTTTGAACTTAGAAATAGTGGGGAGGAAAGTTGGGTGGATTTGGGGAGACGGCAGTGCCGCTAGTTCGCGGTCCCAGAGCGCAGCGCAGCGCATACAGATGGACTGATTAATTGTTCAGCAGGAGGCCTGCACCTGCATACTGATGTGCGCCAGACTGGCATGACGTTGGTCTCCCAGTGGACGCACTGAGAGCCTAGATACAGCAGCAGAGAGCAGGATGTGGGGCGGCTGTGATTTCAAACGGGCCACCCTGAACCCCCGTGCCGGTGGGTCTCAGGACGCAGAATGAGAAGCGGCAAGAGGGTCTTATTTCTTGATTTGGTTTTTGGAACCAGTTGTGAATCACAGTATTAATTAATTCGATTATTGCACTCAAGAAGCATGCGTTGAGCATCTCCTCTGGCCAGAAGTAAGCTAAGAGCCGGAGATGTCACAGTGAATGGGAGAAATCCTTACAATCCAGAACTTTCCAGTCTAGAGGAGAGAAATGAACCCAGACAGCTTCACTGTCATGTGATGTTGTAGTGCTGGGATCCAACCACAGAACCTGCCCAAACCCTCGTGTGTGAGCTGCTGACTAGCTGAGGGAGTCAGAGAAGCCGCCATGGGAGTGGGACGGGTGGGGTCTTTTGTGATGGGCATTGAAGGATGAATAGAAGTTCCCTGGGGGGAAAATCGGGTGCTATAGGAGACAGCCTGAGCTCAGGGTGCCTGAGGGACTGTGGTCTATTCAGGGAAATGGGAGAGGCATGTGGGTGAGGAGTAGGCTGGATGGAGTGGAGGGAGAAATAAGGAGAGAGCAGCCGATGAGAGGCCTTGAATGCCGAGGTAACCATGAGTCCTGACCGCAGGGGGAGCCTCAGCAGGATTTTAAGCAGAGGAGGGCTGTGGTCAGATTTGTCATCTGGGGAGGTATGTGTTGCTTCGAGAATGGATTATTTTAGGGTGTTTGTATCCACTCAGTGGTGGTGAGAGGTAGAACTGGGGGGACACACATTCATAGGGACCCCAAGAAACAGTGTGCTGGGACCACTTGCATTGAAATCAATGAAAAATGAAAAACAGAATGAAAGCCCACCCTAAACTTCCTCCGGTACCCAGACTTTCTGGAACTCTGGCAGGTGTAGGGCCTGGTGCAGAAGGGGGAGGAGCCCAAGCGTGCGCCTGGGGAGGGGAGAGGTGGGCAGCCGGTCCCACGGCGCCCTGGGCATCCCCTGGCTCCCCCTCACTTCGGGCTGAGGCCCAGGGAGCCCTTGGGGGCTTTGCCCCAGGTCCTGGGGGTCCTGGCCAAGTTACTTGACCTCTCTGTAAAAGGAGGACTCAAAGCGCCCCCTCACAGGACTTTTGCGAAGTTGAAATGAGGCTAGTTTCAGCTTTCCCAGTGTCTGGAATGTTCTCCTACATTTAGCCCCAAAGAGTCCCCAGGGCATAAATATTTAATTTTCGCGGTTGCGATTCTCCTTTGAGCTGCTAATACTCTTTTTCTTTTTAATTTAGCAGAACAGCACAAATCTTGCCGGTTTCTTTATGGTGTAAAACGTGTGGTGATGTGGCTTTATCCTGCAGCCAGGTGGAACATGGGGTCAAGTACAGGGAGGCGGTGAGTCCGCTGTGGGGTGGGGAGCCGGTGGGAGGAGCTGGGCTGCATGATATGTTCTTGTTTCTGCTGATTTCGATGTTTGTAGTGACACGTCTCCCCTCCCCAGTGGGCTGTGCTACAGATGCAGTCATCATTTTTTTTAAAGTTTGTTTTTTTCTCCTTTATAAAAACAGGGTCTTTATAGAAAACGTAAGAAATGTTGACAAGAAAAAGATTCACCTTTAATCGCACTTGCCAAAGATAGAGGCTTCGCTCCTTCTAACAGTTACGCATCTTTAAATAGGGCTAATATAGGATCTCTGTAAGATCTCTCTCTCTATAAGATAGAAACAAGTCAAGCAGAAAGCGTGACTTACTAGCAGCGCCTGTTCTGGAACTAAACAGTCACAGGGTCACGGCATGATAGTCCTGAGGATGGGAGGGGTTCTCTCTTGTTCCCATTTTGCAGATGAGGAAAACTGAGATTCAGAGAGGCCAGGGTAGGGCCAGGGCTGGAAGTCAGACTGCAGAGTCCAGTTTGTTAGAAATTAAAACCAAATGACCCCGAATCTCATTGGTGGGAGACCGCCGCTCTCCACGTGGGGAACCTTCCTCCAGTTATTTTCCATGCACAGGGACATGAGGCCAAACATTGTCTCAGGGTGTTACCTGCTCTAACCAACAACCCCCAACCTGGAGGTGTCTTCCTGGCCTTGCCCAGCCTGGCGTGGCCTATGGGGTGGGTGGGGCCTTGGGCTCTACTCCCTGTGGTCATTCAGGGGCCCAGTCTCCTTCCATCTTCTGGTTCCTCTGCCCTGCTTGTGGTCCTCGAGGTCCTGGGGAAGGGGGCGAGGGTGGGGGACTTAATGGCCCAGTCCGGAGTGACACCCATTCCCCTGGCCAGGGCTCAGTCACTCAGCCATACCTCATGCAAGGGGGTCTGGGAGGTGTGGTCTGGGACTGTGCGGGGGCAGGGGAGGTGGGGGGCAGCTTAGTGAACAGTTTAGGGAAATTGCATCTTCTTTGATACACCTACCCGCCCGCCTACACTCATCCTATTTCCCAAAGTGGAATCATGTCTGTAAAATCCCTCTGGCTGCTGGTGGACAAAGGCTTGTGGGGAGAGTCTGGAAGCACAGTTTTGGGCAGGGGGCTCTGGGCAGACTCCTGAAGCCATCCCCCGGGTGGGCTGTGAGTCTGGTGAGACAGAGACCCTAGGAGGGCCCAGGACCCTGGCCAGACACCATCACTTGGCTTCTCTTCGGGGTGTGTCTGGACAGAGCGCCGACTGGGAAGGGTCTGAAAGGTGCAGGGGGTGCGGGGAACACACTGTTGCCTTTCGCTCTGGAGGTGTGTGAGGCTTGTGGGTGCCCAAGGGTGCTTCATGGATGGGTGACATGGTGGCATGGTTTAATGTCCCCCCAGCATCTGGGGTCCCTGCCTCAGCCAGCCTGGCTCCTGTCCAGGTGCTGGCAGCTGCAGCCCTCGGGGCTGCATCAGGTGACACGGGCCCCTGGGCATCCGGACGGCAGTCTGGGCGATCCACAGGGCCTGCGTGCTGCTGTTAGAAGCTGTCAAGTGTGGCCGAGTGACTTGTCACCCCACACTGCCGCCATCGTCTGCATGGACCTTGCCAGGGGTGGCAACAGCAGACTGGAATTTTCCCCCAGGAAGATTCGGATGCATCATTCTTTTTTCTCAACCTCATGAGATGAGGAGACCACCACACCCCGGCTGCCATGGCCTCGGGACCTTGGCCAGCACAGGGACCCTTGTGCATCCTCCCTGGGTGACTCCATCACTTGGTTGTCTGTCCTGCTCATGGGGCCCTGGCAGCTCCAGCCCAGTGGCTCTCGACATTGGAGATGCCTACAGAGTTCGTTAAGGGCGGGCTCCTGTCTAAGGCTCCACCCTCCTGGCTTCAGAAGCGAGGTCTGTGCCCCTCATGCTACCCCCGCCCAGCTTCCACGCCTGACTCCATCTCAACCGCAGGGCATGGATCTCTGTCCCCAGATAATTCTGTCACCCTCTTGTGAACATGCTCCAGTTCCGTTTCTCCCCAGTCCCTGGTCAAGAGGCTTCTGTGTGAATAGCCCAGGTCCCAGCGGGACGACCCACACTCCTTCTAGCTACAGAGCTGTGTCTGTTAACGTAGCCTCGGGTTGCAGCCTTGTGTATGGTGGCCAAGTCCCGCACTGCATCGCACTGGCCTCACTGCCCTGTGGCGCCCAAAGCCTTTTGCGCATGGCTGCCCCTAAACTGCTTTATCTCCCTCATCTGCATCCCAGTCACGTCAGTATCCCTGGGACCAGCCTGGGCACTGGAATAGAGCAGGTGTTCCGGAACGATTTCAGGAGTCTGCTCTGCAAGAAGACCATGTGTAAGCGTCACGGGTTGGAGTGTGATCAGGGTTGTCTGAGATGCAGAGCAGGAGGCACCCAGGCAGGGAGCCGGGGCCGGGAGTGAGGCTGGGCGCAGACGGCTTTCAGAAGAGCAGCTCAGGGCTGTGTGGCTCAGGACACAAACCGCAACCTCTCTGGGCCTCCTCTTCCTCAACTGCACACTGAGGTGCTCGTACTTCACTGGAGCCATCACGAGGGTCCATCCCTGGGGTATTCGGAGAGGGCGTGATTATTTTAGGTGCTGATTAAATGGCAGCGGAGCTTTCTAAGTGATTCTGCGGCACTGATCTCAGAGGTCACCGTAGGTAGGCGGCACCTGAGTTAAGTCTCTGGATAGGTTTGCAGGAGCGGGGTCTGGGTGGGAGGGACGGCCTGGGCAGGAAAGAGAAGGCAGGAGTGTTTTGGGCCGTCCTGAGTCCAGAGGGCAGTGTGAATGGAGGCACAGGTAGGGGCCGGCTGGACAGGTGCGCGGGCTTGAGCCGGACGGGAAGTTGGTCTGCCTGGGGCTGAGGGGGCCCCAGGGTGCTTCAGAGGGAGGGCCTGTTGTCACGTTCCTGGAGAGAGGCCTGGGGACACATGCGCCGGGCTCTGAGCCGGGAGGAGGGCCATGAGGGCTGAACGCTTGAACAAGGCTCCCCGGCCCCTCGGATCTCCTGAGCCTGTGCAGGAGACGTCAGCCCATTAAAAGAAGACACGCTGACGCTTTACCCCGTTAGCCCCACGGCGTCACCCCGAGCCCTCGGCTGAGCTCGGTGCTGGTGAACATTTCGAGTGTGAACGTCCACGGCGTGAGCGTGGTGAGTGGAGACGGCAGGTGACCACGGCGGAGGGGACAAGAGCTGGCGTTTCAGACGGGCGGTCAGGGATTCCCCCCCAGGAGGAGCCATTTGAGCTGGCCCTCGATGAGGGAGGCGGCCAGCCCTGGAGGGGCCAAAGGGGAGAGAGTTCCAGGCCAAGGAACAGCGGAGACAAAGGCCGGGGACCTGGGGGCGTGTTTCTGTAGCTCTAGGTTGGGGTCCTGCAGGGTCAGAGGCAGCTCGGAGGAGACCTTCTTCAGATCCGTGGGGCCCACTTCAGATTCCAGAGCGCAGTTCCATGCCTTCTCCCTCGTGAGTACGGAGCTTCTGTGCTCCCCCGTGATTACCTTTTCAGGTAAACCCCGGACGCTGCCAGGGCTCCATTCATGAATTCATATGAAAAGCCTCGGACCCGGGGCTGCCACCCGGGCCCTCATTTGTTCTAAATGGCACTTGTAAGGATCGGACCGGGCCGGGCATCCTGGCCACGTCACCGTCGCCTTCCTTCTAGGGAAGGGGCAGCAGTGCTCCTAGGAGAGGCTCGCTGGGCTCCCTCCCCCACCGTCATGCAGCGCGCAGACCGGGCGCCTACAGGAGGCCCGAGCGGCTCTCGTCCCCTTGCATGCGCGTGGGTGCTGGGAGGAGGCCGTTGCCCGGGCAGGCATGTGCGGACGAGGCAGGCCCTTGGTGCTGCTGGCCAGGTCAGCAATGAGACTCCTTCCTCTGGGTCTAGAAACAAGTCTTGCTTTGCAGAATGACCCTCGATGGGCGGCCTTTACACAAGCTTTGCTGCAGGCCAAGGTCCAAGCTGTCTCGGCCCTGTCCCCCGCCCACGGGTTTCCAGGCCTTGAGACTGAAGGTGCAGGAGCCCGAGCTCTGGTGGAAGACCTGGGCGTCTGAGTCTGCTTGGATTTTCACTAGCTCCTGGACCCTGACGGCTGAGGTTCCACTTCCTTGCCTACAGAGCAGGGAGGAGCGTCCCCACCCTGGGCTGCTGGGACACCAGCAGGTAGCCCAGGGCACACAAGGATGCCCCTGCTGCCACTGCTGTTCCCGGTGCCCCCTGGGCTGGCTGCTGGCGGCAGAGGGGCCTCGGACGCATGTCCAGAGAGCCCTCAACCTACAGAGGATGGACAGGCCCGGGATGTGCTGGGACAGAGGGAAGGGCCGGTGGCTGGCTGCACAGAGGGACCTCCTTCACCTGCTGGTTGGGGAAGATTCAGGGAAGGGGTTGGGAGGGGCTGTGGCCAAATGGTCATTCACTGGGTGGGGAAGGGTCAAGGAGAGGGGGCCGAGCTAGGTGGGCTCCCCGCCTTAGGGAGATGAGGGGGCGTGGAGCCCCCAGAGAGCCCACACTGGGTTGGGGGGCAGGCACGGGGGAGCAGGTGGCAAGGATGTGCCCAGGTCTCGAAGAGCCTTGCACGTCGGTGCCAAACCCAAGTGCTCGGTCGCTACCCTGCAGGAGGGGCCCGTGAGGGGAGTGAAGGGTGGACAGAGACCCTCCGCCCATCCCTCAGCCCCTCCCCACGTGCGCACGTGTCTCGGAAGGAGCCGGGAGCTGTGCGGAGAGGCAGAGAGGGTGTCGGGGCACGTGTCCCGCCGACCCCATTAGGAAAGGGCTTCCTGAGACGGGGCGGGTGGCAATTCGTCATGTTTGTAGTTAACATCCCGCTGGGGGGCTCCCGCCCTCTGGAACCGGTTCGATTGGGGTGCGGGACAGGATTAACTTCATCGTCAAAACGGCATCAGCTCAGACTGTGGAGGAAAGCACGACTTGCGTGGGGTGAAAGGGTTAATAAGAAAAAACCTCTTCCTCCTCGAGACCGTCATTGTCCATTAGGTACCTTGTTTCATTGATTTCTTTCACAAAAATTGTATGAGCCCCTGGCGCGTGTGGTTTTGGACGCTGGACGCGGAGGAATTTGCTGAACTAACACCGTTAGGCTCGCGACGTCAACCAACCTTTGTTCTGGACGTGGGTTCTTAATTTTTTGGTATTAAAGTATCTGAAGGAGGAATGTTATTAGGAATGCCAAAGCTAATGAGTAAACATGAAAACTGTTTCTAGGACAAATATCCCATCAATAAAACATCCGCAGATATGTGTTTGCTGAATGGAGTGTGAGGGACTGGGTCAGCAGCCCCAGGGGAGAGGGGGGAAGGTCTGCTACATGCTGGGCGTACCCAGGTGCAAGGGACAGGGTGTGTCCCCCCGGAGCCCAGAGGCCAGTGGGGTGACTTAGATACCTAAAGCGACAACAATGTCCAACAAGGGGATGGATGTGTCAGGAGGCACGTGGGTGTGTCAGGAGGCACGTGTGGGGAAGAGTCTGTCTTGACCGGGGCCGGCTTCAGAGATGGGGGTCAACCCGTGGGCTCAGGTCGGGCTGGAGGGTGGCTGCTCTGAGCAGAGGCAGCAGCAGGTGCAAAGGTTCAGAGGCGGGATGCCTGGAACCTTCTAGTAGGTGGGTAGGCGGAAGTCTAGGGGTCATATTATAGGGATCCTGGTGGGATGAGGCTGGAACAAGGGATCGGTTCACAAAGGGCCCTGAATGCACACGTACGTGTGTGCCAGCGCGCACACACACACACACACACACACACACACCCAGCTTCAGGCTTGGACCGCGGTGCTGCGGTTACGACGGGCCTGCTCCCGGCTTTCGGAAAACAGTGCAGTGACTGACTCTCCTCCGCTGCTCAGGGAGGTCAGGCAGGGGCTCAGCACCTGGAAACACTGATCAGGAGTAGAGACTGTGTCCCTGGCCCTGAGCGCCGCTGCCGTTTTCACGTTCTTGTCCCTCACACAGGGCTACGACAAACGACCCTGGCCTCCGTGGCTGGGATCAGGGGCTCTGCGGCTGCCCGGGGGAGCGAACGAGGCACTGCAGAAGGGCACCGTGCCAGCGCCCAGTGGGGAGCAGGCAGGGGCTGAGGGCAGGCTCTGGTGAGTGTCCAGTGGGTTCTCTTTCCTGAGAGGCTCCGCAGGTGGCGTGTCAGCCAGGACTCTCCAGAGAAACAAAAGCAAGAGGGGATGGACGGGCAGGTGGACAGGTAGATGGATGGATGGACGGATGGATAGATAGACGATAGAAAGATAGACAGATAGCTACACCCATAGGCAAAGCTAGGTTCATAGATTTATTTTAAGGACTTGGTCCCTGTAATTGGGGATTGGTGAGTCAGAAAGCTGTAGGGCAGGTCTGCAGGCTGGACACTCAGGCAGGAGTGTATGGTGCCGTCCTGAGGCAGCATTTCTTTTTTGGGAAACTTGCTCTTAAGGCCTTGAGCAGAGTGGATAAGGGGCCTCCACAGGATAAAGGATAATCTCCTCACTGACCATAGATGTGAACCACGTTGACACAATACTGAAACAGGAGGCCAAGGACCCTGGTCGGTAACAGTACCTTCACAGCAATGCCTGGACACATGTTTGATAGAATCACTGGGGCTGTGCCCTGGTGCAGTTGACAATGAACCGTCACCGGTGGCCTGCCACTTTCCCTGACAACAAGCAGTGGGGACATGGGCCTGGGGAAAAGCAAAGTGGAAAATGCCCCGGAGAAGCCAGGATGCTGGCCCGCGGCACACAGGTCCCCGGGCTGGCCCCTCCTCCCACCCCCGGCCCCTCCCTGCAGAGCTCCATCCAGCACCCACTCCGAGCTTTCACTGCACTGCCCTTGTCCCCGTGACCCTGGTCGCGGCTTCACATCCTATTCCCGGGCGTTGGCCTATTGTCCGCTTCCCTTAATGGAAGGGCAGGTTTTCCTCAAGTAGCCAGCTCAGAAAACCTGTCTTAGGGCTGAGTCAGAGAGACGCATACCTGCCTGGCTCTCCTGGCATCTAGAAGAATGCCCTAAGATGCTGTGATCTCACCCGTCTCCTTCTAGCCACGCCACGACCCCAGGGCCCAGCTGGGGACATAGCTGGGGTGCCAACACCCCCGACCCGAGGCCTTCCGGCCATCAGTGACCACCAGGGACTGGAAACAGCCCTCAGGGTCCCCTCTGGGCCCTGGGGAGGGGCTCAGCCGGCTGGGTCAGAGGCAAGACTGGTGTTCGGGAGTGAGTCTGTATGAGACATAGTCTTTGTATGAGTCTCTGGTGGGCGTCCGTCAGAGCAAAGGCCACTGAGCGATCCTGGTGGCCATGGGGGAGTTTGTAGGGGAGCTGGGTGGTGAACCCTACGGCCGCACAGGCTGAGGGAGGCCCAGGGCTCCCAACAGGGAGAGCAGAGCATCTAAGCATGAAGATCCCTGGTCCGTGCTGGGTGAGGGCTCAGTCCAGTGTGGTTCTGGACCCCAGGGAAGATGAGGCTAGGCGGCACCGCTGCCTCCCCTGGGTGACGGTGGCGTGACTGGGGATGGCCGAGTGGAGAGCGCTTTGGATCCGGGATGCCGGAGATGCCCCAGTACGCTTCCTCACGGAGTCCCCCCACCCCCGGCAGAGGGTGTAGCCACCACCCTTCCCAGAGTGGCACTGGGTGCAGAGATTCAGTGCCAACTGTGGAAGAGACCGGCCTGCAGCCGTGTACGTGACCTCGAGCCCTGGGACCCACATCCCTGCCCTTAGGCCCCCAGTCCGAGCCCCCAGGGCCCTCTAGCCCTCAGGTGGATGGGTACAGGGGCACAGTGAAGGGACAGCATGCTAAGCACTCTGCCTGCGAGAGGCTCCGGGCCTTGGCGGCAGGTCCGCCTGTCCTGTGAGCCCTGATGAATGTGGAGGCGTGAACGTCTGCTCAGTGAGGCAGTTTGAGAAGAGCCCCGGTGCATAGTAGGTGTGCAGTAACATGTGAGTAACAAGCAGAAAGAAATGGTTAGACTCAGTGATGGCCAAGGAAACTGCATCGAGGGCTTCCTCCTGGGTGCTCTGACCAGCCCAGGAGACCTTCCCCCGGCCCTGCGTCACCTGCCCCACCTCCTTGAGGTCTGTGTTGAAATGTCCTTCTGGGTGAGGCCTTCCACGCCCCCTTCTTTAAAACAGCATCCCCGGCCCAGCTGCTACCATCCTTGCCCATCACTCGTCACCCATCCCTTCCCCTCCTCCGCACCGGCCACCTCTGGACTCTGTGATCTAGCTGTTCATTGCATGTCTCCTGTCCTTCCCAGGAGGCAGGGGCTGGGTCTGTCCTGTTCTCTCCCTGGTGTGAGGACCAAACACTTGGCAAGTCCCCAACACACGTGTCAGGGCCTCTCCCTGCGGGGCGGCAGGTCCACTCTGGTCACCGCTGCACCCCCAGCGCGTGCGCCACAGGGCTTCCCGGCTGTGGGTGCCTGACGACCCTTCGGTCAGTGGCCAGGACGTGGAGGAAGTGGTCTGGCGGTCCCCACTGCCTGTGACCGGTACGGAAGAGACAGAGGGGGCAGGGGCACATGCCAGGTGTGTTTTAGGTGCTCAGCCCAGGTGAGGTCCTGCCCCCCTCCCCGCAGCTGCTGCACAAAACAGAGGCAGCCTGCCCCAGCGGACCCAGAGCCACCCGGCAGGGACCCAGAGCTCTGAGGCCGGGGCCAGCCATGGGGACGGATCGGCCACACTGCCCCGAGGCCACGTGTCGGCCGATGGTGGCCCTGCTGGGGCCCCGGCTTCCCTGTCTGTCGGGGGCTGCTCAGTTAAAGCAGGACTGCATGTGACCAACACAGAGCAGAGTGGCCCTCGGAGGTGTGCGCTTACGGCCGCTGTTGTGATCTCCTGGTGGCCCGGCCGCAGGGAAGATGCTGAGCGCCCCGCCCTCCACCTGCCGCTGTTGTGATCTCCTGGTGGCCCAGCCGCAGGGAAGATGCTGAGCGCCCCGCCCTCCACCTGACCCCGGCTCGGAAGAAAGACCCGTTCACGGGGCCCATCTCGCCAAGGCCCAGCTGTGAGCTGGGGCGTGAGCTCCCTGGAGCTATGTCTGCAGGGAAGAGCACGGAGCCCAGGGCGTCTGCAACCTTGAAAAGAGTCTACACCCGCCGTGGTGATTCCATTCATTTTATTCAGCACACAGGGGTCTTCACTGCACCTAGACCTCATCCTACCGTCCCCTCCCCTGGGGACATCACAGCACACAGGGGAGCAAGGGCACAGAATGTGCGCCAGGCGGGTGGGCTGTGTGGTTGGGGAGGGACAACTCCAGGCGTGGGGATTCTGTGAGGCTGCGGTCCTGGAGGCCCGAGCGGCAGGGGGGACCTGGCGAGATTAGAGATGCAGAGTTGGGGCCGGCATCCCCAGCCTGAAGGTTTGGGGAGGTTGGGGGACCTGAGGGCGGTCCTGAATGTGAGTTACCGTTGCCATGGCCGGCCTGGTCAGGACCCACCCCTGAGCCCACTGGGGACGCTGAGATGCTGGGTTTCAACATGTGAAAGTTAACTTCAGGCCACGGTTCAGGTGTTTCTCTGGAACCTTAAGGGAAGGGCCTTCCGAGCCCCTGCGGTGGGGAAAGTGCTGTCGGGATACTTGGGTCTTTGTGGGAAAATAGAGTGGGTGCCCCGGGTGGACGGAGCCCAGGCCCGTGTTAGAGACCGTCCGAAGGGAGAAGGGTGTGCACAGTGAAGACGGGAGAGTGTCACCAGCCATGTCACCCGGCCGTGCCCGGGAGTCTTGCTGGGTTCCTCCTCTCTCTCCTCCATCAGCTTCTGTTCAGACCTCCTTCCCTGCTAAGAACGCACTTTGCTTGTTACACTAGGGTGAATAGTTTCCCTCCAAATTCCTGCCCACCCAGAGCCTCCAAACGTGACTGTATTTGGAAATGGGGTCCTTGCAGAAGTAACTTAGATGAGACCCCACTGGAGCGGGGTGGGCCCTGAGCCCAGTGACTGGGGTCCTGATAAGAAGGGGAGGGGCACACAGAGGAGACCCAGAGGCTGAGGCCAGGGGACAACGGAAGCAGGTTGGACGGGCGCGTCTACAAGCCAAGGACCGCCAGCATCTGGGAGAGGCAGGAAGGCCCCTCCCCTGGAGCCTCCGGAGGAGGGAGTGTGGCCCTGGGGACACCTGGATAGACTTGCGCCCCAGGCTGTGAGGGGATAGATGTGTGTCGTTGGAAGCCCCAGCTTGTGGCCCTTGCCTGCACCAGCCTGGCCTGTTGCAGAGGCCGAGCTGTCACGGGCACTCTCTCCTGGGTCGGCGCCTCTACCAGGAACCCAGTTTCTTCCCGGCATGTGGCCGTTACTGAACTAGATTGTGCCGAACCCCTGACCCCGATGCGAGGGGCAGGCGGTGAGGCCAGCCCGACCTACTCTTCCTCAGTGACATGCACTCCCAACGCCACCCCCCAACCCCGTCCTGTTAGAAAGACTTGCTGGAGGTCCTCCATCGAGCATTCGCCCAAGTGGGATCGCAGAGTGTTCGGTGGTGTGTGCTGGGAGGGGGCTGCCCTGTTCCCGGGGTCCGAGGCCGGTGGCCTGGGCTGGTCACACCACGTGGGTAGGTGAGTATCGGTACCATCCCGCCCGGCAGGCCGAGTCGGCCCTCCATCTTTGTCAGGGGAGGGGCAGCTTGGTTAGAACCTGTTGTTTGATATCCTTGGACGCCGGGTCCGATTCGCTCCGTGTTGGATAGAAGACGCTGCCCCACCTTTGCCGTGTCATAGAGTCAGAGATGGCCTTGCCAGGGGCTTACTGGAGCGGGGAGGATGGTGAAACCATGAGATCGGGGGTGAAGCACGTGCTGGGGGGAGGTGGGCAGGGAGGTAACCCGCAAACCACATGCTCTGCCCCGGCCCCTGCCCTTCCTGGGAAAGGCGTGCTGGACCCAGGACTCGGGCTTTGGACCTTGTCTTCTCTTCCTGCCCTGAATTGTGGAGGCTGATGTAGTGATCACCTCAGCTAATTCAAAGCCAGCCCTGGGGTAACAAAACTCAAAGTTACCTGCTGGGCAGGAGCCCACAGAGTAATTTAATCCAGTTCAAACAGCACTTTTGGAGTGCCTGTGACATTCCAGGGCTCGCTAGGCCTGGGGAATCCCAACACGGACAAGAGACTTGTCCTCGGTCCTCCAGGAGCTCACAGTCTAGTGAGGGGATGACACACATGCCAAGAAGTCTTATGCACTGTCACCATGCTTTAGAGTGAGACGTCGTAGAAAAGATGAAAGAACAATCAGTATTGGCCGGGATTGTGTGCCGGGGAGCTTCAGAGAGAACCACAAAAAGGAGGTGACACTTGAGAAGGGTTTGGGGGGATGTGTAGGAGTTTTCCAGGCCAACCTGGAGGACATCATCTTTGGAAACAGAAAACAAAACATGCAGGGGCAGGGAGGCTGGAAAATGCTGGGCCAGTGGTTGGTGTGCTGTTTGGGCGTGGTGGTGGCTGAAGGAGGTGAGGCCTGAATGTCAGCTTGGGGTCACGTGAAGAGAGGCCTGCATTCCAGCGGAGGGAGTTGGAGTTGATCCCAAGGTGGTGAGGAAGTGCGCAAGTTGGAGAGTGACACACGGTCAGGTGGGCAGCCCCAGCGTGGAGGGGTGAGGGCATGCGGGCATCTGGATCCCAGCTCTGACCCGGGTGGGAAGCTCCGAGGTCTGGGCCAGCACTGAACCCTGCGCAGAGCAGGCCAGGGTGTGAGAGCTGGTCTGGGTTTGCTGATGCCTGTCCCTGGGATTGAGGGAGGAGGAGCCTAGCCAGGCAGTCACAGGGGCGCATGGGAGGGACCACATAATGACAGGCTGATCACAACTTGGACTTGTCCCTTAGCAGGTATGAAATCAGGTACCTCTGAAGATGGACACATAGGACACTGGGCACCGGGGTGGGAAAGGAGGCAAACACGCCACCCACCCCGAGGCCACGGCCAAAGCCAGGATGCGCCTCTGGGCCCGCCCCCTGCCCTCTCTGTCGCTCTCCTGATGTACAATCCTGCAGCGTCTGGGAGCGGAGAGAGCTGAGGCTGAACCATGGAGCCACGCTTCGGGTCCTAGTCAGGGCTCTGCGGGCTGCAAAACAAACTGACTCTAGTAGGAAGCCAGACGCGCTCCTGAACCCATGGGCAGACAGCCCTGGGGGGCGAGCACCGTGGCATGCGGGCGGGGGCTTGGAGAGTGGGGTGGGACCTGTCCGCTGTCTCTCCCTCCTCAAACGGCTGCTTCTCCCTCTTCCCGTTGGGGGACTAACTCTTCCCCCGCTGGCCCCCGCATCTGGGCGCTCTTGGCCTGCTCCGCAGATGCCCCGTCCAACACGGCAGCCTTGGACCAAGTGTCCATGTCATGGAGCAGCTCAGGGACTCGCTCGGCCAGCTTCTCCAGACCTAGTTCCAGGTGGCAGGAAAGAGACTATGACACACTCACCGAGGGCCAGTGTCCAGGCCTGGCACAGCCAGCTGTGGCCAGATGGGCAGGGTCCTGTAGCGTGTGCTCACTCGGCTAGAGCCCTCCTTGGTGGAGTGGGGGGGGCATTCCCATCGAGGGGAAAGGACTGGAGAATATCGCGTGCATCTCCGCTGGACTTAGGCATGGACCTGGAGAGCTCCAAGCCTCAGTTTCTTGTCTGTGAAGACAGGGATGGGTATTTAGAACTCCCTCTTGGGGGGCTGATGGAGGAAAATGAGATACTCTGTTAAAGCATCAACACGGTGAAAAGCACTTGGAATCCCCTGCATGTCATGTCGGTTTTCTGTCACAGTCCTCCCAACAGTGTACCGTCCCAGCAGGAGATATTGGGCTGGCCACAAAGTTCGTAAGACCCGAAAGAACTTTTTTGGCCAACCCAATACAAGCACGGGGTACTCAGGTAGCCCACCTTTGCCCCCTACCAGTTTGCCGTATGGCCTCAGGGCTTTCAGTGCTTCTTGTCGTTGTACCAGCTGCCCTGCGAGCCTCATGGCTTTGCTAGAAAGGGCCAGTGAACCAAAGCTCAATAGTCCCAGGCTCACAGTAAGCCCCTGATGTGTGTGTGCGCGTGTGTATTTTTTTAATAAATGAGTGAATGAAAGGTAAGGCATTTTTGTACTATTTTCCACTCAGATAAATAGGAAAATAACTTTGAGGTCAAGTCTAAGCAGAACTTTTTCCACCTGGATTCTTAGAATTTGGGGACTTTGAGATAATCTAATACAAATCTTTCATCTGTCAGAGGTGCGGCTTACAGGGAAGAGAGAGGGGAAACCCACGTTTATTGAGCACTTACTACGTGCCAGGTCCCAGGCCAACCACCTCCCGAACATATTCTCTTGTAAGGGGCTGACATCACCCCTTGTCAGCCCCTTAAAAAGGGGGGTATCACTGGGTCTGCATACCTGGGAAACTGAAACCAAAAAGGTTGAAACCCCGCTGACTTAGAAAGTAGCAATTCTGGAAGTCAGAAAGCCGGGCTGTTCTATATCTACAAATGTTATTTCCCAGCTTTTTTTTTTTTTCAAGCACTCAGCCGCTTTACCTTTCTTTGCTTTGCCGGCGTTTCCTAGAAAATATCGCACAGTAAAAATCAACATGTGATGAGAGGCATCTTAGAGATATCCAGCCCCAAAGCCCCCATCATCTCCTCACGGGAACTCACCTGCCGCCTGCTGCCTCCAAGTGTGTTTTCCAAGGTGACTGATTTAGGTGCGCTGAGAATTACATCTCTATCTTCCCTGTGAAAGGCCACTGCCCCTGTCATCCGGCTCACACACTCCCATATTTCTCAAGTCAGGAACCAAAGTGACCTGTACCGTATCAAGTTTATCTTCTTCATATTTCATGGATTCTCTTTCTGATGGAGCCAGGACGGAGTGGCTGGCTGGGGATTACGGTAGCATTGCCGCGAGGAGGAATACTATCGCGGCGAAGCCTGCTTTAGTGAGATTTGTGGCACAAACAGGGGTGCGGGCCCCAAAAGGGTCTAAAAGGCTTTGGCCAGAAAGCGCTGATGGTGATGTGGAAAAAACAGGGTTTCAGTCCACGGCTCGCTTACACCCCCGCGGGGGTTTTCCTCTTTTTTCCGCTCTGATCTTACTTAAAAGGAAAAAACAAAATGATGCTATCTTTAAACGAGAGGATGCTGAGCTGGAAGGGACGTTATAGATTAAATGTCACGTCCTGAGAACCGCCTTCACTGCACCCGACCCCATCCCTCTGGCCAGTCCCCTCTTCCTTTCTCGTGCGTGCGTGTGTGTGTGTGTGTGTGTGTGTGTGTGTGTGTGCACGCACGCGCGCATTGCCTGCCACCCCTGCTGCAAGGGGGGCCCCTCCCCAAGTGTGGAGCCTGGCTGGCTGGTTCCTGCAGGGGCTGGAGGTGGATGCTCAAGGGGCGTTTTTGTCTTGTTTTGTTTCGTTTTTTAACATAAGAGCCCTGAGACTGCTAGCTTTTTTGTTTGTTTTAAGGTTTCTTTTGATGTGGACCATTTTTAAAGTCTTTATTGAATTTGTTCCAGTGTTGCTTCTGTTTTGTGTTTTGGCCGCGAGGCATCTTAACTCCCCGACCAGGGATCGAACCCACATCCCCTTCATTGGAAGGCGAAGTCTTAACCACTGGACTGCGGACTGCCAGGCAAGTCCCTCAGGGGACATTTGCTGAATGAATGAGTGAGCGAGAGCGATGCAGGGCTCTGGCCCCAGGCAGGACCTCCCTGGGGGCACAGGCTCCCGAGGGTCCTGCCAGAAACCCGCATACCCTCATTCCCTTTCCGGGGGTCCTCACAGCCCTCCTGAGCCTACCTGCAGTCCTGATCTCCAGGTGAGACCTGTTTGCCCCTTTTATTGCCGTGGACAGCCAGGTCCCACTGTTGCATGTTCCAGGTTACGGGGAACACGGCTGCTTTGGGCAGGACGGGCTCTGGGCAGAGCACCAGGGTCATCCCAGCCCGGAGCCTTGGGGGCTGCCCCCCTGACTTCCCCATCACCCGGGGCTCCAGCCTGGCCCTGCAGAGACCCCTTCATCCACAGCAGGCTGGTTCTGCGGACCTCTTCACCACACAGCCTCCTGTCAGCCTCCTGAGCCCGACGGGAAGCCAGCCGCCTCCTGCGTCTCTTCCATTAAACGTCCCAGCACTCTCTTTACTTTTCCTCACCATGGAAAACACGAGAGGGGAGACAGGGGTCATGGGGTCGGCTGGCCTCCGGGTCCTACTCATCAGGCCTTGGTGTGGACACAGCAGTGGAGGTGGGGAGCTGGGGCTCCAGGGCTGGCTTCTCCGGGGAGGACGGTTGCCATGGGGACGGCTTGTGAGGTGGAGGGAGAGGAGGGAGGCGCCGCTGGGAGGGAGCCTGCCCTGGACTCAGGGGAGCTGGCTTGGGTAAGGCCCGGAGGTGGAGGACGAGATGCTGGCTTGAGAGCCTGGGAACTGGAAGAGACAGGAGTGAGGCTCGGAGCTGGGCGTCAGGCGGCTCCGGACCTGGACTGGGGTGTGGCCGCTCGCCCCCGGGAGTTCCTTAAACCCAGCCAGCACCCACAGCCCCGTCACCATTGCCTGCATCACGGTCACCATGCTGGCCGCTGTCCGATAGCTCGTGCCGGGTACCAGGCACCGCGAGGCCCATCGAGGTCACCGTCATCACCGCCTTGGATCCCCACTCGCGGGAAGAAACACCTCTTTCCTGTTCCATTGAATCGCTTGGAGCTCTGCGTGCCCGTAACAGCAGGGTCTCCAGCATCCTTGAGGCTTTTTCCGAATGTTCTCCTCAGCGGTTGAAAACGAGCCGTGTCCCGGCTGAGGGACCCTCAACAGGCTGCCCTGAGTCCACGCAGGCCTGCAGGGCGGCTGGGGGCAGAGGGTCTTCCAGACCCAGCTCCTCCTCCGGGCCCCCCGGGCCCCAGGCAGGGTCACCAGAATGGAGCCCCTTTTCTCACGAGGGGGTCCCATTTGGGGCACCTGGGGCTGAGCCATCCCCTCCTGTCCCAGCTGAGACCCCCACCCCGATAACTTTGAGCCTGGGTCAGTGTCCTGGGTCTGCTGTAACAAGTTACCACAAACTGGGGCCTTAAATGAACAGACTTCTCTCTAGGTCTGGAGGCCAGACCTCTAAAATCGAGGTGTCAGCAGGGCCGTGCTTCCTCCGAAGGCTCTAGTGGAGGATCCTTCCTTACTTCTTCCGCTTCTGGTGGCCCCAGGCATTCCTTGGCTTGTGGCCACACCACTCTAGTCTCTGCCTCCATCTTCACAGGCCTCCTCCTTGTGCGTCTGTGTGTCCTGTTTTCTGCCTCTTTGTGAGAACACTTGTCACTGGGTTTAAGACCCACTCAGATAATCCAGGATGATCTTGTCGTGAGATGCTTAACTTGCTTATACCTGCAAAGACCTTTTTTCCCAAATAAGGTCACATGAACAGTGCTGGGGGTTAGGATACAGACGTATCTTTTGGAGGTCACTATTCAACCCCCTACAAATCCCGAAGGGAAGAGGCTGAGGTTACAACCCCTCCCTGTCCAGGATGCTCCCTGGCCCCAGTGTTACCCCTCTTCTGTCTCCCCAAGGGCCTGCTCAGAGGGCTAGAAGCCCCATTGCCCTCCCCTCCCAGGTGGGGTTGGATGGCTCACCCTCCACGTGTGTGCACGAGAGGCCTCGGTGTGACCCTTCCCCGAACAAAGGAGCCCGTGACATCAGAAGGACCTTCACTTGTGTGTCCAGCTGCCCCATTTGTCAGGGGAAGGGATGGAAGCTAGAGGGGCTGTGACGTGCCCAGGATCCCCATGGGGAGAGGCAGAGCATGGTCTTGAACCTGAGACCCTCGCCTCTTGTCCAGGCTGCCCGAAAATCACCGCCAGCATTGACACTTGGGTGGTGGCTTGTTGGCCATGATCTAAATCGTGTGGGAAAATTTGAAAATGGAGCTGTTAAAATTCTCTCTCTCCGGGCTTCCCTCGTGGCGCAGTGGTTGGGGGTCCGCCTGCCGATGCAGGGGGCGTGGGTTCGTGCCCCGGTCTGGGAGGATCCCACGTGCCGTGGAGCGGCTGGGCTGGTGAGCCATGGCCGCTGAGCCTGCGCGTCCGGAGCCTGTGCTCCGCAGCGGGAGAGGCCACAACAGTGAGAGGCCCGCGTACCGCAAAAAAAAAAAAAAAAAAAAAAAAAAAAAAAAATTCTCTCTCTCCCGCCTGTGTTGGAGAGACCAAGCAGCATTCCGCTGGCCTCTGCCCTTCCTGCCGTCTGGGGATTAGAGCCTGCAGGGAGACCGCGTATTAATATCCGCTTCCAGGAGACTCAGTGTGATGGTCCGGCCCCATTTCAGGAGCTCAGAGCCGCCTTGGAGGGGCTCAGCTCCCCGCCCCAGCCCCATGCTGCCTGGCCACCTACCTCTGCGCTTCTCTTTCCCTCAATTAAGTCCCAGCAGCTGTGGCATCGAGCGACGCCGGCTGTGTGCTCTCCGAGTCTTAATTAGGGGTCACGCGAATGGTAGTATTTCCTAGGCTTGCCGCGATTCTATTAAAATTCCTCGTTGTAGACATCAGGCACGGCCCGATTCCACCCAGGGACAAAGGAGAAAGAATCCAGGGCAGAGAGGCTTGCTCACGGGCGAGTTCTGAGCCTTCCTCCCCAGAAGTTTAGCCTAGAGGGGGTGAGGGTTTTCGGCAGTGAAGATCATTCAGCTCGTCTGGTGCCTGGACTTTGTGCCGGGAGAGATGCTGAAATGAAGGCAGTCTCAGCGACCGCGTGGTGATCAGTTAGTGACTTCTGCCGTAGACTCAGGAAGAGGGCTATGGGGTTCGTGCGCCATCTATTTACCTTTGTGGCCAAGTCCTTCGGGTTTGGCCCCCTGGTTTACTGTCACCAAGGGAGTGTTTCCAGCCCCGCCAGAGCTCTCCAAGACCCACAGTGGTGGCCACAGCTGTGCAGTCTTCGGGAGGGTCCCACAGCTAGGGTCCAGAGTGGGTCGTGGGGCTCTGATTGGGGCCCCGTGGGTCAGCTTCAGTCTCAGAGTTTGGGAAATCAGGTTGGAAAGAAGGGGCAGTTGTCCCCACGTGCCCTGTTCCCCCCCCGCCATGTGATATAGACGCCCTCACCTATGCAGGCCCCCAGACCCACTCTGGTGTAGACCCGGCCTCCTGCAGCCCGTCTGCCCGATTTCCCCGGTGTCCCCCCACCCGTTATACAGCACCTCCCAGACCTCCCTGCCTCGGGCTCCACAGCCCCTGAGACTCACAGGACACGGGTGGCCCCTCGTTTACAGGCTCAGCGAAGGCGTTCCCAAACTTAGCTTTGGCTGTTCATTGCTCAGGGATCCAATACCGAGAGACAAATGTTGGGTGAAAGGAAAGATCGCTTTATTGAGGAAGCCGGCAGTCCTGGCAAGAAAGTGGACTCACGTCCCAAAGAACCAACTCCCCATTGCTGACAAGGCCAAGAGCTTTTAAAGGGGAGTTTCAGGGGTGCACACGCGGAGGAGGGCATCTACATGCAGAAACAGCACAGTCAGCTCTGACAGTCATCTTGAAATTTGCTGGTGGTGGTCTGATCAGTATCGTCTCGATTGTTTTAAGTACAGTTAATCTTTAGTTCCTGGGTCGGTTTGTTCCCGTTTTCTTGAGGCCAGTTCTCGGCATTGTGCCTGCTTCTGTCATGGCTACAGTCTGGTCAGCGTGTAGTTAACTTCTTCCACCTGATGGGGGTTTTAATATCTACCAGACAGCTCATAGGACATGGCTCAGAATATTATCTAGAGCCCTTGAGGAGGAACTAAAGGTCCTTGTTTTATGGCTAAACTTATTATTTTTTCTTGTTCGACTATTTTCCTTTGCTTCTGCATTTTCTCACTTCTCTGATTAAATTTATTCTTTGGCTAAAGTTTCTCCATAAACAAGAGGCAGGTGGAGGACATGGTCGGGGGCAGGTCTGTCCTGGGAAGGGCCCATAGAGCCCTGCTCCTTTTACAAAGGGACCACCAGTGGCACCCACGTCACTGCCACTTCATGTCAAAGCATCACACCCTGTTTGTGGACGTGTAATCAGTCCTGACTGCTGCCCGTTCTTCTGTCTTCTGAGAACCTAGGAGATGAGAGGAGACCCTTGCACCTTAGAGCCTTGCAGAGTAGTTGCTATTCTGACACCAGTTCTGATGTGTGGGTTCTTTCCAGCACCAAACAGTTCTCAACACCAACTGGGTATCCTACAGTCTAGCTCAGTTCTGACCCTGTCTACCTGGAGAGCGCGTCAGACCCCACAGGGGGAGGGCTGAGACCCACAAGACTGCCCCCTGCTCCCCACTTCAGACACCAGCTTCTGACCGACGAGTTACAGATCAGGAGTTCCACACACCCGCTCCTTGGGTTTGAGTAATTTGCTGGAATGGCTCACAGAACTTAGAGAAATGTTTTACTTACTAGATCACCAGTTTATTATAAAGGGTAGAACTCAGGAGTGGCCAGATGGAAGAGACACACACAAGGCCTGGGGAAGGGGCCCGAGCTGCCATGCCCCCCGGGCACCACTAGCCCTGCACCTCTGCAGGTTCGCCAACTGGAAGCTCTTAGGACACTGTCCTTTTGGGGTTTTTATAGAGACTTCCTCACACAGGAATGATTGATCAAATCATTGGCCGTTGGCCGATTGATTCAACCTCCAGCCCCTCTCTGCTCCCAGGAGGGAGTAGCTTGGGTTGGGGGGACTGAAAGTTCCAACCCTCCAATCACATGTCATCTCCACTGGCTAGCAACTCCCATCCTTAGGTGACCTAGGGTCTTTCCAAAAGTCACCTCATTGACATAACAAAAAACAGAGTTACGACTCTGTCATGTGGGAAATTCCCAGGGTTTTAGGAGCCCTGTGCCAGGAATGGAGGGAGAATATATATTCCTCATTATACATCACAAGCTGACGTCAGTTCGTAAAGTTGCCGCATAGATGAGCACAGAATTCCATGGTTAAAACATGCTGGGCAGGTAGGTCCACCTCTGTCTTCCCACAGGCCCATACTTACTTTCAGGGTAAATGGTCACTGGGTCACTGGCTTCTTTCATGTAGCCATGCATTTCTCATTCATTCATTCAGTAATTATTTGAAATCATTGCAGAGGCAGGAGAGAAGGAGCCTCAAACTCCTGCAGTGCTGGAGCCGGAAGCCGTCTTTCGGGACCGTGCAGCTCCTTGATTTTCTCTCCAGTAGCCGGTCGGCAGGGGTGTGTTGCCTGGAGTCCTGCACTCAGGTTGCCTCCCTGAATTTGCCCTTCCAGACACTGCTGTTTCTTTTTTTTTCCTTTGTATTTTTATGTTTTATTTTTTTTGGTTTTTTTGTTTTGTTTTTTGTGGTACGCGGGCCTCTCACTGTTGTGGCCTCTCCCGTTGCGGAGCACAGGCTCCGGACGCGCAGGCTCAGCGGCCATGGCTCCCGGGCCCAGCCGCTCCGCGGCACGTGGGATATTCCCGGACCGGGGCACGAACCTGCGTCCCCTGCATCGGCAGGCGGACTCTCAACCACTGTGCCACCAGGGAAGCCCTCTTTGTATTTTTAATTGCAGTATAGTTGATTTACAATGTTGTGTTCATTTCTGCTGTACAGAAAAGTGCTTCAGTTACATATATATATACATTTTTAAAAAAATTCCTTCCCATTATGGTTTATCACAAGATGCTGAGTATCGTTCCCTGTGCTCTACAGTAGGACCTCGTTCTTTATCCATTCTCTATATAATAGCTTGCATCTGCTAATCCCAAACTCCCACACCATCCCTCCCCCACCCCCTCCCCCTTGGTAACCCTAATTAACTGAGATTGACACCTATGTGCGATCTGACTACCATGACCAGCCAGAACACACTTTTTAAATCTTAATTCCTAGTTTAGAATATTCATACAATTGACTAAAACGCCTTCTCTTAAAAATCGAACAAGTGACGACGATGTTAAAGTCTTCAACGTGTCTTAACTTTTTAAAATTAATTTTTATCGGAGTAGCGTTGCTTTACAGAGTTGTGTTGGTTTCTGCTGTACAGCAAAGTGAATCAGCTCTACGTACACATATATCCACTCTTTTGGGGTTTCCTTCCCACTTAGGTCACCACAGAGCATTGGGTAGAGTTCCCTGAGCTCTGCAGCAGGTTCTCATTCATTATCTATCTTTTACATAGTAGTGTGTCTATCGGGCGCTGCTATTTCTAAGCACCCTCATTTCAGGAGCCCCTGTTGCCGATCACTGCAGCTCTCCAGGCAGCGTTACGATTTCGGAGGGTCTTACACACGTGGGAATTCTTTCTCAAGACGTCGCCTTCCTCCTGGCGGCAGACAATCCTCACGACGTGTCGCCGGCCCCCCTGGACCCCGCCCATGGTGTCCTGTGGTGGAGTTGGTGTTGAGAACCCTGTTATTTCAGATTTGAACATTCTGTCTGTACACAGAAAGTGAGGCATGGAGTTTCAGAATCAAAATAATCACGCGTGGTTTGGATCAATGCCCCATCTCTGACGTTCAGAGTCTGTGTTTGGGGAAACACAGGCGCCCCATCAAAGCCCAGTGAAAAACCTTCCTCTTCAGGGAAGCACGTGTTAGTTGTTCCCCTGCTCGGGCGCTCGAGCCCTCAGAAGTCCCGCTGGTAAGTGCGTGGACTGGGCAGGGTGAGCCCGGCCAGGGCTCTTGAGCCTCGGGGAGGGGGTGAGAGGGGTAGGGGCAGTGTGAAGGGGCGGTGAGCGCCAGGCACAGCAGGGCACGATGCAAGGGGGCAAGATCGGGCCCCGGGAGGGCAGATCGAGGGGGTCCCGGAGCCCAGACCCGCAAGGGCCACACTCGGGCAGCAGGGGTGGGGCAGAGAGGGGCTGTGAGCCCGAGACTGAGCTGGGGAAGGGGTGCTGACCACTGCCGGACTCTGCGGAAGGACCTGCAGTTCTCCACACTGGTTATTCATTCTCTGGGCCCTGCCTGCCTGGGGGTCCCGGAAGCTGGGCCGGCCTCCCCTCACTGTGGAAACGACGGTTTCCCTTCTGATTCTGTGTGGGGAACCCGACTCAGCTCAGGGCCGGGTGAGGGCCCACGTGCGTGTCCCTCTGCCCGGCCTGGGCAGTGCAGGGCCAGTATAGGGGGCGAGACTTTCACGGGCAGCCCTCCTCCTGGGACGGGCAGAGCCCAGGGGTGCCCTCTGAGGAGGCCGCAGAGCTCGCTTGCAGGAATGCCCCTGCCCCCCGGGTTGGCCTTCTAACGCATCCATCCTAGGGGCCATGCTGGTATCTCTGGACAGCCACTGGCGGGGGACCAGCCTCAGAGCCACTGCAGCCCAGAGAACCCAGCTTAGAGACTGCCTTTCCCTAGAAGAGGCAGGGGGCATGCCCAGCGGGAGTGGGGATGGCAAACATGCAGAGGAAAGACAGACAGACAGCTCCATGAGCATCACAGCCCCTGGAGCTCGCTTCCTTCCACACCCTACCCATCTGCCCGCCCCGTCGGAGGGATCCAGTGAAATGGGAGACAGGCTGCGTGTCCCCTTCCTTACCAGCTGCCCGTCCTCCCCTTCCAGCCCGTCCTCACTGTGCCGCCTTTCTTGACAGTGAATCCTTTCACTGGTTTCCCTCTGCCCTCCTGTGGGTACAAACCAAATCCTCCCCCCAAGCTCTCCAGCTCCCCAATTCTGAGTTCCTCCCATATCCTGAACCCCCTCGACGTCCTCTGAGCACACAATGCTGGCTTTCTTTTCCAGACCTCAGCACATGCTGTTCCCTATACCCTCTTGCCTGAGTAACCTGTACTCACCATCCAGTCCTGCGTGGATATCCTGTCCCCCAGGAGGCTGTCCGTGGGGCTGGGTGGCCCCCGAGGCTGTGTTAGTGTGGGCCACCCTCGCCTCTGCTCCTACAGCAGCTCTGTACCCTGGTCACAAGGTTTCCTGCACTTGACCGTGAATCATACCTGCAGCTTCTGTCCCCGGGTCCCTATGAGAGCACGTCCTCCCTGAGAGCAGACACAGCAGCTGTACTTTGCACGTTGGTGTCCCCAGATACCCAGGCGCTGGCACAGGGTGTGGCATACATAAGTGCTCATCTCATGCTTGTTGACTGAATTAATGCAGAGGGATTGCTGTGATTAAGACCTATTTGGATTTGACTCTTCCTGATACTAACTGTGTGACCTTGGGCACATCACCTAACCTCTCTGAGCTCGCGTGTTTGCATCTGTAAAAGGAACCCTCCTTTGGCAATAGCAGGTGGTGTTTATTAAGCATTTATTAAGTCCTTGTGCCACATGCTCCTCTGAGCCCTTTCTGCATGCTCGGTAACTCATCTATGCTCCACAACCATCATCCGGGTCAGCAGTGTTACTGTTATCCCTGTTCGTCGGATAAGGTTAGGGAGGCCAGGGAGACCCAGCTGGCTCAGGGGCCCACAGGCCAAGGGCAGTGGGCTTGGAGATTGTGCGTGGGCTCTTGGACTGTAATCCAGCCTCAGTGCCGTGCTTTCGCTTGCCCAGATAAGATGCTGGATACAGCGGAAACTACTAGGAATCTGTCTCTACTTGGACCTGCAGTGATTCAGGCCCCAGGGTGTCTTGCGTCCACGCAGCAGGAGGACTTGGGAGTGAAGCAAGGCTGGGCTCGAATGGTCACCTACTTCTCTCCAACCGTGTGACCCTGTAAGTCTCCACGCTTCCCTGAGACTCAGTTTCGTCATCTGTAAAATGGGGCCCCTCATGTCTTGCTCCAGGTCTGAGTGCCCACCGGGTATGCCCGGCATGTCGTTTGGGCTCCGTAGATGTTACTTCTTATCCCCTTCACATGCAAACACACTGCCCTGCACTCGTGTCTTTTAAAGTTAATCTTCTCCCAGGTCAGGGGTGGGGCTGCAGTCAGCTGAGGTCTGGGGGGAAGGACTTCCAGGCTGGCATTGGCCTCCATGACCTGCTTCCTAGCGGGACTGGCACGGCAGGTCTGGGCCAGGTCTTTGTCGGGCTGTGGCCTCCTCCAGCTTTCTCTGAGGCTGCCCACTTCGGCCACCCTTTCCTCCCTTCTGGTGCCCTCCCTGGCTCCAGCTATCACTGGGATGTGCCCACTGACCCTGGAGAGGTGGCCCGGCTTGGTGTTCGGACTTCCCCAGACCCAAGCCCAGGACTTGCTCTAGTCCTGCCCTGTTGGGAGCCTGGGCGAGTCACTGCTCCTCTTGGAAGCTCAGGATCTTCTTCTGTAAAGCAGGAATGACTGGGCTGGCCTGGCCTTTCACACAGGAGAGGTGGTGTGTGTGGATGCATCCCAGGCACTGGAAAGTGGGGGGCCCTGGTGACCACAATGGCGTACCCACCCTGCAGGGCACCTCCTCCACTTCTGATGCTGACAAAGGAAACAGGCTTCAGAAGGATGGTGGATGCTGTGGGCAGTACCCTTCCCTGAGCCCCTAGTCTGTGCCAAGCACTGTCCAAAAGTGATCATGTTTTAGCCCTGGCAGTGGCCCCTTGAGGAGTCGGGGAAGGGCACTCTCGTTTGCTGAGAACCTAGGGCACGCTAAGCCCTGAAGTGTGCCCCCTACCTTCAGCCTCAAGGCAGTCTCACGAGGCTGTGCTGCGATGGAGCCCCATTGGCAGTGGGAACTCAGAGAGGGTGTGCGACTTGCCCCAGGTCACACAGCTGCCTCGCTGCAGAACTGGGAATCAGATCGTGGTCTGTCTGGCTCCAGTGCGGCGCTAGCCCCAGGACCCCAGGCTGCCTGCTCTGGCCGTGCTGTTAATGATGTGAGATGGTCTCCTGCTTCCTTTGAGGTTCCTGAGTGCAGTCAGCCAGCACACGCAGCTGCTTAGCATCTAGAAGAAACAGAAGAAGAGAGGAGGCTGCCCTCACTGTGCTGGGAGCGGAGAGAGCCCAGAGCACCCGCCCTGCACATACGCTCCAGGCGCCGGGCCTCGCAGCCCGCCCACAGTGGTTTGGGAAAGGCCCTCCCCCTCCCCTTACCAGTATCACACACGATTGCACGGGGTGGACCCAACAGGCTGGAATCGAAAATGCAGAAAATGAGAAGCACAGGCCTTGGAAGTCAGGACAGGCAGGCGTGGGGCCGTGAGGGGAGAGCTGGGCACGTTCCGGGATTGCCTTTCAAATGTCCTCCTTAATCTACATAAGCGGGCAGATTCTGTCCCAACCAGCTGCGTGTCCTTCGGCAGCTCTCCCCTGCTCTCTGGGCCTCAGTTTCCTCATCTATTAAATGGGAACAGCAGCTGTCGTGAGGTCGTGCTGTCCCGGCACAGGTGGCACCCGTGAAGATTCCCTCCTTGATATCCCCACCCACCCAAGCCTCAGTATCCCCTGTTCACCTTGGAAATAAATACTTGCCCCGAGGACCATCTGGCTCGTGGCATCTCTCGGCAGGAGGGCCTGGCGGATCGCGGACGTCAACCGCCTCATTGTGCGGATGGGAAACTGAGGCTCAGGAGAGAGGGGAGTGGCCTCTGGTGTCTGCAGTCCTGATGCCTGGGCCCAGGCTCTGGCTCCACAGGAGCCCTTTGCACTTGACTCTCTGCTTCCTTATCTGAGCTGCATGGCAACCCTGTGAAGGAGTTTCAGACCGAAGGACCCAGGAAAGAAACTGAGACCCAGAGGGCGTGGGCCCTTTACTAGGGTCACCCAGTGAATCAGGGCATCACTGAGCTCAGAACTTTGATGTATGATTGTAAAGCAGCCGGTGCGGCGTCTGGCGCAAAGAGGTCCTTAGTAGCGGCGGCTCCCCTTACCTTCCCCCAACACGTCATACCAGCAGTATCATCACCACCGTCATCACCATCACCACCGTCATCGTCACCATCATCACTACCCTAGCCTGCAAAGAACGTCCTCTTCTCCCTGTCGCTCAGATAAGACACCCAAAGCTCAGAGAAATGAGGCGCTTGCCCAGGCCGCCCAGGGAGTAGGGAGTGAGGATTCCCATCTGGGTCTGACTCCCTTCCCGCTGCACCACCCTGCCCCCAGGAATTAGAACTTTCTGGAAAGCTATTGGGACCCTCCCCACCCCTTCCCTGACCCCCGACTCGGGGCAGCAAGCCAGTGGAGCTCCACAGAGACGCTGTAAAATTAGCAACTTAATTTTGGTTGTCAGGAAATCAGTTGAGGGAAAAATGTTTTCAAGAGATTCCTTTTCTTACAAACCAGCGTGATAAAAATAAAGAGAAAGGCCTAGTTGCAGGGAGAAAGGACGTTTTCTAAATTTATAACAGGGATTCATTATTCATGGGCCACATTTGAAAAGGCCAAAGCCACAGAAAGGAAGTGGGCGTGAGTGGAAGGGCCGCAGCTGAAAAGGGGGCCTCGACAGGGAGCCCGGCAGAGGGACGTGGCCACGGGGAGGGACCTGCTGATCAGGGAAGGGGGCCGAGGGGCTGTGGACGTCCCATGGCTCAAACACAGCTGAGCTCTATCAGAGAGGCCAGGGCTGCCGCCCGTCAGTGCCAGGCTCGGCACCTCGGTGCCCAGTACCTGCTCATCGGCTTGGATTGTGCAGTTACCTGCACGCAGTAGGAGGGCCAGATAAGGTGGGGGCCCTTATCGTTACACACGCGACCTCATTTACTGCAAGCATCAACACTGTGAATGACTGTCGGCGTTCTGTAGAAGACGACACTGAGGGTCAGAGTGGTGGAGAGACAGCAGCATCACGTGGCTGGTTTCAGTGGCTAAGGCCTCAGGCTTGAGGATGCCACATCCCACTGTCTTTCCCCGCCCTGCCGTGCTCTGACATGCCTTCTTCCTTTGGTCAGGCTGTTTGTCCCTGTAGGATGGAGAGAAAGGAGGATAGGGAAGGCCTGCTGTACCTCTCACCCAGCCCTGCCTCCCATGAGGAGGGTCTTTTTCCAGTCCTCCCCACAGTGCTATTGTCAGATGAGGAGACAGAAGGTCTGGAAGGTCCAGGACTTGCCCAGGGCTGTGCAACTTCGTCAACCGGAGCTCCTCCCTTTGCCGGGCTCTGGCTCACACTGAGTGGAGGTCAAGGCCATCTTGCTGCCCTTCGTGCCAGGAGCATCCCAGCTCCTCAGCAAGAGCCTGACCCCGGTGGCTCGTTGCCTGGCTGGCTCCCAGCTGAGGGTCACAAAAGTCACACCATCACCTCCAAAGAATCCCACCTTGGATCTCTCCATTAGTTCACAGTCACCGTCCCCGCCACAGTGAGGGTGCGCTCTGTGCCGGACCCCGCACTTGGGAACTGAGACATTTCATTCCCACGTGACCCACGGAGGCAGGTGCTTCCGTGGTCCCACCGCACAGAGCGGATCGTGAGGGGGAGCAACTTGCCCCAGGTCACGGCCTAGTGGAACAGCCAGGTCCGGACCCCATACAGGCTTCCCTGCTCATCCGAAGTGGAGCCTGTCTACGAAACCTTTCCTAAGCCACGATGGCATAAAGTGAGATAACACTTACCTTAGGACGCGTCTCGCTGACGGATGCACGTTGAGATAAAGCACAGGGGCTCGCAGACGCGGTTCTCAGCGCTGGCGGCTGGCCGCTGAGCTGCTGAGTGCAGTTGCCGGGGAAGGGGCTTGGGGGTGCCGCCCTCGCTGCTTGGGGGGTGCACTGCCTCTCTAACAGCTAGCTGCAAACACATGTTGAAGGTCATTTTCTCTTTTCACCTTTTTTTCCGTAAAAATGAAAATCAACTTCTTTCGGTTCGCGAAAACAGGTACTCATGTAGATCTTTTGTAAACGCGGAGTGGCATACAACAGACTTTTAGAATCGGGAGACCTGTTCTGTCGTCTGTCCAGAAAATTCCTTGCCATGAAATACAGAAGCCAGAGGGCCGCCAGGAACTTTGTAAAAATGGCAGATAAATGCGCGTGGGAGGAACAGTTTTGAGAGATGGTTTTCTGCTGTGGTTCCCGCCTGGCCTGGGCGATGCGTGGATTAAGACAGGGAGGTGGGGGGGTGCCCTGGATTGTTCTAGCAGGGGACAGCCTGGGGTGGACAGCCAGCCATCGCCGCCCTCCTGGAATCCTGGTTTTCAGTGGGACCTTTGTGTAGTTTGACCATCCGGCTTTCGGGCATCGGGCTGGCGCTAGTGGCCAGGACTAAAGGCGAGGCTCGCGGGGCACTGTGGCTTGGACGTTTTCCTCCACGGCAGATATGCCAAAACCGAGCACAGGGCAAGGCAGCAGACTCCTCTGCAGCCCGGCATCCCCGCCTACAAAGGGGACCTTTTTGTTGTCTGACTGTGTCTCTATGCCTTGAGACTGAAGGAATCTGGAGGTGTATTTTCCCTTCTTCCTCTTTCTCTCTTTTTCAAGTACATCTCGACCAGGGAGATCCTCCGCTGCTAAGACACAATTAAGTTTCTCAAGTTAATTATGCACCTGACAGCAGGGTTAGTGATTTTCTTAATTTCCACTGTAATTACGTGGGAAGAACAGTCACCCCTGATCTCCCAGGAAGGAAGCATGGGCTCCAGGAGTGAACATGGGCGTCTGAGGAGCCTGAAATCTGTCTGTGGACTCGAGACAGACGCTTGGCCCAAATGCGCCAAGTGTGTCCTTGCTCCGGCCCTCGGGAGGCAGCCCGGAGTAGCTGGGGTTGTCCTTGTCCCACATCGTGAGGAGCACCGTCAGAGGTGAGGAGACGGCCTGTAGGCCGGCTCTGGCTCTCGAGGTCTAACTGTCCATCAAAACAAGGAATGTGTGAGCTTAGAACCAGAGGGGCTTCCCAGGGAAAAGTTTCTTGGGAGGTCAGAACAAGGCTTGCAGGGCTCAGCAAACCATACCTAGCACCTCTGTCTGAGGATGACTGCTCCCTGGTTGGGGAAGAGGATCCTGTGGTCATAGTGATCCCCATGAGGCTGATCAACAATTCTGAACCCTGAGCTGGTTAGCAGTCTCTGTTCTCAAAGGGATAATTTGTGTGAATGCAAATGAAAGCTGTCAAAATGTGGAAATGGGATGGCCGGGGGTGTGATCAGAATAGTTACTACCCTTTAAAGAGGAGCTGTGTGGACTCAGTTGGTCTGTCTGTGTCCCCCACTGGCAGCCTTTCTTACTTCTCCTCTTTGGTGACAGCGCCCATGATCACCTCGTCCCTCCCCCATGACTCCCGCTTACAGGTCTGTCTCCCCTCTGGCACCCACCACCTTGAGGGCAGGGAGCACAGGTGAGGTGCAGAGAATGGAAATGACTTGCCCAAGGCCACTCGGCCGGAAGGAGTAAAGCTGGAATTTGAAGCCATGTTACCGATGTGATCCTTGTACTCAGATTCGCTGTGCAGGAGAAAGCGAGGCTGGCCCTTCCCTCTGAGGCAGCCCATGGATACGCTTTGCTGCAAGGTTTATTTCTTCAGCCTCGGCAACCGAGAGAGAAAAGAATATTAGAAAACCATTCGATTAGCAGTGACCCATGGGAAGCACAACCTACTTAAATGCTATTTCATGTTTTTAAAAGGAATCTGCCTACTTCTTTATCTCCCAGTGCATTAACTGGACAAGTTCCACCCGATTTTATATTTTAAAATTAAACAGCTGAGCAGAGAGGCTCTGCCCATAATAGCATCCTGGCATTTAGATCATAGGCCTTTCTCTGTACGTGAGCCCAGAGTCAGCTGAGGGTTTGGGGAGTCAAAAACTAATCATAAATTTTTTTTAAAAATGTATGTTTTACATAAACTGATATATATTATCTTTGTCATCTTTTCAGAAGCCCCAAATAGGAAAACTATTCCTTCATAGAACAAGGAAATCCAAACTCAATGGGGGAAAAAGATGCACAGACATGTCTCTCATATTCAGGGCCTTGGGATTCCTGGCCTATTGAAAGAAAGCAGTGAGACGACTTGCTTAGAAATCAAGTAACAGTTTTGGGTACAAATGTTATTATCTTTCAGAAATACAAAGTTGGTGGTCGCTTTGACTTACATCTAGTCCACACAGATTCCTCAGTCCTAACCACAAGAAGATGAGGTGGAGACATAGATACCGATACAGATATAGATGATACAGACACAGACACAGACACAGATACACATTCAGTAACATGGAGATGGGTAGAGACGGAGGTACAGGGAGAGATACAGATGCAGATGGAGATGGAGTCGGAGATGCAGATGGGCATAGATGCAGGTACAGATACAGATGGCAATGACCGTGTGTTCTCCAGGGACTGACACAGGCCCAAGCCCAGAAGAGGTGCTCAGGCAGCATTCTTTGAACTCAGCAGACTGACCTGACCCCTGGCTGGCTGGGTATCATATTTCAATATTTCTCCTTTTAAACTCCCCCGAGTACCATAGCTAGAGGCCCGGTGCAAGGGGCTTCTCGGCTGCCATGGGGGATGGCGCTGAGGCCCCTCAGAAGCTTGTTCTGAGGCCCTAGAAGAGAGAGGCTTCCCTTTGCCGGCCCCTCCCCGCTGACTCGGAACTGTGTGGTGTTCCCCCCATCCCCCAGGCCCTGGGCAGAGAGAAAGAGCTGGTGCTGTTACCAGCTTCTGCCACTGGCCTTGAGCCCTTGCAGACCTCCCCTTGGTTCTGCTTGGGTTATCTCACTGCCGCCCAAGTGCCAGGGCTGAGGGTCAGGGCCTCATTGCAGTGCAGCCTGTCGAGGTCTCGGCCTAAGCTCTCTGGAGCCCAGCCATCAGGTTGGAGCTGGGAACGACGGGGTGGGGGGAGGGGGGGTCCTGGCTCCTGCTCGAGGCTCTTTTTACCGCATGTGCTGTTGAAGTAGCTGTTCAGTTATTCGTCAACATAAATTCAAACCCACATGCGTTCGGTGAACCGAGAGCCCAGTGCAGAACCCGGCGTGTTTTCAAGTGGTTTTGACACTCAGCTCAGTTCTTCTCTCGTTCCTGTGACTTTGTTGAGGGTACAGAGTCGAAGGCTCAGAGACGTATTGATATTAGGTATCTATCGGGTGCTGGGATTGCACTAAGTCCTTTGACATAAATCAATTTATTTCACTTTAGTACTAATCCTTGTTCATTTTATAAACTAGGCAACCAAACTCGGAGAGGTGAAGTCACTGCTACCATCATTCAGTTAACAAGTGGCTGTGCTGGGATTTGAACCCACACCCTTCCGACAACTCCCGGCCCCGGGGCCGGTGACCTGTGGGGTCCTGACCATCAGGGACCGGGAGAGACCAGTGGTGAGAAGGAAAGGCCTGGGGCCGTCTGATGGGCCTGGGACTCAGGCTCTTCTGGCAACCTGTTGTACAGGCTCCTTCTAGAAGTGGAGAAATTCCACCCCAGAGCCAATCAAAGGATCAAAACCCTGGCCTCTCGCCTGTAAAGCAGAGGAAACAGGGTCCACCCAGGCAGGAATCGGGAGTAAAAGTGGGAACCGGAGTCCTGATTATGGTTCCCATGGCAAAAACTGGATGAATCGACGAATATTACGGAAACTTTAAGGTGAGAAATTGATGAACAGCTTTCCCTCCGCTGAGACCTACTTAATTTTAAAAGAAAGTATGATTGCATCAGCAGGCCAGACGACTTTCCGTGAAAGGTGTGCAGGGAATCCAACGTCGCGGCGGGGCGTGAGAGCTGCCATTTATCCCGCCTGCCCGGGGCCAGGCACTGACCTGGCGCCGGTCCACAGTGAATTGTCTCATCAGCCGCCTCCCCGTAAACAGGCCACATCTACCCCGTGTGCCCGTGAAGACAGCTTGGTCCACCAGGAGGGACCCTAGCCACCCTGCCCCACGCTGGACCTAGGTCTGGCCCCTTCTCTTCGGAAGTCTCAGCCTCTTCCTGTCCCTCCATGGCTCAGACCCTGTAGCACTGCTGTCCTCAGAATCTCCCCACCCATTTCATGCTAGTTCCCAAAGGCAGCTCCTGGCCCTGCCATGGGACGACCCACTCTTCCCCTCCCCTGCTCACCTGACTGACCCCCAGGCTGGCACGCCACCCTCCCTTCTGCACTGCCACCTAGGCTGTCCCTGACCAGGCGCAGGACACTTGAACGGTCTGTGTAGACCAGCCCACTTTGCTGGGGTTGCAGAGAGGAAGAAAAAGTCCTCCACGGAAGCAGTCAGCGCCCAGAGCTTGGCACGTGAAGTCATCTCTCCCAGCAGGTGCACGGTGAGGGGTTAGCCGCAGGCTGCTTGAGTGAGAAGCCCGGTTCTGCTGTGCGACCTTCATGAGCGAATGAACCTCGAGAGCCTCAGTTTTCTCATAGGAAAAATAGGCTGATTGCTGAACAGCCCTCCCGGAACTAGAGTGAGGGTTCGGTGGTGGTGCGTGAACGGCACTTAGAATAGAGGTGCCGGGGAACGTTATGAACCCCTGAGTCCTCTCTGCTTCCATTTCCCCGTCTGTAAAATCGAGGTGACAGCGCCTAACTCCCCGAGTTGTTGCCAGGATGCGAGGCAAAGGAAACAGTCACGCAGCGCCCAGCTAAGGGTTAAATCCCCACTCTCTATTCAGGCGTTAATTTTCAGGGGAGGCTGCTGGGAGCCAGGAGGGACAATCGGGGACAGCCCGGGGGCTACATCTGCTGTCAGCCATGGTGACTTACTTGCCTGAACCTCAGGAAGCAGCGTGTGGGAAAAGGAACTTTTTAAAATCTGAATAAACTGCTTGCACCAAAGCGCAGGAGGCTGCTATGGTCTGAGCCTAATGAGGCCTGACGATGTCAACAGTGGACGCCGTGGCCGGTGGTAAATATTGGCATCCAGCTGCGTTTGGCATGGTTGTATTTGCTCCTGTTGAGGGGGGGGGATTAACTCCCTGTTTCCCACGGCAAGGGATTTGTATTTTTCCACTTGGAAGTTTCCAGAAGCTGCAGACAGAATTGTTTTACCCGTGCGTCCGTCCATCCATCCATTCATTCACTCCTCAGCGGACATTCCTGAGATCTTAGTCTGTTAGGGCAGCAAGATGACCAGTGGTGAGAGGGAGCTACAACCGGCTGTGTGTCCCGGGCTGGTCATTTCCCTCTCTGAGCCTCAATGCTCCTACCTCTAAAGGGTGAGTCCTTATTTCTGACCTCGTAGGGCTGCTGGGAGGTGTGAATGGAACAACATCGATAAAGTGCATGGAATGTGCATGTCGTAGGAGCTTCGTAAACTCATCTGAGGCTTGGTGTGGCCAGGGAGGGCTTCCTGGTGTGGTCAGGGAGGGCTTCCTGGAGGAGCAAAGCCTGAGACAGATCTTACGAGGTAGATGGACACTTGTTCCTTAATACCTAGGTAGAAAACGAGCAGTACAAGAGCCGTAGATTGAAAACTACATTAATCTACTGTATCGAGAGTTTAGGAATATTTCCTCCGCATTAGCTGGTTTTTACTTGAACCAATGAAAGCACCAGCATCTAATTGTCCAAAACCCCTCAGATTCCGTGATAATTGGCAGGAGGTTGTGACTATTAGAATTAAGTGTGTTTCTGAGCATTTCTGGCTTAATCAAAGGTTGTGGCATTTTAAACCCAACATTTATTTAACCACAGGCTTAGATGTTTTACTGTACACAAATGAATGTGGATAAAATTCTCTTTAAAGTTTATGTGGAAGGCTAACTAGTCAAGAATAGCAAAATTTTCTGAAAATAGAAAACGATATCAAAGAAAGGGAACTCGTTTAGAAGCTGTTAAAACTTACCATAAATTAGCTGCCTTCAGAAATATTCCATCAGTGGGTGAATGAGCACCCCTGAAATAGACTCCAATGGACATACTCACACTGACAGACGAGAATTAACAAGGAAGGTAGTTTATCGAGTCAGTGGGGAAAAATGTCACCGGCCCATTTGGCATTTCCAATGGGGGGAAACTTTGTGCCCTGTTTTTGGCGAGGGACTAGGTAGGAACATGGGGTAGTGTGTCCAGATTGAAGCCATGTGTCCCCAAAAACTTCAGACACATCAGTGAAATTAAAGTAGGAAAATCCAAATATTGTAAGGATTTGGAGAAGATTGTAAGGAAGACACTGTAAAGAAATACTGGAAGGAAAGGAGAATACATACATTTAATCAAGACAGGAAACCCAGAATTTGTAA